>NC_090936.1:770606495-770913278 GCF_040938575.1 Ambystoma mexicanum
ACATTACGGCAAACTTTCCCAAAACGGCCCACATGTCCACATTTGAAACACTCTGCTGAATGGGGTGGGCATTCTTTCTCATTGTTTAAGTGTTTGGCCCAACCACATTTAAAACACTTGCCTTGCGATCTTTGAAATGTTTCTCTGTTCTGTCTCAAGTTTGAGCCGAAATCCGATTTCACCATTTTTTTACCATGGCAATTAGTGCTTCCTCTTCTCTGTCACAATTTCCTTCATTGGTAGCATGTTTGGACTTAATGTCAACACACTAATTTTTATTGTGGAGTTCTTTCATGCACTTCTCTCCTAATTCAAACGTCCTTGCTATTTCAATGCCTTGTTCTAGAGATGGGTTTTTTGCTTGCCACAGGCGTTGTTGAATTCGATTGTCGGCCACGTTGAACACTAATTGATCTCTCATATATTCATCTTCAACTCCTGTAAATTCACATGTCGACATGAGGCCTCTGAGAGCAGCAATGTAGTCATCTACAGATTCATTCTTGCCCTGCTTCCTGGAAAGAAATCTGTATCTTTCAAGAACAATGTTCGTTTTATTGCCAAAATGTTTGTTCAATTTTATTAGAGCATCAGCCAAATCATTTCTGGTTTTATCAGGACCTTCATCCTGTTTTGACCCTTTAGTTTGGATACAATGGATTTGTTGAACATTTAGTGCACAGGAAAACCAGAGGTATGCTTTGTGCAAACAACAAACCCCTGAAATATGGGAATTTAATCCAAATAGGATGATTTAGTGACATGTTTGATGTCTCTCAATCTAGTGTTTGGATTAATTTCCCTTATTTCAGGGGTTTGTTGTTTGTACAAAGCATACCTTTGGTTTTCCAGTGCACTAAATGTTCAACAAATCCATTTCGGACAGTGCCTGAATAAGTTAGGATTAATAGTACTCAGAGTTGGTGATAGCTTTTTTATATGGCTATCAGTTCTGCCACCTGACTACTCTGGACACCAATCTTGTAACTGGTTTCAGAGGTGTCATTCATGCAAGCATTCCCAATGCCAGCCACAAATTCCTTTTCATAATTTTCATTAATATAGTAGATACATGTATCCATACAAACAATGGGCATTATGTGACTGGTGTTCTCGCCATACAGTTTGAGATGCTAGATATGCCTAGATATTATTGGATGATTTTAGCTCTTTATCCTCTAAACAATTGTCTTGGACACAATCAGCTAATCGTTGGACTCTTTAGTCTGACCATATCTTGTTTCTACAAGGCAACCCTGCATTGAAAGAATCCATGAGTTAGAGACATTCCTGGTTCGTATCCAATTACTCTGCAAGTACTGCAGTGGTTGGTGGGGGAAGTCTGAAATGTCATATGTTCCACCATCGGTCAAAAGACGGTAGTTTTTCCAACACCCATGCTGCTGTCAGGAGTGATTTATCACATTCATTAAATTTGATCTAAACAATTGATGTTTTGCCTGAGTAAGAGATCACTTTATTAACCTGGTCGTGTTTCGGATAAGACTGTGTTTAAAGAGGCGTCAGAAAATCCTGTTTCCAGTAACAATTCAGTATTTTTATATGGGACAAGCCAAGAATAGAGGTTGGGATACACTTCTTTTCACTTCCTTCGCAGTTTCTGCTGGGGAGGCCCCCCCTCACTTCATATCTGCCTTCAACAGACCAAGAGTTGACTGATTTCTGCATAATCCTCTATGGATTCCGACAGTAGTTAGTCATTCCTATGAGTCTTGATAATTCATGTAGATTTGTGAGGCTATTCCATTTCAGTAGAGGCTCAACCACCTACTTCTGAGGATGAAGACTCCCGGCTGTGATTTCATGGCCTAAAAAGTTCATTTTAGTTCCACACCATTGTGCTTTCTGAAGTGATGACTTTGCAGCCGTATTTCTATGTTGTGGCAAAACAAGGTGGTTCTCCTCCATGTGTTTGAACAGTTTATTTGTTTTACTTAATATTGTTATTATCAATGTTCCATGAATATAGAAGCACCCAAACAGTTGGTGCAGAAGGAGTTACAAAAAGAAAACATAGAAAGAAAAAACATACACTATTGTAGCATAATCATGGCATGCTTGAATGGTGTGTGAAATCGACAAACAAAGTGCCTTATGGTTTCTGACTGTTAAATTGCAACCAGTCAAGCTTGCTTCTGAGACAGTCACGTATATATGATAGGATTAGGGTATTTAAGGGGAGGTTAGGCAGTTGTTTAGTTAAGAATGCTCTTTGTCTGCACATGCACTGCAACCACAGGTTGCTAATGCGGTTATATAAACACCTCAAAGGTAACTCTAAACCTCTCAGCAATCTGGGGTTGTCTCCTTTTCTGAACAATACAACATTCATTGTGACACATCTGGGATGCAATGTTCTGCCATTCTTTAATCCTAGTTGGGCTGGAGACCTTCCAACATGACACGATTTGGTTCCGGGTTACATATAAGGTGTGTATCAAATGCTGTTGAGGCTTGTCCCGTACATAGTCCTATCTTCCCTTTACCAAGTCAAAAGAGAACTGGGTCGAACTGGGCTGTCCATCCTTTTACTCAAAACTCAGACCACTTTACCCCCATAGGGTCTGTAAGTGATTTCAATCCGGCACTTCACCTAAGTCAATGCCTAGCGTGTAATGCACAACTGAAACCCTTGTTTATTTTGTGTCTAAAAGTTATTTTATTCTGAATGATGTACCACTTATATCACACCCCTCTCTTGGAACCCCCCTCCCCATCCCCCCCCCCCCGGTCACACTGAACCAGGAATCAGGCTGGTTTGCAAAGTTAAAATATTTATTTATGTAGTTCACAATATATTCACACTATGTTTAATGGTTATACAATGATCACCAATGGGGTGAGGTAACACTAAGCAATCTCTTTAATCACAAGGAGTAATAGTGAGCAAAACAATTCAGCATAGAAAGAATACTTTTGTGTGTTCAGATCAAATAGCAGTGTGGTTACCATTTCCCCCTGCACACCCCCCAACCCCCCAATATGCAATATAAAGAGATAGGAGAGAGAGCAGGTATTCAGGAATGCAGAATTCAAACAAAATGTCAATCCCAATTTCCCCCCAGCAAACACAAGAGAGAAACAGAACTGATTGGCAAACTGTCAAAATGGTTTTAAAGTTAACTGAGAATGGATTGGTAAAACACTAAATATGGTTTAAATAACTGAAATTGTTAAAATTCTTATGGTAGCCACTTTAGATAGTTGCTGACAAACATTAGCAATGATTTGACACTAATAAGCAATGTGAAAACTTAAAACTGAGGTCGGGTGCAATCAAAAGCAGTTTTACATGTTCTAGACATTTCCTAAAACATAATTTGCGCCAAACTTTTCTCTGCGTGGTAATCGTGATTGCGGGAGAACTATATGGATTTGAGATGCGGTTTTTGGTTCTATGGAAAGCTGTGGATGTTAGCTACAAGCAGAAGTTGTTTCTAGCTTACATATTGAGAACGATTGAACGTTTTAGTGGAGGTCGTTTTTCTGAGATAGGCGCAAGAATGGGAAACGGAAATGCACTTTAACAAGACAAATGGAATTTACACTAGATTATGACTAGAGAAAAAGAATGTCACACATTAATCTCCATCAATCTTGGCCATGGACCCTTCATGATGTGGATAATCAATTTCATTCTGGGATTCAAATTATTTGTTCACAACCCTAATGATTTATGAAATTAAATACAAACAAGAGACTTAACGCAAGAAAGTTCTGATAATTCAAATGTATTCCTAACAAGATCAGGTTCAGAAGACAATATAGGATGGATTTCGATAGGGGTTACTATGGACAGTACATATGCTAGTGACACACTCCTATTCTATGGATACTCACTATATATGTTTGAACAGAACCGTCGGGAATTCTGGTCCGTCAAGATCAGGGATTCTGCTCAGAAATTCTGCTGGGCACACCGGACTGGACAGCAAGGCGCTCTGGTCTGCATGGCACAGCACGACTGGACTGGGTCTGCAATGGCTCTCTGGTCACAGCACAGACATCTGGATTGGGTCTTTTGATTCTGGTAATAATTATTTTAGCAGGAAAGCAGTTACAGCACAACCCGGCTATTTCTTTTGTTCCCCTTAGATTTTGTGGGATTCTTTCTGGTTTTTGAAATTCAAGGCCCAGTTGAATATGGTTCATCTGCTTGCCAAGATTCTGGAGTCTGGAGCAAGGAATATGGATGGTTCTGTTTAAGGGTGCTCTGCCAGCAATCGGTTAGTGGGTGAATCTGTTCCTTTCTAAGTCCTCAGCTTTCTCTATTTATGCATATTATAAGGGGGTGTGTATGCTGGAGTATCCTAAGCACGCCCCCTTTCCAGGCTATTGGCTAGAGTCTCCTCTCTCCCTTGATTGGAGGAGAAAACTGGGTGTCACCATGATGATGTGGGTTTATGAGTCAGAGAATCCTTCCCTTGGCTTTTGAACATACAATCTACTTTTTGTACCATGCATATTTACAAGTGTGCAATCTTTCTAACAATAACATATATAAATTACATATTTCGTGGAGCAGATCCTCTTCGAAGCCCTGTCGCTGTAGGATCTTGGGTCTGCTTTTGACACAAATTCACCCTTTTTGTCCGGAACATCTGGTCCAATTTCGGAACAAATTTCCACAAGTGTGTGCATTGTATACGGGCATAAGCGTGTGAAGCTTCATGCTTTTCACATAAATACATTTGCGGCAAAACCACAATTTCCACGGTTACTTCCCAGAACATAGCACAGAGTTCTAGCACCTCTTAAAATGTACAGCCAAAAATTAACTTCACGATTCTGGGGTTTACATATTTGTCACAATCTTACACAGTAAATTATCAGTCTTTTTAAAATGTGCTTTTTGTCTTTGTGAATCAACAAATGGTTGCCTGTCCCCGCCTCCTTCCTCTTCTTGCAGCTCAAGAGCAATCTCCTCCCATTTCCTTCTGGCAGAGGCCATTTACGATCCTTCCTAATTAGCATCTCCTTGAGCTGGAGGAAGTCCATTGTCTCCTTCCCACAGCAGCCCAAAATCTCCTCCCACCCTTTATTCATCACATGGGTGTGAGTTCCTGTTGGAGAGATAGGCCTGGCCTTTGTGGGGGGAACTTGTTATACTGGTTTGGCTTGGAGTCGGACTTAAATTTAAATGTCATTTTGTTACATTATTTTCTTGGTTTAAAACAAACTTGCAATTTTCAAACAAGCAGCTAGGACACTTATTCCCGCTTCTAAACCATGAGATTTAAATAGTGACAACCTAGGTTACTCTCAATGACAGGTCACTTAAATTTCAGACATTAGATTATAATTGTACAAGTTTAAATCCTTATGATGCAATCCACTGACGGCTGTCAAACAGGCGGCTGCTGGTACTGCGCCCATATTTTGACAGATTTCACAAACGGGCACATTTTTGCTGTAATATTGTGATGACAGATTCCGCTTTTCATGACATTGTATGTTCATAATGATTTCTTGAAAGAAGTGACTAGTATCACCCAGCAAGAATATTGGTTGTTTAATGGTGTTTTGGACCAGCATTCTGCAGTTTCAGCAACCAAGAAAACGGATTTGAAAACAAGATTCTGGATTCTTTTCAGCCAAACACTGCTTTTCATGCAGTCTCCATTTTAACTTGTTGAGCCTCCCAGTGACATGTTTCACAAGTGCGCTCTCTGTTCCACCACTGGCAACATGCATGGCAGATTGGGCAGCTGTCTTTTTGTGTTGCAAAGCGTGATTTCCCTAGGTATTGGTGCACACAAGGGTTTTGCGGCCATTTTGATAATTCTGGCACCATCAGCACACAGTGATGCCGCAGGGCAGAGCATAAGTGGGTTAATACATCCAACAGGAACACGTCCGTAGGCCCCGGTGTGCCTATATGCCCACATTGCCTCCAGCAAATTGGAGATTTCACAAGACCCATTGCCCACAGTTTCACTGGGGTGTAATAGAGGTGCTGGATAATTTAAAACTCTACATCGCTGCTCTTCAGATTGTGGCCATATTCATTAAACCAAAGAAGTGGGTAACGTTGCTGCTTTGTATTATTTTGCATTGGTCCTCAGACCAGTGAGTGGCTAATCTGGCATTATGGTGGGTGTTATCTGGTCATAGAGGCCTGTAGAAAGATCTAAATCTAGGGTAACCCTCCTCGCCTTGGTATAGTATGGTTTCAATGGTGGACATTTTACTTTTGTGCGAGTCCTCTTTGATTACATTATGTATGCCCCGCACAATAGCCATTTGTTTAAACCATTCATGGCAAAATAAGCACAGCAGGGACATCTGTAAAATCTGCAACAGTGATGTCTCTCAGTTATCCATTTGTGACAAATTGCTTGTGTTTGTTGTTTGTCAACATCAGGACTGCCTTGGCAGATCCCCTTGACCAATTGCATTTGGTATTGGTTGTGTGAGGGGTCAGAAATGTGAGGCGGACCATGTTGTGAAGTTTTTTTAATGCAATTTTATTATACTAAAATGTTGGAGGAATGCTTCACTATGCCTACCTCGATGAGGATTTCCCTTCCTAAAAGAAACACTCTGAGGTCCTGTACATATAACTGTGGGATGTTTTTACCCATGCATCCGAGCCCTACCACAAAAACTGTGCAGTACTGGCATTGAAAACATCATGATAGCCAGAGCTTCCCAGAAAAAGCCCAATGGAAATGCATGAAGAATAGGCTGCCACCCATTTTTGCCGATGTTATGGGCACAGAAGGGCACTGCCTAAAACCACCATTGGACTACCCACACAGTAGCCTGAAACCATTGGGAATGGCAATGCTGATTGCCAAAAGCAACCTAGAACTGTGGGGAATTCATTTTCTTAAATCCCCAAAATGGTTGCATTACCAGTACTCACCACTATCAGAAAGCCGGCGTTTTAAAACCACCAGACTTTTCTGTAAAACTGAATAAATGAACCCAAAGCAGGCCAAAGAAAGACTTACTGAGAGGTGGATACAATGTAAAGTTATATTCTGAAGTGACTTGAATGTTCATAACAAGACTGACTGAGCTCTGCAGGTCTGCAGCAGCCTAACTGAAACTGGATTTAAAACTACCAAAAATCGAAAATGTTTAAATTAACTGAGTGACCTACTTTTGAGTGTCACATAGTTTGTCACTGTTGAAATGTCATAGTTGTGAACTTAGAATCAGCATTCTAGCTGCATATGTAAACATTGTCTTGACTTAAACTGGGGAACAAAAAGTGACATTTTATCTGAAACCTGGCTTAATGAAACTGAATTCTGCCCACCAGCTACCCCCGACAGGAGTTGAGACTTGCACAACAGCTGTGTTCCCAGGCCTAGCTGCCTTTTGCTGTTCCCACCAAAAGGGATATGACACTTCTCTGATTGAATTACCTGGGCTCTGCAGGAAATTGAACAAAGCCCTGTCCTGACTCAGGCAAATGTTTTATTATGGGGGTCGTAAAAGTGGCTTCCTCCTGGAAGGAAAGGGGAGGAGCACTGCCTGTGAGAGCAAGCTGGCTTGGCAGAACTGGAAAAACCAGAAATTCAACCTTGTGCTGGGGAAACCACACCCCTTTGGGGCCAGAACATAAATCTAAAAAGATGGATCATTCATAGAGCGGACTTGTGAAAATTTTATAAGTGATATCATTATTCTTGTGATTTTTCTGTGCACATTTGAAGACGTGTTAGGACCCGGTGGTATGTTCAGGGGGGTTTTTAGCGGAAAAGAGGATATTACTCTAAATGTATGTATGTTAAAAATCTGACACTCCACCACCTAATGCCCACATGCTTTGCGAACATTTGTGTAAATGCGGGGACAAATCCAATATTGGTAACCCGACCAAAAAGTGAAATACGTTGCCATTTTTTAACCAAAGCTCCTAGAAATGACAGAATTGGAACAGGGGCTACCATCAGTAAATGCATGATGTGTGTATGCAATGCCAAACAACTGTCTATCGGGGAAGTATGTCTTTAGGTCAAATATAGATTGTGTGTAATTTGACAGGGGAGTGTCCTTTCTGCAAGCCATTAAATGACATCGCTCTGACACTCCACTTCTTTTCCCCAATCAAGAGAGAAAGGAAAGCTTGACCAATGGGCAGTTGAGAGAGGGGCTGGCTAGTGATGCTGCACACACACCCACTTTCAAAAGACATAAAAAGAGCCACTGGAAGCTAGAGAGGAGATTCTGTTCCATCTGCTGCGGGACGCTCTGCCGGGAAAATCCATACTTTACCTCCATCAACCTCCAGAGAGCCAACATAGAGACTTCAATCTATCCACCTTCAGAGACCAAGACTTTACTTCAGAATTTGTAGCAGAGAGGTCAACTACAAGCTAAATCCCTCTTTAGCAGGCCTCAAATCATTGCAAATATTCACAGCCAGGCGAGCTGTTTGAATTCTTTGCAAGAACTCTTGCCATTTGCCAGAAAGCAGTGTTGTACCCAGAGAGAGACCAGCTGAACCGGAGACCGCTGTATCCGGACCCACAGACCTGATCAGAACCAGAGACCGCTGTTAGCAGAACCAGAGAGCTGACCCAGATCACTGTGAAGTGCCGAGACCAGACCAAGTGCAGTCCAAAACCTGACCAGATCCGTGGCGAGGCCTATTTCTGAATATATTGTGAGTACCTAGCAGAACTGTGCAGAACCAATCTCTTAGTTAAAATAATATAATTCAATCTATTTTAATCTAACCAGAACTGCCTCCTAACTGTCACTTGTCATTTGCAAAGCTGTCACCTGTCATTTTCTATCTGCAAGCTGTCGCTTTGAACTTTAAAATTTCAAATCCGAAAAACTACCTTTATTTAATCGTCCGTATCTCTGGAACCGTTTGGGCTAGGAACTTGGTTTAACTTTCCTCTGAAACCTTAGAATCTTACCTTTCCAACAAGCCTAGAACCGACTCCCTACTCCGTAATCACGATTCTCGCACTCGCAAATTTTACCGCGATTTGCAATTTGGTTAAAAATCCAGCCACGTGTGAAAACAGCAGCTTCATTGCTTTCCTTTGCCAAAAATTCGTTTAACCTGCTAGTTACTCCTAGATCCTTGCTAAAGTGAGCCTGAACTCATCCCAAGTATATTTCACTCACCCTGAACCTCCTAAAGGGAATTAAAACCATTTTCAGCATATTTCTCACTGCATTGTCACCATATTCAAAGCATTTTGCCTGTGTTTCAAAACTGTTGTATAAGCTGCTGGGGGGGAATTGAACTGAATTCCATTTGATTGCATTCCTAAGAACTGTGTCATCTTCATCTCCTTACAGTGCATAAAAGGGGGGATGAATTGTCCAAGAAAGTGATTACATTGTCTTTTGCTGAAATCCTATCAAGTTATTTTCTGTACTGCATTTCATTCCACATTGCATCCATTTGAAACCATAAAAGTATTGTTGCTATCGTATCCATCCTATAACCACTCATCATTAGTTATAAAGAAGTGTGCTAGTGCCGGACTATCCAATATTGATTACTGCTCAGATTAAGTGTGATATTCAATTATTAATTTATTATAAAGTGTGATATATATATATATTGTTTAAATTATCAAATAAACCTTTTAAACTTGCAAAACAGAACTACTTCTTGGCTAAGTGGGGTCAGGGGGATTCCAAGAGAGGGGTGTTATATAGGGGTAGTCATCCAGAACGCATGAACTAGACATAAAGATATATCAATAAGGGTTTCCATTCAGTATCCCAGACTAGGCATTAATTTAGCTGTAGTGTTGAATTGAATCCTCTTACAAATTGGGGGCTCGAGCCGGACCTTTGGGTTAGATCTATCATTTGTGCAGATTAATACAGCGTGCCAGCTGACCACATACACATATCCGGTCGGATCACCACGCTGTGTTACGCTGTAAAGCACTCCTCAAAGGAACGCTCTAAGGAAAAGGTCTGTTTTGCAAAAATAAAAGTATACTTTTGGAAGTCAGGACAGAGACCAATCTCTAGAATGACGACCTTGGTAGATATGAAAATAGCCAGAGAACACTTCTTACATAAGCTATTTGTGAGAGGTGAGTGGACTCATCAGGACCAAACGGTCTGGTGCAGGCAATCGCGCAACAGGTCAATGAAACAGGGTCAGATACATGGGGAGATCAGGGTCCCCTACATGTGGCCCTGAGTGAACTATACATGGTCCCGAAGCCCAAGGATGAGAACCACAAGATTGCCAGGGTAGCGGCATATTTATATTTACATATGGGAGCCATGCAGGACAAATGTGCTGAAGGCCAAGATCTGGCGAGTAGGCAACTGTTGGCTTTACAGAAGGCCCAATCTCATATGGACTCTTCTGAGCAGAGGCTGCTCAGGAGTCAGAAAATGACAGCAGACGGTACATCACTAAAATAAAGGAGGATATGGATGTGCTGCAACAGGAAAAGGCGGACCAGGATACCAGATTTCTGGCCTTGCAGAAGGAGTACCAAGAAGGTTTGGACTCCCTACTGCAGAGCCAGAAAAAGCTGGAGCAACAGTTAGACTTCAATAGGGCATGCACTGAGCAGGTAGTCACCCTGCAAAGCCACCTAGATAGGGAGAAGGCAGAGAGCGATAAACTGATTTTGAAAGACCTGGATACCCAGGCAGAGTTTGACCAGGAGCGCCAGAAAACTGGTGCCTTCCAAAGGCAAAGGGACGACCTGGCGGCACAGATGCAGGCTCTTAGTCAGGAAAGGGATACCTTAGGCCAGGAAGTCTGCCACTTAAAAAGGAAAATGGAAGAAAATCACCTGGCCCTCCAGGGACTGGGTGACCTCCAAAAAGAACACCAGAACTTGTTAGAGCACACCAGGAAGGTGGAGGATGCTCTGGCAAGAAAGGAGCAGGCCAATAGGGACACAGCTCAGGAGGTAACCCTCCTGCAGCAAAGACTGGCCCAGTGCTCCAGGACCAATCAGGAAACGCAGAGAGAGAATGAGGCTCTCTGCCAGCACAATGATAGGCTCCAACAACAGGTAGCGATGCAGGAGAGACTGATAGTCTAGTAAGGCCTTAACTGAGGAACTGAAGGCGCAGGCTCTTGCATTGCAACAGAGACAGGGGCGGATAGAGACCAGGTTCGCTGGGAAAGGGAAACTCCTGAGCATAACCTCAGGAGCCCTAGTACCAGAGGCATTTATCTCTCTCAGTCCCTGGACTCTGCCACCCCCCTGTCCCCTGGCGCACATGAGCACCGGGCCACAGAGATGGCAGATTACTATCCAGCCAGAAGCATGGGGCTCATAGGCCAGTACCTCCCAGGAATGGATGGGCGGGCATCCGGGTATGGGCACCCAAGCACAGTGCAATTTAGTGGGGAACCCCAGGAGAATAGGCCCATTAAGGGCATCCTGAAAACTTCTGCCCAGTTAGGTCAGTGGGGGGGTTGCCCATCAAATCCTGGCAGCAAGGCGGAATCTGAAGACTCCTCTGAACGGCGCAGGACACAGGAGACCAGGTCCCCACATTCTGCCAGCCATTCCCAGGCTCGCAGAATCCGGGAAAACCTGGAAGATCAGACAGGAACCTCTGGGAGCAGTGCCTCTGAGTCAGAGGATGAATGGACAAGGGTTACCCGAACCAAAAAGGCCAATAAGGCAAAAAGGGCCTTGCTTAAGGACCCATTGAAACAGATTAAGGCAATCAGGAGTGTCATCACGCCTTATCATAAGAACGCCAAGTACTCTGTTTGGGAACACTTGGAGCTCTATGAGCAAATGATGGAGACTTTCCATTTGAAGGACAGCAGTAGCTGCATCCAGTACGTCAAATGGACATTCTCCCCAGAATACTCCAGTTTCTTTGCGGGGCTGGAGGACCAAAATCATTTAAGATGGTCCACCTATAAGGCGGCCATCTTGAAACATTTTTCTGTTCACAGAAATCCTCAAGAGGCTCGCAAGGCAGCCTACAATTTGCAATGTGGGGAGGATCAGGCCCCACAAGAATTCGTGCAAGAACTGAAACGTGCCTTTGCGCACACCACCAGAAGGGTGCGCACAGACAGCAGAGAATTTGTCAATACATTTTTCCATGCCTTGCCCAAATATATAATGACCCAGCTCGTGAGAGATTTTCATGAGAAAAGATCTTTAGACTGGGTCATTGAACAGGCTACCCGAATCTATGAGGTGCAGAAGCCCATAGAAAATAAAAGCAATACCCACAAAAACCCCAAAACCAACAGCACCCCTGCTGCTGCCAAGGTGGCAGAGGTAAAGGTTGCCCCCGTTTTGGATTTGGAGATGGGGGGGCCTAAAAACCTACCTGCACCTAATAATGCTAGGCCCAGAAGGTCCTCGGGCCAGTCACAGACAGGGAGCCAAAGAGGCAGCCCCACAAATGGGGTCCCTCGCTCTCCTGATTATGTAAGTCCCCGTTACAAGGGAAATCGACCCATCCTGGGTTATGTGTGGACTCCTCCAGCCCAAGGGGGGGGGTCCAGCCAAGCACCTAACCCAGGGAACTTCCCACCAGAGGGCAGAAATTCTCCAAATCTTGGGCAGAACTTTTTCCCCAGGTATCCACCCAACTTCCAACCCCAAAATCATCCATCCTTCTTTCCCCAATTCCCTGAGCCCAGACAACCTAATCCGGGAGAGGGGAGGCCAAGGGTGGAGGGGTACCCAAATCTTCCCAATCCGGGATATTACCAGAGAAGGGATAGCTACCCTTCCCGGGATCAGCCCAGGGGAGAAAACAGGGCCCCGTATCAGCCTTAGCGGGTTTCCCAGTTAGAGCGCCAGGTTCAGAACATGGCACAGGAGCTGGGTCGCGTGCTAAGGGCTCAGCAGAACCCTCAGATGGGCATGCCGGCACAGAATGCACCAAACTCTGGGCCTGGTGCTCCAGAGCAATGACGGGGGCAGCACCCCGACAACCCACCGGTTCCCAGGGAGGAGGCACAAGGGGAAGGGCGGTGTAAAGCCTTGGAGGAAGCTTCCTTCCCAACTTGTAAACAGCCCCTGGAAAACCAGGAACCGGAAACAAAATCTCCTGCCCCTGAAAGCCTGCCTCCCAAGGAGCAGAGGGGGGGTAGGAGAAACAAAGGACGCAAACAGACCCGTTTTGTGGAAGAAATACAGATCTTCCAATTTGAAGGAGAGGGATCCCCAGAGGATCCTGGGAAAAGGATCTTCTCCTTCAGAGATGGGGGAACTCCTCCCAAAGAAAAATGGGTCCCAAGGGATTCCAATCAAGACTGGGGAGATCCGGAGACTGAGCTACCGCCGCCCATCATCTCATCCCAGAACCCACAATACCAAAATCCCCTGGTTCAAACCCATCCTGGTGACTGCCTCCACAAAGGGGTGGGCGGCCCAGAACCGAAACCAGGGGATCCCAGAATGGCTCTGATCTCCAGTTGCCAACTTTTTCTTTCAGATTCCCAAGACTCTCCACAGAATTCTGCCCAAATCTCTTCTCTAGCAATGTCCAAAACCAGAAAGTTAGCCCACCAGTTGTCCAAAAATGTGCATTATCTGTGCCTCCTTGAGGAGAAGGAGGGAAGATATTATGCCCCGGTACAAGTACAGGGGCAGGGTACGATTTCAGCGCTGGTGGACACGGGATCTCAAGGTACCCTTCTGTCCAGAAGGGCCTTTGATGAACTGAATGCAGGAAGGGGAGGGAATTACCAAATTCCTCTCACCTCACTTCCTGGACAACTCCAGAACTTTGACGGGAAGGAAATTCCCGTCGAGGGGACGGCAGATTTGGACATTAAAATTGGGTGACACAAGTTGAAACACCCGGTCATAGTTGTGACTCCAGAAGGCACCCCTTGTTTACTAGGGAATGACCTCCTGAGAAAGTATATAGGGCTCAGAAGGAGCCCTGCTCCACTTGTAGGTCAAGCGCCACAAAATAAGGAAAATGCAGCAAACTGTTAGATTTTCATAAAAGTATATTTTGCAAACAGTTGCCCTATAGAGACACGTGTTTCGGCGAATCACTCGCCTTTTTCAATCAGGGCTAATTAGTAAGACAGAAATCAAAGGGAGGGGGAGGGGGAAGGATTATTAGGAACAATAGAGAAAACATCACAAAAGGAAAAAACAAGAGAAACAAGTCATTAGATATTTTGTATGTGCAAATTATATGTGTGTTAGTGTTCATAAAGTACAAAGAAATTGCTTACCTAAATAGTGAGAACTATAATTCACTTTTTCAAATATGGTGATAAATTTCATGGGATCAATCCCGCCTGTAAAAAAATGTGTTATGTATTATACCCAATCATGAGTATACTCTTTTTGGATATAAAATGAGCATTTATCTGTTTTTACGAGCACTGTGCCCCAGCGAGTAGTTACAATATAGGTACTTGGTAACTTATGTCAAAAGGGATCATACTTAGCTTATTTCGTGTCATACCGCTACTAGTACCCTATAGTGCCGGCACGAGTGTATTTAAAAAAACAATTTTGTACTAAAGTGAAGTGCTTAGGGCTCACCTCTCAAAAAGATGGTCTCCTTCCTAAGCGTCGGCGTCTGGAAACGAGCACAGACGCCGCGCTTATACATCGGTATTGATAATGCCGTCGCTATGGTGACGGTAGTCCTTCTACCTTTTCAAAATAACGGTCAAAAACCAGGCGCCATTTTTTAAAGGTGTAGACGTTTCAAATTTAAATTGTATGTAAATAAAATTAAAAATTAACATGGACATCCGATCAAGAATAGGACTAATTCATTATGTTTGAGCACAGTTTCCCCATATTAATGGGCGAGTTCTTTATATTAAATGTGATTAGATAGTATTTACATTAGTTTTATACAATATTAAACAAGTTTTGTTCCTTAAATGTGCGTAGTTAGCGCATTTTTCGTAATATACTGCTTATGATGCACTGTAGTGCCGGCTCGAGTACATTCAAGGACAATTTAATACTAGGATGAAGTGCTTGGAACTTACCTCACAAGAGGTGGTCTCCTTCGCAAGCGTCGGCGTCTGGAAGCGAGCATAGACGCCGCGCTATGCATCGGTAATAAAACTGCCGTCGCTACGGTGACGGTAGTCCTTCTACCCTTTCACAATGGCGATCGAAAAGCTGGGCGCCATCTTTTAAAGGTATGAACATTTCAAATTTTAAACTGTTTATGTGAAAATCAGGTCAGGACTTAATATAGACACCTGATCAAAAATACGACTAAGTAGATTATATTTGAAAACAGTTTCCCCATATTAAAGTATAGTACGAACGTGAATTGGAATTCTATCGGTGGAAGCTTGTAACTAATGGGTTGTGTATTATATATGAAGTAACTCATTTACCACTTGCATATTAGTATATATGATAGAAGACCAAATTACCATAAACTATTTCTAATGTTAGTTAGTATCCACAACTCTCAATCCAAAAATATTATTCAGTATTAATATCGTAGAAAATATTACATTGCAAAGAAGCATAAATTTCATTAATTCAGAGGAAAACTCCCATCTCATTGTCCGAGTTAAGGCCCACTCTTGTAGCTCTGAAGTGGCATATGGTACGGGCTTCCTGTTGTCTCAAGGAAAGTTCTCGATTTCCCCCTCTTCTTCCTATGCTGATTTTTTTGAGGCCAATAAATTTAATACCATTTTTGTCATCCATTTGATGGCTCAGTTGCCAATGAACTGCAAGTGGAAGTGAGGAGTCCTGGCTCCTTATTGATGAAAGGTGTTCTCTTATCCGTATCCTTAACTCACGAATAGTGCTGCCCACATATATCTTGTTGCAAATACAGATAATTGCATATATTACAAATTTTGATTTGCAATTAATATTTTCTTTGATCATGGTGGAGATACCAAAACTGTCTGTAAATTTTATGGTGGGACCATGTGCATGTTTGCACATTGTACAGCACCCACATTTTCTAAACCCCATGTTAGTTGTTTGTAGCCAGGTATATCTTGGATGTTGATCTTCTTCCGGTAGCATGGAGGGACTAATAGTTGATTTGATTGTTTTAGCTCTTCTATAGATCATTGTTGGATGGTCGTCAATGAGTAGCAATGGGAGTTAAATTTGCCCCAGCCATTGCCAATTTATTCATGGGAATGTTTGAAGATATACATATTTACACGGATACAATGTACAGAGAGAATGTGGTGATGTGGTCACGTTTTATAGATGACGTACTACTAATATGGAAAGGAACATCGGAGGAACTAAATGAATTCATGAAGAGAGCAAACGGCAACCCCTTTGGAATAGTCTTTACTGGTTTTTCCAGTAGAACAGAAATCAATTTTTTAGACCTCACCATTTATGTTCAAGAAAATAAGTTACTAACAAAAACATATCGCAAACAGACAGAAGTTAACTCAACCCTTTTTGCTACAAGTTGCCATTTTGATCCTGTAAAGAACAACATCCCTAAAGGCGAGTTCATCCGAGCTCGACGAAACTGTACCGACTCACAAATATTCGAACATGAATGCACAACGCTACATAACAGATTTAAAGCACGAGGATACAAGACAAGATTTATAAAAGCTGCCTCGGACAAAGCCCATAAGATCACTAGAGACCAAACTCTTAACCGAACAAACTCAGGATTAGCAGCAGAAAAAAGATCGGACATTGTAAAATTTATCACCACTTTCTGTGCAAACAATAGAATTATACGAAAAATACTACGCAAAAATTGGCATCTCTTGAAACTAGATGAACACATTCGCAAATACATTGACGACCATCCAACAATGATCTATAGAAGAGCTAAAACAATCAAATCAACTATTAGTCCCTCCATGCTACCGGAAGAAGATCAACATCCAAGATATACCTGGCTACAAACAACTAACATGGGGTTTAGAAAATGTGGGTGCTGTACAATGTGCAAACATGCACATGGTCCCACCATAAAATTTACAGACAGTTTTGGTATCTCCACCATGATCAAAGAAAATATTAATTGCAAATCAAAATTTGTAATATATGCAATTATCTGTATTTGCAACAAGATATATGTGGGCAGCACTATTCGTGAGTTAAGGATACGGATAAGAGAACACCTTTCATCAATAAGGAGCCAGGACTCCTCACTTCCACTTGCAGTTCATTGGCAACTGAGCCATCAAATGGATGACAAAAATGGTATTAAATTTATTGGCCTCAAAAAAATCAGCATAGGAAGAAGAGGGGGAAATCGAGAACTTTCCTTGAGACAACAGGAAGCCCGTACCATATGCCACTTCAGAGCTACAAGAGTGGGCCTTAACTCGGACAATGAGATGGGAGTTTTCCTCTGAATTAATGAAATTTATGCTTCTTTGCAATGTAATATTTTCTACGATATTAATACTGAATAATATTTTTGGATTGAGAGTTGTGGATACTAACTAACATTAGAAATAGTTTATGGTAATTTGGTCTTCTATCATATATACTAATATGCAAGTGGTAAATGAGTTACTTCATATATAATACACAACCCATTAGTTACAAGCTTCCACCGATAGAATTCCAATTCACGTTCGTACTATACTTTAATATGGGGAAACTGTTTTCAAATATAATCTACTTAGTCGTATTTTTGATCAGGTGTCTATATTAAGTCCTGACCTGATTTTCACATAAACAGTTTAAAATTTGAAATGTTCATACCTTTAAAAGATGGCGCCCAGCTTTTCGATCGCCATTGTGAAAGGGTAGAAGGACTACCGTCACCGTAGCGACGGCAGTTTTATTACCGATGCATAGCGCGGCGTCTATGCTCGCTTCCAGACGCCGACGCTTGCGAAGGAGACCACCTCTTGTGAGGTAAGTTCCAAGCACTTCATCCTAGTATTAAATTGTCCTTGAATGTACTCGAGCCGGCACTACAGTGCATCATAAGCAGTATATTACGAAAAATGCGCTAACTACGCACATTTAAGGAACAAAACTTGTTTAATATTGTATAAAACTAATGTAAATACTATCTAATCACATTTAATATAAAGAACTCGCCCATTAATATGGGGAAACTGTGCTCAAACATAATGAATTAGTCCTATTCTTGATCGGATGTCCATGTTAATTTTTAATTTTATTTACATACAATTTAAATTTGAAACGTCTACACCTTTAAAAAATGGCGCCTGGTTTTTGACCGTTATTTTGAAAAGGTAGAAGGACTACCGTCACCATAGCGACGGCATTATCAATACCGATGTATAAGCGCGGCGTCTGTGCTCGTTTCCAGACGCCGACGCTTAGGAAGGAGACCATCTTTTTGAGAGGTGAGCCCTAAGCACTTCACTTTAGTACAAAATTGTTTTTTTAAATACACTCGTGCCGGCACTATAGGGTACTAGTAGCGGTATGACACGAAATAAGCTAAGTATGATCCCTTTTGACATAAGTTACCAAGTACCTATATTGTAACTACTCGCTGGGGCACAGTGCTCGTAAAAACAGATAAATGCTCATTTTATATCCAAAAAGAGTATACTCATGATTGGGTATAATACATAACACATTTTTTTACAGGCGGGATTGATCCCATGAAATTTATCACCATATTTGAAAAAGTGAATTATAGTTCTCACTATTTAGGTAAGCAATTTCTTTGTACTTTATGAACACTAACACACATATAATTTGCACATACAAAATATCTAATGACTTGTTTCTCTTGTTTTTTCCTTTTGTGATGTTTTCTCTATTGTTCCTAATAATCCTTCCCCCTCCCCCTCCCTTTGATTTCTGTCTTACTAATTAGCCCTGATTGAAAAAGGCGAGTGATTCGCCGAAACACGTGTCTCTATAGGGCAACTGTTTGCAAAATATACTTTTATGAAAATCTAACAGTTTGCTGCATTTTCCTTATTTTGTGGCGCTTGACCTACAAGTGGAGCAGGGCTCCTTCTGAGCCCTATATACTTACTTACACTTTACCGGAGTAGGGGGTTTATTTACTTCGTTACTCCACTGTTCAGCTGCCACCTTTATTTATCTAGCGCAGGACACTGATGGTTGGTATTCCAAAATACCCCCCACTACTGTATGACCTCCTGAGAAGGTTGTCACCCCTAATAGATTGCGTAAACAAGGTCCTCTGGACCCAGACTAGCCGACCCATAAAATTAAAACAGAGTGTCAACCATGTTAGTTTAAACGGCACATGCCACATGGTTGAACAAAAATCTGACCAAGTAGAATTCCACTTCCAGAATAACCAAATTCCAGACGTGACAGTAATAGCAGTAGGACAACAGACTGGTGATGGGGGGGTCCTCTCTATTTCTGAAAATCAACCTCCCTTCCAGTTTAAGGTGGTATTCCACACTGGAAGGAAACACCCTGAAATTCTTTACTAATCCACAATCAGAAACTCCCACTCCTATAGTCCAGAAAGATGTGAAATCAGCTCAGAGCCTGGCTGATATTCAGCAAATTGGAGAGCATTTGTTCATCCCTGTTCAGTTAAACGATGGGAAGGACTCTGTTCTCGCCCGAGTGTGTGTGAGCAACGGTAAGAGCTTCATCAGCGGAACCATGTTCCGCCAACTCCCAAAAGATCCAGCCATTCCCACATTCAAACTGATAGACAAATGGGAAATGGACCTGGAAGCACCCAATTCCAAACATCTCCTGCCAAGCAGGTGTATGCTCAAAATCTCCATTGGCAACAAGAGCATAGTCCACAATTGTTGGGTCGTGCGAGACGTCACTGCCGCTTTTTACTTAGGCAGTGACATTCTCAATCGCTTTGCCATTAGTTTGGACCTAATAAACTTCAAAGCTTGGTCCCGATTAGCGGATAATCCCATGGGCTTTGATGATCCAGAAAAAGCATTTAGGTCAGCTCAATTGCTACCTTATGCAGTTGAAATTCAGATCAAAGAGGAAGTCACCATCCCAGAAAGGACCCGACAATTCTCCCTGGAAGTGAAAGTTAAAAGAGGACAACATTTGAAAAACCCTGATGCTTACATACATCTAAACACTTCTCTCCAACAGCAAGGGTTGGGGGTAAACCCAACTCCATTAGTCAACATAGAACATGACACCATTCTAATAGAGGTGGATAACAGCGACTTAAAGAGTATTACTCTAGCCGCAGGCACCATTATTGGAATGGCGGTTGATGACCGACATGTTTCCATCGATTTAGGAAATGAACTGTTGGGACCAATCCCCAAGGACTGTTTTGACAGTGACAGTGATGACAATACAACACCAGACAGGATTTTTACCCGGCATGGGGGGAACTTCCTGGTGTACACTTCCTGCCCCTATGGTAAGGAAGATGTGACTTGTGACTTCAGGAGGGATGAGGTGATTTTCCAGGTCCATGAGGGTTGCCTTTCCCACCTGAGGCCTCCAGTCCAAATCAGCACTCTGACCAGGGACTTCTCCACCCAGCTGGAGGAGGCCGCTGAGATAGCCAAACCAGAAGTCTTTCCAGGTTTCAGGCAGATGGTGGAAGAGGGAGTCAACCTAGCTGATGCCTGTGTGACTCTGGCACAAAAGCAAAAGTTGAAACAAGTTTTCTTGGATTTCCAAGATCTCTTTGTGGTAGACTCATATGACTGTGGTCGCACTGACATCCACACAACAACAATCCCCACGGACCCTGACATGACTCCAGTGTTTGTGAAGCAATATCGCTTGCCTCTCGTATCAATGGAGTCCCTTACTGAAATAATTAAGAACCTGGAGTCCTGGGGAATAATCCGTCCAATACACAGCACCTTCAACAATCCGGTGCTGGGAATATTAAAGCCAAACGGCCAGTGGAGACTCTGCGCCGACCTTAGGGAGCTCAACAAACGGGTCCATACTTCCCGATGGCCTCCGCCCTACATTGACCAAGGGCTGGCCCAGATCCAGGGGTCACAGGTATTCACTGCAATAGACCTGACCAATGGATACTGGACCGTGCCGGTCAGTAGGGAGGACCAATACAAGCTGGCTTTTACTTTTGGGGGCCAGCAGTATACATGGACCCGGACTCCCTTCGGATACCTCAACTCCGGCAATGAATTCAACATTTTCCTACATAAGGCCATGCCCGACCTGGGTGCGAGGGGTAACCTGGCTTATGTAGATGATGTCCTCATCAAAAGTTCATCTGTGGAGGAACACATAGCAGAGATCCGTTATGTTCTAACCCAGTTGAGGGCCGCCGGAGCAAAACTTTCCTTTCAGAAAGCACAGTGGTGTAGAACCTGTGTTAATTTCTTGGGGCATGATATTACTCCTCAGGGTCTCTGTCCCCAGGAAAAGAAAGTGGAAGCACTTCAGAAACTGAAAGACCCCACAACTCTGCGGGAACTAAGGAGCCTCCTTGGACTGACTAATTACAGCAGAAAGTTCATTGAAGGCTACGCAGAGATCACCAGACCCCTGATTCATCTCCTGAAGGGGGGGGTCAAGTGGGAATGGGGTCCAGAACAAGCCGAGGCGGTAAAACAACTCAAGAGAAGCCTCTCACAAGCGCCTTGCCTAGCTTACCCTGTCAGAAACAAGGAGTTCTTCCTGGAGACGGGGTTCTCTAATACATGCTTGACGGCGGTATTATACCAAAAGCATGACAGGGTCAATAAAGTAATCTCCTATGCGAGCAAAACTTTATCCTCTGTGGAGGAAAAATTCAACGATTGTGAGAAGGCACTCCTGGCAACGGTGTGGGCATTGAAGAATTACCGCCCGTTTATCCAGGGGAAACACATCATAGTGGAGACTCCACACCAGCCTCTGCAATATCTCCAAAGTGACAGAATCCGGGCCGGAAATGTGAGTAATTCCCGAATTACTTCCTGGATTCTGTCAATGCAAGGCTTTCCTGTGGAGGTCCGATATGGCCAAAACAAGAAGAGTCCCCTCGCGCAAGGTCTGGCTGACTTGCATGATTGTGCCAGAGAAAACTGTCTCGAGGACGAAAGTCTAAAAATCAAGGACAACATGGAGGCATACCTTAATTCCCCACACAAAGTCTTTGAAGAGGACAAGTGTGAGGGAATGCCCACTGTCTATGTGGATGGATGCTCTTACCATGTTGACAACAACGGGGAGAAAGAACTGGTGGCCGGCGTAGGGAATGCATGGGTGAATGAGTTCCCAGAACCCTCCGCTGGATACAAAATTGGTCCCCGAAGTAGTCAGGTGGCAGAATTGATGGCTGTGCATCAAGCCATCCACACTGCTGTCCAACATCAACTCCACGAACTGGTCATAATCACAGATTCGGAATATGTCCGGAACGGATTTGTGGAGCACCTGGTTAATTGGAAAACCAGAGGCATGTTATGTGCTTATAACAAACCCTTGAAACATGGGAAGTTGATCCAAAACATTGATGATCTGGTCACCTCGAATGGGATGACCATCTATTGGAAAAAGATCAAGGGTCATTCCAAAGTAGAGGGACCAGACAAAACTGGAAATGACTTAGCTGATCAGCTGGCCAAAACCGGGGCCATCCAAGGGGATCTAATTGAGATTGAGTCCCTGTTGGGGGAAATCCAGGTCACTGCTATCACTAGGTCCCAGACAAATGCTCACAATGATCTTTCAATTGCACAATGGAGTAAGGAGACCCCTGATGCTGATTTGATTACCGCTCAGAAGGGGGATCCAATAATTGGTCAATTTTACCAACACCTTGAGGACCCTGGGAACTTTCCCCTGACGGATACTGATTACATTGGGAAAGAGGACCTAAGAGTGTTGATGAAATGTCCAAAAATGTTCCGAATCCAAGACGATTTGCTGGTAAGGAAATCCAAAGCTGGCCACGATCAGTGGGTGGTTCCTACCTGATTCCGAAGCCTGATGTTAAGTCACGCCCATGATGCGGCCACCGCCGGTCATAGGGGGTTTCACACAACATTGGAAATCTTAAGAGAGGTTGCATACTGGCCACACATGGGGGCAGGACCTTGACCAATACTTGAAGGGTTGTCTTGTGTGTGCACAATTTCAGCCAACATCCCTCACACACCGGGCGCCTCTCCAAAAGAGGGGGATGACACTGCCATGGTCAGATTTACAAATCGACTTTGTAGGCCCTGTGATTCGCTCGACTAGAGGAAACAAGTACATGTTGACCGTTACATGCTTGTTTACCAAGTGGGTGGAATGTCTCCCAGCCCCAAATTGCAAGGCAGAAACAGCAGCTGCCCTGATGATTAACCACATCTTTTCCCGTTTTGGTCTACCTCAAAGGATTGAGTCAGACAGAGGTAGCCACTTCACCAGTGAAGTAATGACAAAGATGTGGGAGATACTGGGGGTCAAGAGAAAGCTACACATTGCTTACAGGCCAGCTTCTTCTGGGGCAGTAGAGAGATATAACCGAACCATTGTGAGCATATTAAAGAAGTTTGTGGCAGATTCTGGGCCAAGTTGGGATATCCGATTACCTCTGGTCCTAATGGCCATCAGATCTACCCCTTCATCTGCAACCAAAATGTCACCATTTGAGTTGATGACTGGACGCAAGATGGTGCTTCCTCAGCATTTGCTCTACAGAACCCAAGAGCAAACGTTGATAAATGCCTCCACAACTCATGAGTATGTGGAGAATTTAAGGAAACACCTTCAGCATGCTTTTGTCTATGCTCAGCGGAATCTAGAAAGATCAGCTGAGAGTATGAAGACCCACTTTGACCTGAAAACTTCCAGGAAGGAATGTCAGGTGGGGGACCGGGTCTATCTATACAATTTCCAAAGGAACCAGGCCAAACAGCGACAATTTTTGCCTACATGGAAGGGACCCTTTGAGATTATAGACAAGATCTACCCTGTGGCCTACAAGATCCGCATGCCCAAAGGCGGTTTGGCAGAGGGGGAAGACAAGTGGGTCCACATTAACCAGTTGAAGTGTTGCCATCCCAGGCACACTCTGCAACAACTGGTGGAATCCTCTGGAATCCTAGAGGGTACTGTCTCAGATTAATTCAGTTCTAACTTAAAATATCCTACATATCGCCTATCAAATTCTAAGTTTCTCAATGGGGGTGTTTTCGCTTTTGAATGCAAAAAGAAATGTGCATGTTCATATGTTTTGACTATAAATTTATATGCCACCCCACTATATCAATGGTGGGGGAGAAATGTCCATGAATAGGTATTGCCGCTCTTCCTTTGTCATCCTAGGAGAAAGAAAACCTTGAGACTGGCCAGGAAGGACGATTCCGAGACCGGGAGCAGAGACGTGAGGGGCCCGGGGTACCGCCCAATCTTCCCATCAGGACCGGCGAGGAGAACCGATCGATCCGACCGGATGGAGGAAAAGATGCTGAACTGTGCCATCTATTGGAAGAAGATGAGGAAACATCCCAGATCTTGCGAGTTCCATCAGTGAAACAGAATGGCCATCGCAAGAGGGGGGCTTGTGGGATGTTTTTACCCATGCATCCGAGCCCTACCACAAAAACTGTGCAGTACTGGCATTGAAAACATCATGATAGCCAGAGCTTCCCAGAAAATGCCCAATGGAAATGCATGAAGAATAGGCTGCCACCCATTTTTGCCCATGTTATGGGCACAGAAGGGCACTGCCTAAAACCACCATTGGACTACCCACACAGTAGCCTGAATCCATTGGGAATGGCAATGCTGATTGCAAAAAGCAACCTAGAACTGTGGGGAATTAATTTTCTTAAATCCCCAAAATGGTTGCATTACCAGTACTCACCACTATCAGAAAGCCGGCGTTTTAAAACCACCAGACTTTTGTGTAAAACTGAATAAATGAACCCAAAGCAGGCCAAAGAAAGACTTACTGAGAGGTGGATACAATGTAAAGTTATATTCTGAAGTGACTTGAATGTTCATAACAAGACTGGCTGAGCTCTGCAGGTCTGCAGCAGCCTAACTGAAACTGGATTTAAAACTACCAAAAATCGAAAATGTTTAAATTAACTGAGTGACCTACTTTTGAGTGTCACATAGTTTGTCACTGTTGAAATGTCATAGTTTTGAACTTAGAATCAGCATTCTAGCTGCATATGTAAAAATTGTCTTGACTTAAACTGGGGAACAAAAAGTGACATTTTATCTGAAACCTGGCTTAATGAAACTGAATTCTGCCCACCAGCTACCCCCGACAGGAGTTGAGACTTGCACAACAGCTGTGTTCCCAGGCATAGCTGCCTTTTGCTGTTCCCACCAAAAGGGATATGACACTTCTCTGATTGAATTACCTGGGCTCTGCAGGAAATTGAACAAAGCCCTGTCCTGGCTCAGGCAAATGTTTTATTATGGGGGTCGTAAAAGTGGCTTCCTCCTGGAAGGAAAGGGGAGGAGCACTGCCTGTGAGAGCAAGCTGGCTTGGCAGAACTGGAAAAAACAGAAATTCAACCTTGTGCTGGGGGAAACCACACCCCTTTGGGGCCAGAACATAAATCTAAAAAGATGGATCATTCATAGAGCAGACTTGTGAAAATTTTATAAGTGATATCATTATTCTTGTGATTTTTCTGTGCACATTTGAAGACGTGTTAGGACCCGGTGGTATGTTCAGGGTGGTTTTTAGCGGAAAAGAGTAAATGTATGTATGTTAAAAATCTGACACTCCACCACCTAATGCCCACATGCTTTGCGAACATTTGTGTAAATGCGGGGACAAATCCAATATTGGTAACCCGACCAAAAAGTGAAATACGTTGCCATTTTTGAACCAAAGCTCCTAGAAACGACAGAATTGGAACAGGGGCTACCATCAGTAAATGCATGATGTGTGTATGCAATGCCAAACAACTGTCTATCGGGGAAGTATGTCTTTAGGTCAAATATAGATTGTGTGTAATTTGACAGGGGAGTGTCCTTTCTGCAAGCCATTAAATGACATCGCTCTGACACTCCACTTCTTTTCCCCAATCAAGAGAGAAAGGAAAGCTTGACCAATGGGCAGTTGAGAGAGGGGCTGGCTAGTGATGCTGCACACACACCCACTTTCAAAAGACATAAAAAGAGCCACTGGAAGCTAGAGAGGAGATTCTATTCCATCTGCTGCAGGGCGCTCTGCCGGGAAAATCCATACTTTACCTCTATCAACCTCCAGAGAGCCAACATAGAGACTTCAATCTATCCACCTTCAGAGACCAAGACTTTACTTCAGAATTTGTAGCAGAGAGGTCAACTACAAGCTAAATCCCTCTTTAGCAGGCCTCAAATCATTGCAACTATTCACAGCCAGGCGAGCTGTTTGAATTCTTTGCAAGAACTCTTGCCATTTTCCAGAAAGCAGTGTTGTATCCAGAGAGAGACAAGCTGAACCGGAGACCGCTGTATCCGGACCCACAGACCTGATCAGAACCAGAGAGCTGACCCAGATCACTGTGAAGTGCCGAGACCAGACCAAGTGCAGTCCAAAACCTGACCAGATCCGTGGTGAGGCCTATTTCTAAATATATTGTGAGTACCTAGCAGAACTGTGCAGAACCAATCTCTTAGTTAAAATAATATAATTCAATCTATTTTAATCTAACCAGAACTGCCTCCTAACTGTCACTTGTCATTTGCAAAGCTGTCACCTGTCATTTTCTATCTGCAAGCTGTCGCTTTGAACTTTAAAATTTCAAATCCGAAAAACTACCTTTATTTAATCGTCCGTATCTCTGGAACCGTTTGGGCTAGGAACTTGGTTTAACTTTCCTCTGAAACCTTAGAATCTTACCTTTCCAACAAGCCTAGAACCGACTCCCTACTCCTTATACTTTCTCCGTAATTAAGATTCTCGCATTCGCGCATTTTACCGCGATTTGCAATTTGGTTAAAAATCCAGCCACGTGTGAAAACAGCAGCTTCATTGCTTTCCTTTGCCAAAAATTCGTTTAACCTGCTAGTTACTCCTAGATCCTTGCTAAAGTGAGCCTGAACTCATCCCAAGTATATTTCACTCACCCTGAACCTCCTAAAGGGAATTAAAAACATTTTCAGCATATTTCTCACTGCATTGTCACCATATTCAAAGCATTTTGCCTGTGTTTCAAAACTCCTATCTGTTGTATAAGCTGCGGGGGGGAATTGAACTGAATTCCATTTGATTGCATTCCTAAGAACTGTGTCATCTTCATCTCCTTACAGTGCATAAAAGGGGGGATGAATTATCCAAGAAAGTGATTACATTGTCTTTTGCTGAAATCCTATCAAGTTATTTTCTGTACTGCATTTCATTCCACATTGCATCCATTTGAAACCATAAAAGTATTGTTGCTATCGTATCCATCCTATAACCACTCATCATTGATTATAAAGAAGTGTGCTAGTGCCGGACTATCCAATATTGATTACTGCTCAGATTAAGTGTGATATTCAATTATTAATTTATTATAAAGTGTGATATATATATATATATATATATATTGTTTAAATTATCAAATAAACCTTTTAAACTTGCAAAACAGAACTACTTCTTGGCTCAGTGGGATCAGGGGGATTCCAAGAGAGGGGTGTTATATAGGGGTAGTCATCCAGAACGCATGAACTGGACATAAAGATATATCAATAAGGGTTTCCATTCAGTATCCCAGACTAGGCATTGATTTAGCTGTAGTGTTGAATTGAATCCTCTTACATAACATATAAATAAGGAAATGCTTGGCAGTTGAAAACAATGATTGTATTCACAATGTAATCAGTCTCTCTTCATAACCTGGGTGAACTCCCCTCCCCCCGGTTTAAACATGATTTTGCTTCACAGTTCAAGAAAAGATCACAAGGAAATCCTGGTTTGCAACAGTTGCGATACAGTTTCATGTAACTTCAATTTGGCCACAGAAAGTTCCAAAACAAAATAAGACTTCTTCCTTGAACCTGGGCTCAGTTCATCAATAGCAACAATAATTGTTTTGGTCAGGATTATTTTCCACCATTGATACTTTTTAAAGAAATATATCTTCTTTGTAACCGCTTCACACAGCTTTTCCTTTAGCACCACATGTCAGAACCACCCTGTAGCACTTCGTCTACTTCCATTCCAGGCCCACAACCTCAGTTCACACCTGGTTTACTCCCATGCTAGGCCCCCTTCTTCAGTCTGCCATCCGGGTATACCCCCGCTACCCGAACAGTGAGTCATAACAAGTGCTTTTGTGGTTAAGATCAACTAACGAAGTTCACAACAGCTTCACAGTTTTCAACAAATTGCAGCTTGAAATCTTTCAACAACTCTTCAGGGAAAATATGATTCACATTGGTGCTCTTTAATAGTCTTCTGCAAAATGATGCTACTCTCCTTCTGGATATCTTTTCCCAGTAGGGCAGCCTTGTTGCCACTCTTGTTTCCACTCTTGTTTCCCAACTACACCAGAAACCAATGACTGACAGGGATAGGGTCTTTGTCTGCTTCTCCCTGGGTTTTGGCAATGTGTATTTACCCCAGCTTCTAGCAGATGTTGTACAAGGTATGGGCAACACGTTTCGGAGCTTGATTACATTGCATTCGCCCCTTCTGCTGTTGGCAATATTGGCTAGATTGTATTTGACTTGGTCTTAGTCTCCCTTGTCTTCGGTAATGCTTGTAGGTGTTAACTTGCAATAAAGTTGCCCTCTCAGGTTGCTTGGTCTTCCACAGCCTTACACCTCTAATGATAGTAACTTGCAGTTGCTCTAATAGGCTTTTACTGCATTTCCCTATTTCGGTATTCACAGTAACCTTGGGAATCAGTGTCACTCATATGAGAGTACTGCTTCTGCTGTTTTGCAATAGCTTGGTATTCAAAATTGGCTTGGGTATCACTTTCACCCATGTGCTGGTGCTGCTTTGCAATAATTTGACATTCAGTACAGGTCTCTGAATTACTTTCACTTCTATGTGAGCGTTGCTTACTCCCTGAATGCCTGCTTCTGGCACGCGAGTGGGAAAGGAGCACTTTGGGGTCACTACTCGCTTTGAACTCACAAGGTAAGACATGCGCCTCAATTCCCCTCACCTCTTACAGGGGTTCAGCTGCTGTGGTTCCTTATGACCACGGCAAACTGCTTCTGCTAGTTTGCCTTCACTCGTGACACCTACAAGTGGAGCTCCTCTTGCTCCTGCAGCTCTGTTGCTGGCGTGCACCAAAGACTGCTCTGAGGTCTTCGGGTGCACGCCAGCCACCTGAGACAGCCTCCTGCACACTTCCCACTGCACAGCCTCTGCAGAACAGGTCACACGGTTGGAAGCGTTCCTCCTGCATGGTTCCACACAGACCTTCTCAGGACCGGCAGCCGTTATCTGCCATGCAGTGGTCCGGGCAAGTCTTTCTCCTCGAGCTTCTCTCTGGGCTGCCAGCATGAATGACGCTGCTTCTCGCTTCCTCTGCTCTTCAACGACGACGGCTCTATCGCCTGCATGCGAGGGTGCCTTTTAAGACAGTCTGTCCCTCTCAGGTGTGGGTCATCTGCATTAATGAGCAGACTACTGCTAAAACATTGTACCTTTTCAGCCCTCCTCGTCGTCCAAGTACTTAGGGAATTAAGTAATTAATGGCGTAATTGGGGTTTCGTATTTAGGTCATTTTACAACAAGCCATTAGAAGAGTGGGGCTTTGGGGAAAGTTGAGCAAGGGGGTTTCCCATGCCTCCTGACCTGCTTGTTTCCCCTCACCCCTCATGTGACCCTCCGGCAGAACACCACCCCCATGGTCGGGATCAGCAAGCGTTGGCCTTTCCCTGCCCACCTGGGAAGGGTCCCAGGCCAGGTTTTCTGGGGGAATCGCAGCCTATTCATCACAGTTGACTTAATACATGTGCCAGATTTTCAAGGTACTTTCTACAATTGGGTGCCTCCTGGGTAGTTTGTACCAAAAGACTGCCACTGCATCACGATACATGAACAGAAGGAGAGTGGCTCTCTATCTGCATTCAGACTGCCACGTCAAGGTAGTCTAGTTGCTTTTTAGCCAAACAACCTGATTGGCTGAAAAATAGCTTGACCGGGATGGGAGAACTAATCCAAAATTCCATCTGTTTTGAGTATGTTGTTGGTTAGGTGTGAGTATGTTTGCTGCCTAATGAATTTGCTAGTGTTCCTCTATTTGTCACACAACAGCTGTGCCTGGCGGGAAGAAGATAATTTGCCATAATCTTCCACCTCTATCATCACATTAGAATGGAACCTATAGACCACACTCTCATGCTCTGTGGTAAGCCCTAATTAAATAGGCTAATGAATGTATTCCTCTGTTAAATAATTGTATTAACATTTTTGAAGTATAATGAATTGGTAATTACAATAGGTTAATTATAGGGGAGAAGCAAGTATTTCTAAACACTAATTTAATTATATATATGTATAACTGAATATGGAATCCCTGTTATCTACTATTGATAGATTTAAAGATTTAAACAACTGAGTAATAAGACATACGAGTGGAATTACTATCCACAACTTTTGTTGCACAGAACCAACAGAATTAAAAGCGAATCTGTTGAAGAATTACTTCACCAGGGGGAGATGCTTCCTGAGGCCAGACCAGGTGAGAGTTCCCCCTCCGCCACCTCGCTCTCCCTTCCCTCCAGCACATGTCCCAAACACGTCCAACTAATAACTTCCTAACTCCTTTACGGAGCCCCTCTGGCCACATCTTTTGAGCCTAGAGGTCTTCGGCTATAACATCTACACACGCCTTTAATACTCCACCGTGTACCGCTGTGATAGCCACCACACAGTATCTCTGTCTATTGTACCAGCTACTAAACTCTCTCGCTGGTCATCTGAACACTGTGGCACCCGACCACATATCTCGTCGCCATTCACCACTACGCGAGCTGGCCATCCCATTGCCGATGACCACTCCATGGCCCTATGGTGAACACTACTATCATACTACTTTGCCACGGATCACATGTATAATTCATTGCATTCACTAAACTGTATGTATGACCTAGTCTATGCTGCCTTCTTACACATTGGCTTAGTGATTGATATACATGGATATGCTCGAACCACTGTGCTCTTCAACTGCCTCCGCGCTTCACATCTAGACGGCATGTCTCGAGTGCACCGATTATCTTACCATAAAATTGCCATTGCCTTTGAGCTGCCTATCCAGCCTGCTCTGTTTTTTTTTCCCGTGTGTTTTGGGCTGCTATGCCGAGCCCACCATCATTAATTTACTATAAATTGCTACTGCCTTCAAATCACACATCTAGCCCATCTAGTCTGCTCTGTTTTTGTGTGTTTTGTGCTACTATGACTAGCCCATTGTGATTATTCTTCCTTTACATTATCAACTGACTGTGCCCTATCATTACTGGGTGTGAATCCATCCAAACTTGACTTGGTTGATACTACGCATTATTACTGTTAGCCTAGTTCTGCCCTCTGTATCACGAATTGCAACACCACGGCCCATCCCGCTTTTTCACCACTGAACTAGTACCATCAACTACTTGGCGTTGCAGGCCTAGTACTGTTGATGGTTATTTTGACAAATTACTGTGCCTCAGTCAACCACTGTGGCACGTTTACTAGCACTATGTAGACTACTACCCTCCTGTTGTTAAAATTACTTTACGCCCTATTGGCTCTAGGCCTACAGGCTAATGTACTAGCCCCCCTATTATCTCGACTACCACCTTATCACCATGGCAAACAAAACCCTCCCAGTATTGGAAATCAAGCCAACTACATTCCTCCCACGGCTTAAATTTGACAGCCATTCTTTAACTATTCAACCTACTAGCTTCTTACCATCGCTGAACTCGGTTACCTATCCCACTCATTGAGAATATTCTGGTGGTGTGGGCTCTAACCACTTGCCACCCGCTAATCTAAAGATTAACTGCCCCATTAGCATGACAAATATACTGTGCTCTACTATAACCAGAAATTCTGGACTTCTTGATCGACTAATCAGACACTATGAATCACCGACCAATACTCTTGTCAAAATAGATCTCCCTATTATGGGGAACAACATTAAAACCAAAACTCATGACAGAAAGAAAAACTCTGCCACAACCACCAAAGTTCCTTCAATAAAATATGTCGGGGTAAACCTAATGCTTCCTTGACCAACACTAATCACGCTAACCTTAAGGGCGTCTTAATTAACGCCAGATCTTTTAATGGCACATGCTATGGAAATGGCAGATCTGATCACAGCTGACAACCTTGACTTCCTTGCAATAATGAGTCATGCGCTTCATGCAGCTGCAGACCCTGCCCTCCTACTGGCAGTACCTGATAACTACAATATTATAAGAGCAAACAGAGCTGACTCTAGAGGCGGAGACATTGCCCTTATTGCCAAATCTAACCTAGCTATGAAAATAGCCCCTTCTCCAGCTGTTAACTCTTGTGAACTACTCACAGTTAAGTTACCCATTTCAAACTCTGGTACCCTAACAGTCTACTTAATATATAGACCACCAGGACCGATTGGTTCATTTGAAGAATCCCTCTCCATAATACTATCTGATAATTCTAAAGTGACTTACCAAATACTACTGATTGGGGATTTCAGTTTAGGCTTCAATGATCCCAACGACTGTCAAGCTCTAGCAATTTCCAATGCACTCACCGAACTGGGATTCACCCAAAGAGTGACCCAGACCACCCAGGACGAAGGGAGTACCCTTGATTGAGTGGCAGACTTCAACTGTGCAGCTTCTATCACATCCATTACTCCCTAAACTTGGACACATCACTTCCTTCTCTCCTTTACCCTCTCAGCTAATATCTCCACCTCCAAGGCCAATCTAATAGCACCTCCGCTTCTTAGGAGGAACAAAAGGAATATCACGGCAGATGAGAACATACCACTCATAACTTCTACCCTCAACTTGCTGCCTAACTCATCCAGTCCAGGCAGCTTAGTAGATGCTTACAACGCTACCCTGACCAAAGCACTAGATGTAATTGCTCCACTTAAAATGCGGAAAAGTAAACCTAGAACTCATCTGAACTCATGATTCACCCCCCAACTCAAATCCTTGAGAGCCGAAAAAAGAAAACGAGAAGTGCTGTGGAGACATCTAGCTACTGAGGAAAATAAAACAACCCTGATCAATTTAGCTGCCCTCTATAAAAAGGAAATAATGCGCACCACACAGGAAACCTATAATGATAGGATTAATGAAGACAGTTCAAGTACTAAGGTTCCTAATACCTTTGGTCCTCCCAACTCTCAACGCACTACCGGCCACTGCCAATATTGACCTACTGGACAACACCTTCAACGACTCCATGGCCATTGCCATTGATACCATCGCCCCATTAAAACTGTGCAAAGTAAAACCCAGAGCCCATTTGAACTCCTGGTTCACCCCCGAACTTAAAATATTGAGAAAAAAGAAATCTAAGCTAGAAATGCTATCAAAGCGGGTCCGTCTGTTGAAAACAAAACCAATCGTACGAATATATGCTCCCTTTACAAAAAGGAGATAATTGGCACCAAGAAAGAAGCCTACAACGCTAGGATAAATCAGGCAGGTTCCTGCACCAAAGAACTATTTAATATACTAAAGGAATTAGAAAATCTTATTCCACCCACAAATACATGCACGAAAGACAAACCCTGGTGCACCAGTATCCAGAACGCCCTTGCCAATAAAATTACAGGGCTCCAAACTAAAATAGAGGATAAATGACAACAACTTACCAGTAATAAGCCTACCAACCCCAGCTCATCACCTCCCTCTGACTCCAACTTAGGATTCACATTTAAGAAGGTAACTATACCAGAAGTACAACAAATTATAGCCTCTCTAAAACCTTCCAACTGCAAAGGGGACAGCTGCCCTCCCAAATTACAAAAGACGCAGCCAGAGACCTATCCCTTTTCATCACTAAACTAATTAACTTGTCTTTCTCTTCTAATTCAGTCCCTAGCAACCTGAAGCAATCATGGGTTCTCCCATTTTTAAAAAAAAAACAATCATTAGACCCAGCCATACCCACTAATTACAGACCCATCACCACAATCCCATTCTTGCTAAAAATCCTTGACGGAGTTGCCTACCTGCAAATTCAGGACTACCTGAAGACAAACAAACTGTTAGAATTACATCAATCTGGCTTTAGACCTCAACATGGAACCGAAACAGCCCTTGTTGACCTCAAAAGTCAGATTGATGAAATCAAAGATAAAGGAAACGCCGCCATCCTACTCCTATTAGACCTCTCAGAGGCCTTCGATTTGGTCGATCACAAAATCCTCTGCAACCACCTATCCTCCGCAGTTCACTTCTCCTCCTCTGCTGTCATGTGGATACAATCCTTCTTGGATAACAGAACGATGAGGGTTTTCTCTCCAGTAGCAGCATCAGACCCCATCCCTATCACCTGTGGTGTCCCACAAGGCTCATGTGTTTCTCCCACTTTGTACAATATATTTACAAAGCCACTCTTTGACAAACTGGACTATCTGGATGTCACCTACACCAATTATGCACATGACACCCAGATACTCCTTACCCTCTCAGGTAACTACAATGCTGACGTTGCCCGGATTAATGAAATCTTCTCCATCATTCAGGCATGGATGGCCATACACAGCCTCTGCCTGAATGATGAGAAAACTGAGCTTCTCCTTATCGGTTCGCCCAATAACATGGCGAAACTCAGCCCTAACTACAATAGTATCATTATCGATGGTAACACTATTCCCATTGTTAAAAGTGTGAAAACACTTGGCTTTTATCTTGATGCCAACACTAACTTATCCAAACAAATTAACATGACTGCCTCAGCCACTGCCTACACTGGCACGCTGATCAGGGCCTGCAGACCCTTCCTGTCCACTAATAGCTGCCTTACGCTGGCCAGGGCTCTAATCCAGTCCAAACTGGACTACTGCAACAGTCTATACATAGGTGCAAACCAATCCATAACTACAGGTATTCCAAAATAACGTGCTACAAGCATATTTAAACGGCTCCAGGCGAAAGAACATCTCTACCACAATAAAATCGTGCAAATGGCTCTAAATACAACAAAATATCGACCTTAAAACCATCTGTCTCGCATACAAAGCCCTAAACCATCTAGCCCCACCATACCTCACCAACAAATTCACCATGAAATCTGCTACCAGAATTACTAGATCCTCCAATACCTTACGCCTAACAGTGCCCAGATTTACACTAAAAAGAGCGGGAGGATCCAGCATTACTGTCCTTGCCTCCCAACTCTGGAACACCCTACCACTCAACATCAAATCTACGAGTCCTTTCAGTCCTTTAGGAAACAGGTTATTAGATGGTTACTGGACAAAAACTAGCATCTTCCACCTGCTTTCTCCTATGTCTGACGATACTGCCTATACTTGTTCTTTTTACCTGTAAACTGCATAAATGTATAAATGTAAACTGTATATAATGTACTCTGTAACCACTTCCAGAAGCGGCCCCTTACCTCTGGGTCTGGAGTGCTATATAAATAAATAAACAAACTAAGGAACTTTTCATCATTCTAAGAGACATGGAAGCTCCTATACCTCAGACAGACGATTGTCTGAGGGACAAACTCTGGTGTACTAATATCCAGAACGACCTAGTGAATACAATCTCCCTCCTCCAGAATAAGATTGCACCTAACATAGGCAAGCACAGTACAGCCCCGGCTCCTTCCATTAAACTTCTGCATTGCTTCAGCTTCTCAAAAGACTCCATCCATGAGGCAGAAAAAATCATTGCCTCCCTCAATCTGTCAAGGTTTCAAGGAGATAGCTGCCCAGCTCAGATAATTAACGAAGCTGCTAGAGACCTGGCGCCATTTATCTCTAAATTAATGCTTCGTTCTCATCTGGCACCGTCCCTAGTAACTTAAAGGAGTCTTGGGTCTTACCCCTCTGGAAAAAAACAATCATTGGACCCTATTATTCCTACTAATTACAGGCCAATCACTACAGTACCGTTCTTACTTAAGATATTAGACAAAGTGGCTTACATCCAAATAATACAGGAGTACCTAGAGACTAATCACCTCCTTGGAGTCTTCCAATCTGATTTCAGGCCACAACATGGTACTGAAACGGCACTAATATATCTAAAGACTCAGATCTTGAACTTAAAGATAAAGGAAAATACCCCTGCTACTGCTCCTCGAGCTTTCTGCTGCCTTCGATCTGGTGGATCACAAAGTACTTTGTAAACACCTTGCCTCAGTGGTGCACTTTTCACAGGATGCTATCACCTGGATTAAATCCTTCTTGAACAATAGGACCACGAGTCTTCTCTCCATTAGCCGCTGCTGATCATATCCCAATAACTTGTGGTGTGCCGCAAGGTTCTTGTGTCTCGCCAACAATGTATAATATATTTATGAAGCCATTGTTCGATGACCTAGACCATCTGGGTATCCCCTATACTAACTATGCAGATGACACCCAGATCCTCATACCTCTTACCGGAGAGTACGACATGGACTTGGCCCTAGTGAATAAAATGTACCTAATCATCCAGGCATGGATGGCCGCACACGGTCTATGCTTGAATGACGATTGAACCAAGCTCTTGATACTTAGAATCACAGCCAACCTCAACAAATTTAGCATGAAATACACTTCCTTCAATATCGATGGGAACAACATTAAAGTGGTAAAAGAAGTAAAAACCTTTAGGCTTTTACCTCAACTCAGCCTTTACACTTAATAAGCAAGTAAATGTCATGGCCTCCTCTACAGCATACACATATAAACTGATCGGAGATTGCAAACCCTTTCTTTCCAAAGAAAGTTGTACGATTCTAGCTAGAGCCCTCATTCTCTCTAAGCTGGATAACTGCAATGCATTGTAACTGGGGGCGAGCAAATACATTGTTAATAAAATCCAAATTCTTCAAATCAACACGTACAGAACAGCACTTGGCATACCAAGGAGAGAGCACATCTCGAAGCTGAGGAGACAGAACAAATGGCTCTCCACCAAGGACAAAGTTATGCTTAAAACTCTCTCACTAACTCATAAATGCCTTAATCAAGCAGCCCCTCTTTACCTTTTAGAGAATCATCAAAAAATCCACCTCACGACCCACAAGGACAGTCAATTCATTCTGGCTGGTCATTCCCAGATTCAAACAAAAAAAATCAGGGGGAAGTAGTTTCCCTGTTACGGCAGCACAAGCATGGAACACCATCCCTCCCTCCTTGAGAGCTAACCAACCCTTCTTCAAGTTCAGGCATAACACTATAAATTGGCTTGTAGCTAAGGACACAACTGAATAGTTCTAGGCTTGCACATGTGTGGATATATGACTACCTGACTCTGCAATGTAACCTCTGCCTGACTACTAATGTATTTTCCTCTGCACCTGTACTGTATGTATATTTCTCATTGTCTTATGTATAATATAGTGTATCTATTGTACCTTAAGCTGAAAGTATACTTGTAATCTCTGTGGAAAGGCGCCCAGATACCTCTGGGTTGGGTGTGCCATACAAATCAATAAACAAACTTGACTAACAGTGGTGTTATTAATATAACTTTGCAATATTGTCAAGTAGCAATTGATAAGATTCTCTGTTTAGATTGCATTATTCTAGGTGTGACAATTGAGAATGCACCTGCTTCCGAATCAGACAGATAGGAACAACTCTCATATCATTAGTTACATATCATTTGGAATTCAGAGAAACAAATATGCCACATACTGAAGCACAATAAAATGATCGCTTATGAGGAAAATAAATCCATAAATAGAACTAGAAGGTATAGACAGTTTCACTTAATAATGGGACATGAGCACAACAGCATAATGGGTATTAGGCTTTATTTATATAGAACGGCTGAGAAGATGCTGCAATTATGAGAATGTCTATAACCAATGAATTTGGACATTTGGGGATATTTGAAAATATTAAGTATCATTGGATTATTGAACAATACGATCATATTTTAATTCTTCTGTTATGGTTTTCCGCCTTGCTTTTTTCCCTTTGGTCACTTTTGTAACTGAAGCCAACAGGAAATAATTGTGCCTACTAATCTTTAAAATTGGATAATATTGCACTGTATATAAAACGATAGCCAAATATGTATTAGCCTTGACAAATCCTTGGTGAAGGTGAAACACGTGCACAACTGTTGACTCTTTCATGTACAATTGTAACAATGATTGACTTATTAATGTACCAGTCGATGCTCCATGTGACTATTTTCTCATACTTTTTTTTGTTTATACTTTTATAATGCACCGACAGCCCTTATCGGGGCGCAACTAAGACAAAATGGGAACAACAAAAAAGACAGGACAGTGATCGATTAGGAAACTCAAATAACATGGGGGGCAAAACTGTCGGGTGTCCAACGAGTTAGCTGAACAGGTCGGTTTTCAGTGTTTTCCTAAAAAGCGTCAGGTTAGACATGACTCTGATGGTTGGTGGTAAAGTATTCCAGAAGGCTGATGCAGTGACCAAAAATAACTTCCTAAACCCCTAGAACAAGTGTATCTAGGCCCCTGCAGCTGGGTCAGAGTGGCAGATCGCAGGATTCTGGTCGGATGGTACAGAGGTACCAAGGCTTTGAGGTATTCGGGCGCGTTGCCATAAAGACAATGGTGCACCAATGTGCCCATTTTAAAATGGATTCGCTCCTGTACCCAGAGCCAATGAAGATCTCTTCTGAGATTAGAGATACTGGATTTTCTAGGGACGTTTAAGGCCACGTGGACCACGTCATTTTGAATAGTTTGACAAACCTGGATGATTGCAGCAGTCTAGTCTTGTTAAGATTGTGGCATAGGCTGTGGTCACTGAGTTTTTTTCACTCAAATGGGGCGATGCTCCTGAGAAGCGTTATGCAATAGTTGCAGTTCTGGCAGAGATGGTGCACATGGGCATCAGAATTAAGGGAGGCCTCTAGGTAAACCCCTAAGGGTTTAACCTTTTTGTGGGTCACAACCTTGTTATCTTGGAGGAGAAAGCTGTCATAAGAAGGGCTGAGTTTAGCGTGCGCCTGAGGAGAGCCAAAGATAAGGAGCTCTATTTTGCTGCTTTGAGACACAGCCAATTCTCAGACATCCAACCCTCGATGGACTTATAGATGTCATTGAGTGTTATGGAGTCCTGAGCATGGTCTCCACTGAACTCGATGACCAGCTGAGTGTCATCAGCGTAGTTGGTAAAAAATACGGCCAAGTCCTCCAAGAGTGAGCAGAAAGATCTCGGGTAAAGATTGAAAAGTAAAGGCGAGATGGAAGCTTCCTGGCGAACACCGCAGACAATGGGGGTGGTGGGAGAAATGGCTGAAGCCCAATGGATTTTTTGATTCCCAGTTAGACAAAGACTGAACCCAGTCCACTGCCTCTTTGGAGCAGTTACCATGGTTCCGCAGGCGCTGAAGGAGGCGCTCATGGTCGACGAGGCCGAAAGCCGCAGACAGATATAATAAAATCAACATACCGGCTTTGCCTTTCTCAAAGATTTTTAGTAGGTGGGACTGTAGGTCGACCAGAGCGGTTTCCGTGCTGAAAGCCGGGTGGAAGCCTGACTGGCGATTTGTGAAGATTGTGGTTACCTTCTATAAAAGCTTGAAATTGGGAGGTTGTCACTTTGTCTAAAATGTTTAACAAAAGGAATTGGCTGTTGGTGATGGGCCTTAAATTACTGGGGTCTGTGGGATCAATGTTAGGTATGTTAGATATGGATGAAATTGTTACCTTCTTAATTTCTATGGGGACTTGACGATCTCTAAACGAGGCATTTACAAAGTGGGTAAGAAAAGGAGCAAAAAGATCTTTATGCTCCAAGATAAGTTTCGTAGGGAAAAGATTATGCTGACACAAGGTTGCATGCATTGAGGACAGCATAGTAGTCCTATCTAAGAGAGAAATCTGAGAGAAGGAGAAGCCGGGAGATGTTGGATAGTTTAACTCGCCAGTGGGAATGTAAAGACCCTGGGCTAGTATTATCTTATTCCGTGCACTGGACATTTTCTCACTAAAGGCGACTGTTGTCCGATTACAGTCAAGATTGGTAGGTGTAAAAGGAGATTCAGCAGCTTTGGGTTTTTCCAAGGATTTCAATATTTCAAAGAGCTTCGCTGTTGAGTTTGAACATTGTTGTATTTGACAACTCAAAACATTCTTTTTTGTATCGAGGATTAAGGATTTATATATTTTATCCACTAGTTTCCACTCTAACCCGGAGGCATCTGAGGCATGTTTTGTCCAGATTACTTCAAGAGCACGATTTTTCTTCTTTAAGACCCTTAATTCAGGTGTAAACTAGTTTTGATGTCTTGGATTGTCTCAAACTAATTTAGATTTGATGGGGGCCGTAGTATCAAGCATTTTGGTAAAGATGTTAGTGAAAGTTCCCCTTGGTATTTGGTGTACATTTCAGCATTATGGATTCTAAGCAAAGCTGAAGGTCAAGGGGATGCACCTTTTTTAAATTCCGACCTGTGACTAGTTTCATGGTGTTAGATCTAGTCGGAGGAGCTGGGAGCTGCATTGTGAGCCTAATAGTATAGTGATCAGACCATACACAAGGGGTGGTAATCACATCTTGAGAATTGATCTTCCTGGTCACAATCCAATCAAGTATGTGTTGGTTAGCCATGGTTGGCTCCGAAATGATAACTTCATGATCGCTTTCCAATAAAGCAGATTCCAGTGGATGCAAAACCAAGATTGAAGGATTGACACAAATTAATTTCACTGAAACAAATACTTAGATTGGGTCATTATTTTGTGCAACTGTACCCTCTGGGTTTTTTGCAAGTATATTTTAATGTTGGACAAGCACATTTAACAGGCATGCCTGTTCAGGCTTCCAGTACAGACCGTGTACCATGAGTTGCTGTGACATCTAGGAATATGCGTAAATTATATCTTTAAGTGCCTTGGCCCTTTTCTTTCTGCCTTTGTGCAGAAGTTTATAAGATCTGAACTCTGCACACGATATAACTGCTGGCTACCAGAATACTGTCTTATGCTGTGAACTGTCTAACACCCTTAAAGGTTTGGTTCTTGTTACCCAGAAAGCAGAATACCTGGTATACACTGGAGCTGTGTGATTTGAGGACTATCAAGAGGAAATGCTTCAGTAAATTGACTAATTCTGGATCAGAGGTTGATAAAGCTCTGTGTTATTTCAGCTGCTAAGAATTATAAAGAATCTCTTATTCATGCTAATAAATCTGATCCCAACACTAGAACACTGAGCGGTCTAAGATTACAGCTTGTGGTGCAATTCAATACAGGAGCCCATGTTTGGCAAATTGCAACGCATCAAGGAACATCTTGAGGGTAAAATTGATTGGCTGGAGTGGTTGTTTCTTGTAATGTCGCTCCAATGGCTGTTCCGGACTGTGTACCTTTTGCATTTAGATCTTTCAGAGGCTGAAATGTTTAAACTCATTAGCCATTTTAAGCCTACTAACTGTATGGGTGATGCTTTCCCAGTGGTAGTGGTGAAGGATTGCTTACCTTTGTTAGCATCATCTATGACAACATTTGTCGGTCTTTTCGGGAGCCTTATGGCTCCGATATTAAACATTCCTGGATATCCCCTCCCATAAACAACCTAAGCTTGACCCCTCTGTGCCGACCAACTGTAGACCGATCACCAGTGTCACCTTCCTCCTCAAAATCTTGGATAGGGCTGCATATCTACAGATACAGGACCATCTTAATGCCAACAACATGCTGGGCAAAAGGCAGTGAGGGTTGTATGTGGCTTATGGAACAGAATCAGCACTGTTGGATCTCAACTCTAACACCTTACGCTTCATGGACAAGGGTCATAACATTTTGTTAATGCTACTGGACCTTTCTGCAGCATTTGACCTGGTGAATCATGCCCTGTTAACAGAGGCTTTCGCAAGTTGTGGGCTTCTCTCCATCTGCTGCCAGATGGGTTGGTTGTTTCTGGGTAATATAACATCCAGGGTTATCCACTGGGATGTGGCGGGGGAGCCGGTGAAAGTCCAGTACGGTGTACCCCAGGGTTCATGTTTGTCACGGACACTCTATAACGTGTACACTCTACCTTTATTCCAATGTTTTGATGACAGGGATTTGTTATACCAATTACGATAAAGACACACAGTACCTAATCCATCTGTCAGATGTATACAAAAAAAGTCCTTGAAGTGATAAGCTTGGTATACTCCCTTATCCAACAGTGGATGTTGTCCAATGGCCGGGCCCTGAATGTCACCAAGACTGAGTTGATGGTCATGGGCACGGCACATAAGCTTAAGAAGTTAGGGGTCTGCTTATCAGTCCTTTGTCATTGCGGGTTGTAAGCTTAACACTCTACCCAAAGTTAAGACCCTGGGGGTCATTCTTGACCAATATCTGGACATGAAATTGCATGTTAACTCTAATTTCCTACAGGGTATATTATATCAAGCTCCTAACCCAAATTCTCCCGTTCATTTCTAAGCAGAATTGTGCCAGGGCTTCCTGGGCTATTGCACTAAGATTGGCTACTGTGGCAGCCTTCTTTATGGTATCTGTAAGAGTTACATCAACAGACACTTCAGAACAGTGTGGGTCAGGTGGTAGCGGGACTTGGGAGGAGAGACCATGTTTCTCAGTCCAGAAGAGAACTACATTGGCTTCCAGTAGCAAATAAAATTTCCTTTAAGCTTTTAACATGAACTCATAACTGCCTGATTGGCTGCAGCCCGTCATACCTTTCGGAATGTTTGAACTGGCTCCCGATCCCCACGACCTTGCGCTCTAACAACAGTAAACTCATGATTCCTAGAACAAGGTTGTCTTTAATAACGAATTGTGCTTTTTTCCTCTGCTGCTCCAAAACTCTGGAACACCTTACCCCTGATTTAAGAGGCATTACCTCTTTGGATCTTTTTAAACGGTCCTTGAGATGTATCTTTTTGAATAGAAATCTTCCTTCGTGGTCCTGTTTTTCTCCTGTGCTATTACTTACGTTCATTATATTTTCTGCTCCCCTATGCCTATGGCGCAATATAAATAATATAATGGAATGCTGTAGCTTGTTCTTTCGTTTAAAGTTGGCACTGGAGGAGGTCCTCAGGTTCTTGGAGTGGCAATCCACACCCCCTGTGACTTTTGGTGCCAATGGGGTGGTCCAGCTTCCATAGCACCCAGTCAATTGTCACAGTATCGGGTTGGCTCCCCTTTCCCTTCAAAGCTATTCGGGTCCTATCAAGAGCCACGCTGCAGTGCAAAGGGGGCATGTTTTGCCACCCACTTCAGGCATATTCATGGTATGCTCTGGCCAAGTTATCACTAGAGCAGTCAGGATTGTGCACCCTACCTTCCCGATCTGAGCGCAGTCTGCTGCCGGCATAACTTTGCCCACCTTATACTGTGGGCCACAGGCGTCTTTTGAAGTGGGTGGTCGGGGAGCTGAAGCACTAACAGCATCACAGGGCTCCTTTGGCGAGGGAATAGCATGCCGGGTGCCTGACATAGTGCTGGATATTGCTATCTGGATGTGTCCCTCGACCATGGATGAAACAGCTTCTCGGGACCATCACTGCAGCTCTCCTAATCTGACACAGCTGGTTTTTGCTGGAGCCATCAGGCATGTGAGCAGTAATTTGATCCCATTTAGCAGCTCTGAGGCAGGAGTGTGTCTGAAAGGTGGGCATCTTGTTCAGGCTATTGCGTGCCCCCTCCTGCTGTTCCCCAACAACTCTACATTTGATTAATAGCTCTTCCACATAAACTACATTCCCTCTTTCTACTAGGGTAGGCATGGCTTGAAGTATGAATATATAGATCTAATTTCCACCACTAATATACCATACGTATTGCTGCACCCTCCCCAAAAGCAAAGTTAAATTTGTATTGGTGTTCACAGAGTACCAAGACAGTCAAATATTAACTAATCAAATCAAGGTCCGTATATAATTTTGAACCCAGGATCTTTGCAAGGCCCTTATAAATTTAAGGAAGAGGCCACCATGAGGTGTTGTACCCTATTATTCATTCCCCTTAGGTCTGCACAGAGTCACCATTGAACATTGGGTTTCAATATTCCTAGTACTGGATTATTAAAAGTACTGTAGATGGTCCCATTTGATTGCATGTTCTTGATCATCCATTGTGATTTATGCACGCTAGTGGTAATCGTTATTGTCTTACAAATCCTGTCCACAATTGCATGAATCTTTGGAGAAAACTTTCAGAAAATCCATACAGATCTAGCTTAACTTTTGTTTTTGCTCTTCTGTCTCCCAGGCATCAGCTATAGTAACCTGTTCTTTGGCCATCTGACCAAATCCTTGAGATACTTCTGGGATGGCTATTTCTGAAGTATTTTCTAACTGGGTGGAGAGGTCTTTGTTTATGGTGTATACTTGTGTTATAGATTCCTTAGTATCGAGGTAGTTACTAGTGACTTTGAATTATCAAATCTTCCAGTGTTTCACAGGTAACATCTTCCAATCCACAGACAACAGGGAGTACATCATAGAATTCCCCCTCCCTTGTCAAGTATGAAGAGTTTTTGGTCGGTTACCATCGGTATTGTTGTAACAATCTTCTAGTATGGGACCAATCGTAGGATATGCAAAATCCATGTAAAAGTATTTAGAATCAAGAGCCATTCCAGTGGTGGTATCTGGGGATACAATTACGCTTTGGGGGTCATTCTTATCAACCAGTATTTGGATTGGGTCATCTTTGGGATCAACTAATGGAGTTGGATGTAGAGACAGGCTGTTGCAGAGGAATAACATTTAAATTTATAAAAGCTTAAAAATAATATCCCCGTTCATTGCGAATCAATGTAGTATGTCATTGCAGATATAAAAATGTGAAATGTTTGGAGTTTAGAAATGGAATGGGGACTTCCCCATTTTTTTGCAGGCTCCAGATCATTATTAATCTGTGTATCCTGAAGAGGGAGGAATACCTTTTCCTTTTGGTTTCCTTTCAAAAGTATTGGATATTGTTAATCTTGGGTCTAGCATTAGTTACTCTCTTCATTTAGTTTCTTTGTCGGACTCTGCTCTTTTGGAGGAGGCATTACATCTGGGAAAGAAGCACAACTGGGTTTCATCTCCACAGATTTCTCTTTTTCAAATGTAATCGTTACGTTTCTGTCACTAAATTTCACTTTTGTTTTTCTCTGGTTTTACTTCAAGGAATAAAGAGAGTTCACCATGGACCTATGCCAATTTCTCAGCAAACTGGTTATTTTCGTGTGAGGTAAAAGAAGCTTCCACTAAGGCTTGGCATATCTTTTCTGTTGCCTCTGCCCTTAGCTTTTCCCCTTGTGCATTTTAAACTGGAATTATTTCATCTCGTCATTGTCCACCCTGACCTGTCGATTCAGCTTGGGGAAGGGAACCCTGAGAGACCTAAGAGCAGAATTTGTATTTGAACTTGGAAGAGGGCTAAACTTGGGGAATGGAACACTAAGAGGCCTATCAAAGTGAAATCATGATTATTTTGTGTTACTCAAGGAATTTAAGTTTGGGGAAGAGAAGCCCAAGGCATTAAAGACATTGACATTGTTTGAACTATGGAGAAGTCCCTATGAACAGTCTCTTTTGATTAAACTCATTCTTGTGAAGTTAACCAACCTACACCTGGTGAGAAGACCACCTGAAACCAATCTTGGTTTCCTATTTTTTGTTGGACCACTATTGTTTTACTTTTGAAAGAATTTGTAACACATTTTTGTCAGAGAGTGAGGGCACAGACAGATTTTTATTTTGGACTTCGACGGCCCTTAGAAACATCATTCAAAGGAACCATCCCTTTAGCGTTAGGGCCAGTTAGGCATTACACCAGCCCAGGTGCTTTAGTAAATAAATGTTTTGAAACTGACATCTTTGAGCCTGTGTGTCTCTTGATACCATGCCTGCCTCAACACATTGTAAGAGGACCATTTGTAGTGTTTGATCTTTCAGCCCAGCAAAGAAACTAATCCAATCAGGAGAAAGGCCATTTTTTTTGTTTTGTGTTTTGGTTCTCATATACAAAGAAATGAAAACCTTTTTACAAAAAAAGAAAAGACAATAATACAAAGAAAAATAGAAAGGAGACATTTACATAGTAAAAGAATACATTTCTTCACAGACTAAAATAATTGACTATCTTTTTTAAAAAAAAATTATTTGGCTCAAAATGGTTTGCAACTTATGTAAAACAAGCAAAACAACAGGATAACAGAATATTCCATATAAAACGCATTTAAAAACAATTGCATTCAATAACAGACTATTTCGGTTAGTCCATCTGAATTAACGGCCTCAATTATTAGGATTTGTTACCCTTACACCAGAGTTCATGTGTCCACACTGGTCCCAACAACATTGTCAATTTTTTCAAAAATTGGCAGCAAGAATTTAGTCAGGGCCAAGCAAATGTGTGCTTTTTTCTCCTTCTATTAGGATCCTTCACCAGTCGTCAACTGATATTGTTCTGTACTTTGAGAAGGCCTCTCCCAAGAAAAAGTCTCTTTCCTCCCTTAGTGCCGGACAGCACAACAATAAATGCTTTAATGATTCTTCAGAATCTTTTTTTTTTTTTTGGGCATTTTCTGCATATCGTATCTCTGGATTGGTTATCCCTCTTACTTAGAATTTGTCTTGTTGGGAAGATGTTAAAGCGTAAGCGCATATATTGGGATCTAAGGTAACAATTAGGAAAGGTTTTTACTTGCGTTGGGCACACGTTCAACTTCCTTGCTCCAAACCAGAAGTCTTCTTGAGGTTTATATTTGTATATCTCTTCCTGTGTCTCTATCCAGTCATTGATGTATAATTTCTTCTGGATTGTACAGGGATTCTTCACCAATGTTTTATCTGACTCATTCAGGTCTTCAATGATCGCTTGGCTGATGCTTTGCCACTCGTTCAATGTTCTCTCGCTAGGATCCTTCATTGCCTTTTTTAGGATTCAAAAGCCTCCATTCGGGTTGTCTTCCAGGCATTTCTGATACAAGGAGATTGATTTCCACTTTGCAATTGGTTTCAGTGAGGTCAGGGCAAGTTCTCTTCCGAAAATCTGAATCGGGATGCTTTTTGTTAAACCCAACCCTGATTTCCAAAAAATGCCTTCTAGGCGTGACCATATTTCCTCAGGTAGCAAAAAAGATGTCTCGCCCCATAGGTCAAGATCAGGGCCACTTTCATTCGGTAGAATGTTACTAGAGGGATCAAAGTGAATTGACAAAACCTCTTTAGTAAAAAGCCTTCCTTGTGCGGCTAGATTTTTTGCCTTTCTCTGTAATTGCTCTATTCTAGGAGCTTGACTCCTACTGGTGTTTAGACATACCCCTAGGTAAGTGAATGCATTGACTTCCAAGATCTTTTCCCCTTTCAGTGACCATGTTGGCATCTTCTTGCCTCTCCTCCTGCTAGGTACGCCAAACGTCATCCAAGTTTTTTCAGGATTAATTATTAAGTTGTTCAGTTGGAGATAGATTTGGAGGGCTTCAAGTTGCCGCTGTAACGTGATTGGGGTCTGGTCAATAATGACAATGTCATCCGTGTAGAACAATCTCCCAATGGGAGCATCCAAAATCTTAGATGGAGAGGCTTGTATTTGCTGGAATGCTTCTTCTATATCTGACAAAAAAAGGTTAAACAGCTCTGGCGCCAATGGACAGCCTTGTTTTAAACCAACTTTAATTGGAATGGCGTCAGTCAGGTGACCTACTTTATCTAGCTTAATTTTTATTGATGTGTCACAGTGGAGGTCCTTGATGTTTTCTAACACTTCCCCCGAGCATTGCCAATTCTCTAATTTTACCCATAGCTTAGATCTTCTAATTGAATCGAATCAGAACTACCGCCGATTTCCATGAAGATGATACCTTTGCCGATTCCAGAATACCTTTAAATAGATGGTGCAAGAATGTTGCCCATTGTAATGGGTTTTGTTTCAGATGTTCATTAGTCAACCCATTAGGGCCTGGGGCTCTTGAATTTTTTAGTTCCATAATGATCTCCTCAATTCCTGAAACCTCAATTTCTAATGATTGTTCATTAGAAACCGTAGGACTTGCTTTTTGTTCTCAATCTTCTTCCACGTCCTGCAATTCTGTATAATACGTGCACCACTTCTTGGCCAAAATTGGATTAGCCATCATTGCATCTTGGGGGGGCATCCATTTCGTTAATGGTGGTCCAAATAGCCGCCATATTTTTTAACTGATTTTTTTTTTTTTAGCATTTGTTCAGCGTCTTGGTTTAACATGCTTTTTGTAATGCAATTGTAGGAAATTATGATAACTGTTGCAATTTATGAATTGCTTTTGAGTTGTTTGTGGACTTATCATGTTGTCCTAGCCCAATTGCTTTCCGTGAGCCTTTTTTCTCTTGCATTATCTGTTCATCATATGCGTGCCGGTGAGATATTGTGGTTTTTACGTTTCCAGCTCTTTTTTTCACCACAAATTCTTGGAATAGTGGAACATAGTTTATTCGATGATTAGAATGTTTGTCCTGCTTTTGCGCCATAAGCTTTTTTATTTTTTTTATTAGATCAGGCATTTTCTTCTCTTGTATTTGGAGTCTGCTTCAACCAGAATTTATTAATAACTTAGTCTTGTAAATCATCCCCTCATTATTACTTATGTTCTGACACGCGGGATTATTTTGTTGTGATCGCTCTTTGTCGTTATCACTTCAATATGTTTTGATGACCCCGAACATATTAGTAGAGACGCTTATATGTAGGTCTCCCCAGGATTCTCCTTCTATAGCGCCATTTAATATTATGCAATCCCTTGATTGCATGGTTTTTCTCCAGATTGCACCTCCTTTTCTTTATTGTTGGATGTTAGTTGATCGTCAATCATTGCTCGATTCTGACGATCTAAGCAGGTGCAATTCAGATCACCCACTATCAAAATGATGGGATCATTCCATTTAGTTTTTTGCTCATCAATAAGGGATGTTGTATCGACCCCACCAAGTTCTTATTCATTTCTTCCAACGGATTCTAATATAAATTCAGTACTATTAGGACTTGTGGATTTATTGGGTTTTCATGTTAATTTAATTACTACTTATTGTATGAAGGGGTTGGATTCAAAGTATAGAGTATTGTCCCTTTGAGGTCATTCTTAACTGCCGTAAGAAGTCCACTCATAGGTCTTCCCTTTTGATTTTTGATAGCCGGGTTTAATAGGACCCAATAACCCTCAATCAAAGGGACTTCTTGTAGCCAAGTTTCCTGGAAAGAAGATAACTTCGGCCAGCTCATTTTGTAATTCACTTTAATTAAACATATGAGTGAAGCCTCTAGTATTCCAGCTCAATAAGGACCACTCTGTTCTTTTCTTGGGCTTTAAACGTTATTGGCTATGTAATTTTTCTGCCGATAGTCCAGCTAGCCATTTCCCGTTAGCTTCATACCCATCCCAATTCAGGTTTTGGTTGCTTGGCTCTCTCTAATTCCCATCTCTCGTCGTCTTATGTTTAGAGTCTCTTCAAGGGTACGTGCCTTCCTGTGCCCCCTCACATCCCTCTTGTTGCTGTCTCTGGGGCTTTTCTTTTTGTATTTGGGTCATATCCTCTTTCATATCAAAACCCATGGGCCTTAGATAATGGGCTTCCTCTAATAGCTGTTTAACTGTTTTTGAAACGGTATGGATTATGACTTTGTCTGTCCGTGGCTCTGCCGGGAACTCGATCACAGCAAAATCTTTAGATGTGACCAATCTCAATGTTGGTACATGGTGTAGTAACCGTACTACATTAGCTCTATTGAGCACCAAGCCATCATCATGATAGAACAGTCTCTCTAAGGACAGTCTCAAGTTGACCCCCGACTGCCAACTATCCTGATTGGTCCCCTCCAAGGCCTTACTTTCTTGTCCCTTTACTGGTTTCACCTTGGGTTTGGCCGGAAGATTGAGATTCACTTTTATCTTTGTTGTTTCACCATGAGCTCTTGCTGTCGCTTCGGCACTATTCACTGGGGATTGCCCCTCACGCTTTTTTTTTTCTTTAATTTCTTCAGGGATTTCCTGCATCTCCATTCTTGCCTCTTTTTCCTTTAATACAATTTGATTTGGCGCTGAGCCCTTTCCTATGGACTTTCCTTCCTCTAGTCCAAACAGTTTTAACTAGGTTTGTTTTTTTCATTTAATTTATTTTACTATTTCGGCCTATTTCTCTGAGGTGTCTATAGCCATTTCATCACTTGTTGACAAATCGTTTGATAGGACGCTGCCGTACGATGAGATATTCTCTTCTTCCGATATACTATAGAGATCAATTTCAATGGACCCATGTCCTCTCGCTTCGTCTGCCTCCCACTCTCGATTTGCCACTGTTTTTTCAAAACTTTTTTTAAACATAAGTTTGTTAATCCCCATGGACGCTACGGGTCCCATTTCTGGGAGTGTCAAGTTTTTGATGTAAGCATGGCTACTATTAGATTTCACTTTTGCAGGGTTTTGGTTGATTTTTAAGTTTTTTAATAGGCGCTTTTTTGAGGGTTTTCGGCTTCTCTCAAGCTGCCTCTATTTTTTCCAAACTGGCGGCTGCCTCTGTAATCCTCATGTTATCGTCTTTATCTTTTTTTGTGAAGATCTCACAAATTTTCTGACCAGATTTATCAGTAACTGTTCTTTTCGTTATTTCTGGTTCTTCTTGTCTCTCACTATGCTCTGCCGCCGTTACTTCTGAGGTATTCGATTGTACCTTAATAATTTGTTCCATATCTTTTTCCTTTAGCGCTCTCTCGTTGTGGGATTGTTCATCTTTCAATTGTGATTCAGAGGACGCTTGTAGAGAGGGATAAGGGGCTGCTACTCTATCTCCCCTCTGAGGCTTATTTACTTTCACCTTTGTCAGCAAAGTTATTTCTGTACGATTTGCGGCAGGGCCCGTTTAAGTCTTGTGTCTGACTCTGTTTGCTCTGATATCGGTCAAAATGCAGTCCATGGTATTTATATCAATGTCAAAGGGATTATGGATGCCTTCCATTTCCCTTTGCAACGTTCTGCCTCCCACTGACATTTGTGATAGTCTTATGTCACTTTTTTCTTTTATTATTGGATCCAGTATATCATGAAGTAATTGTACCACCCCCGCCGCACTGTTTTCCATGTTCTTTTCAATAGCGGTTATGAAGCCTTCCACAAAGATCAATTTTCAATGTACCATTGCCAACATTGTGGAATGGTCCTTTATTGTTCCTTCTATGGTCTTGTGTAGCTTCATAAAAGGAGCCAAAATTGAGGACAGAGTCGACACAAGATGAAACTCGGTATCTAGATTTTTTTCATGTACATCCAGTGTTTTAGGTTGAGTATTTGTTTTGTTTGTCTGTGGTCCTTGAACAAGCATCTCTCACTAATTTACCATTCCCTCTTGAATCGATGATGTCATTATTTTCATTCAAAGTTTGCGTACTTTGGGTCTTATTACCTTCAGATTTGGGATGTTTTTGTGATTTGACGTGCTATGTACTTATCTTATTTGTTTTTCAATGACTTTTTTAAACTTTCAATTTCCATATGCATTGAATTTTCCAATAGTGATCTGGGATTTCAAACCCTTACCTGTCATTTCAAGCCTTTTCGCCACTCCTTGCTCTTCCTTCCAACGAGCGTCCTGCGTTGAAGTAGAATCGCTGCCCCTTAAATTCCTCTGGGGGGGTTTCAAGATGTTGATCTCGCTTGTAGTTTGTCTAAACGGGTTTGTCAATGGTTTAGCATTTTCTTTGCCTTTAGACCACCAACTAACCTTTCCAACTTCATAGTCTTTGCCAAGATTGACTGCACTTTTACTCAGTTTAGATCTGTTTTCCTTTTGCTCATGATAATTGAGGTTGATGACGCGCAGTTCTCATTTGACCCCATCTTGTTATGTTTACCAGTCTCTGTGCTCCCTTCCTTTTGGCTTTTGCCCGGATTTAATGGGGTGAATGGTGCACTATTCTCAGGTGATTCAATGTCTCTAGAGGTGCTGGTCTCCATACTTCCCTCCTCGTCCAAACAAATTTTCCTTTTGACTTTAGGTCTCCTCTCGGCCGGCTCATTCATCAGAGTGCTTGCTCTGGGGACCGGGGGATTCATCCGGGGCACATCTATGCCGTGTTCTGGCTCCAACATCCTAGAGGGTTGCAGCCCCTGGGCCTCTAACTCTGTTTCATCCATTAGGGCTTTGTTCCTTGCCCCAATTTGTCCTCCATCTGTTACATTATGCGCATCGATTTTTTTCATGATATAATGGGTCGCATTGCGCATTCTTACACCTGCAGCCCCTTGGTCCGAGCGCCTTTAAGGGTGCCTCTGTCAGTTCCTTAGTGAGTAAGTTGTCATTGTAGAGCGCAGTACTCGCTCCAACTTCCACTATATCAAACGGGCAGCCCATATTTAAAGAAATATTGTCTACCCCTTTGCAGGAGATAGCTTTGGTTGCGGTTCCTTTCACTTTCGGGGTAAAGCATTGCCACCCCTTCCCCCCGCATTGGGGGTTGAAGGTCTGTCTCCATGGATGTTTTTTGGCTCCGATACTGAGTAACAGCGGCGGGAAGGAAGGGGAACTAACTTCTATTTCTGGTTCCAACTGTCAGTATATATAGTTCCCCACCTCCCTCCTACCGCTTACCGTCTTCCTTTTACAGTCATTCAGTGGGGCCACTTGCCACCTTCCATCGGACACCAGACACTCTGCTCACACTCTGCTACGCTTCACTAGAGGGGCAGATTGTGTAGCAAAGCAAGCCTAGCTGGGGGTGGAGCTAGCTTCTTGGGGGGGGAAAAAGAAAAAAAAACGAAAGAGGACTGCTGTTTTCATTTTCCTCTTGCCTCGTTTCCCAAAGTTCCAAGTAAAAATCCTCCAAGATTACAAAGTGTTCACAAAGGCTGCACAAATCAAAGCAGCACACCAGACAATCTGCTCACACTTCAAAATTGACTGTATCAAAAAAGAGTGACACATTTTCATGCAGAAGAATCTTCTGCATCTAGCTCAAATTTGTCTAGTTGATGGTAAGGGAAGTAGGAGAAAGAGGAAGAATGCAATTACACTCCTGCATCTTCTGAATTTAGCCCCTCAAGCAGTTTAGATATTATACCAAGCAAACCACATAGAGCCAGAATCAGGCCGCCCTGTAAGTCACCTCCCATCAAGCTTGACCAAAAAGCTTCATTCCCTATGGCCAAGCCCAAATGTTTAACTCTAGCTTCTCTTAATGCAGTACAACCCATCACCAGATGTTTTGTGGTTTCTCTCGTCAGTGTTCCCACAAAACATACAATTCTTATTCTGTGGCTCAACTGTCCAACCGCTCACTCTCTACAGAGTGGGTAACTGGTTTAAGCGAAAGCACAGGTAGAGATTCCCTTTTTTAGGGCAGGGAAATATAAGTAGATATTTTGACAAATATTCCCTTTTGTGATTCAACATTGCACATTCATTATAAAGACTGTAATTAGCCAACTCCTCATTAGTTTTGGCCCAATGATACTGGAATAGCTTCTTTTTCATGTCAGCTGGGTTCATAATCAGTTCTTCTTTGGAGGACCCTATCTCTACCAAGAGGATGTTCATTTCTTCCTTTGTTTTGGTAATTGTATTACCTGAATTGCGTGTCTACTCTCTTCCCAATCCTTTGTAGAGTGAGTTGGGAGGTGGATTTATCAGCGGAGCGTAATCGGATCATTTCCTCCATTTAGCTCTTGTGGCCAGGGAAACCAGCCCAAACTTGTGCCTCACCATTGAGTTGGGAACTAAATTTGCCAGTCCTAAAGTCTTTTTTCCACAGCATGCCCTGTGTAGAGTTTAATTTTTCTCCCAGATCACTTAAGATGATATCTAATCCATATAATATTGTTGGTTCTACTTGCATCGGGTAGAACTGTATTAGAGGTTTCAGGGAAAAAAGACATAACTGGGAATTTGCCCTTTTCATTTTTGCCAAAAGTGAGCTATATTTTGCATTAATGAGTTGGAACCCTGATTGCTTAGATATTGTGTTGGAAACTTGATACCCCAGATAGGTGAGGGAGTTTACTCTCTCAAGTTGTTATTCACCCACCCACCAGATCAGAGTTTTTGGACTGCGTTTTGTGGAGAATATTAGAACTCTTGATTTAGATCTGTTCACTTTTAAGTTGTTTTCAGCTGCATAAATAGGGAACAATGTGAGTTTTTTTCTGCAGCCGATTGGAGTGAGATCAAAGAGGACAATATCGTCCGCAAAAGCTATCCAATCCAATGTCACCATACCCAGCCTGACTAGGTTTGTAGTAACCCCCTCCCATGTCTTACCCATGTCTGCAGTATAAAAATTGTACAGGGTGGGGGCTACAGCACAGCCTTGCCACAATCCTACAGATGTAGGTACAGGGGCCGTCATTGAGCCCTCAGTGTCCAATTGTACCCTAAATGTTGTATCTCTATGTAGCAATGCGAGCAGCCGTCTCAGCGTGGGTGGCACACCTGCTACTCTGAGTTTGTCCCGCAGCCATCCTCTACTGACTGTATCAAATGCACTTGTCATATCAATAGAGGTCATGTAGATGGTGCCTAGCACTTTTTTTGTCCACAGCTGCCTGCATATGCATCATAGCGAGAGCATTCAGAGGGGGTGCCCATTCCTGCCCAGAAACCTTACTTGGGAGACAAAGCAATTGGTCTAAAGTCTGTTGGATTTGTTTTATCCCCCTTCTTGAAGATCGGGATTATGTATGATAGCTTCCAAGTATCTGGGACCCTAAGGGTAAGACAGATATGTTTATATAGTTCCCCAAGTGGGTAGGCCCAAAGCTCTAAGTTTTGGTTAATAAGTAGTGGCAGGATGTTATCTGGACCGGGTGCTCTGGAAGGTTTTACATTTTTGATAGATCAGCAGATGTCGTCATAGTCCCAAAGGCATACTTTGTCTGTCTGAAACTCTATTCCCTCCAATGCCAAATTGCTCTTCTTTTTGGGGCAATGAGTATGCAAATTGCTCTTCCTTTTCTGGGAGTGAATATTTGTGAAGCAAGTAAAGTTCCCACACCTGTGCCTCTGTGCCAATCCCCCACTATACAAGGTTTTTTGTTAGTGGCATCTCCCAGTTTGGACCTGAAGTTAGATGCGTCATTGCCTATTAGTGTCTCAATCTTCTCCTGATTTCTCTTAATGTGTGTTTCTTGTCTGATCAGTTTAAGGGACCTTTTGGTAATCAAGGTAAAAATAATTCTGAGCATCCAGGTAGACGGTTCATGAAGCTTTTTCTAGCTTTAAATGCCAATCTCTTAATGGCCTTTACCTTCTGGATTCTGACATCATTATTTATGCGAGTGGTGTGCCCCAATTGTTGACCCTTAGCTAGGAGTGTGTTCAGAAACATTTTCAACTTATTATTGTAGTTAAAGGCATTTAGGGTTTCTCCTATGCTCAATATGCTTTCCAATTCCTTTTCCCATATTGTCATAAAGGTTTTAAGTGATTTCATGTTCCACCTTATGTCAAATCCCCCCCGCTCTACTCTAGTAAAGGCTAAACTAGGTACAAATTCATGAGACCTCAAGGGAAGATGCAAGTTAAGGTTAATGGGGAAATGGTCGCTCCCACCCCTGGACAGGGGTTCAGCTAGTTTACCCAGACTGGGGGAGAGAAACGTGGTCTTTCCATGACTCCCTACCACCCTTCTTCCAGGTATAATGCCCCTCAGCCTTTCCGTCTCCTGGAGTTAGGGGCCCAAGTCCTAATTACCCAAAAAGTCGTTCCACAGCCTGCCTAGTTGATCTGACCTAGTTTTAGAATTTTTCCTAGTGTTAAAGCCCTTTGTTGTGTTTACACAGGCTGTGTTAAAATCTCCTGCCACAATGATATGTTGGTTACCGTGTCGCCCCAACCAATGAGTCAATACATTTTCCATGAGGCCAAATTTGTTTGCCTCTCTGGGATGTTAATTGCTATTATATCATCCAAATTGATTTCAATTATCTGATGTATACATGCCCAACTTAATTTCACTGTTACGGTCATTCCTCCTTTAGGTTGACCCTTTTTGCCCCTGGTAGCTGGTTTGCAGTAGGTTCAATATCCTACCATTCCAAAACAGTCCATTGCTATGGTTTCCTGTAGCAGTAGAACATTTGTTGTTGTAGTGGCAAACATGTTATTTCCTGTTAGTTTATGATATCCACAGATGTTCCAAATCTTTATTTATTTGGATTTATAAAGTGCGCAAAAGGCATTGTGGCGCTGTTAGAGCAAGCTTACTTCAAAGAGATCATTGCAGTTACCATACAGTGTATAAAATAATGACAACAGGAGAGAGGACAATACAGGTTCCTTGGTTACAGTGGAACAGTATAGAAAGACGTGTCAGCAAGGAACTTACGAAAGAAAGAGTTGTTAACATAACAGGGGAAAGCCGGAGCTGTTACTTAACACAGACCAGTGGTGGTTAGTGTGCCTGGCATAGTTAACTGAAGAGTTTGGTTTTCAGTGCTTTACGGAAAACTGTGCAAGGGGTTTCATTTCTGAGTGCTGTGGGAAGGGCATTCCAGGTTTGGGTGCTATGTGTTGGAAGCTGGACCCTCCTGTTTTGGTTCTTATGTAGGAAGGGACATTGATCTGGTTGGCAAGGTGCGATCTGATTGATCTGGATGATGAGATGGGGGTGATTTTTTTCAGAGAGATAGGGGGACCATGTGTGAGAGGCACGTGAGTGATGGCCATGGTTTTGAATAGAATGCGCTCCTTGACTTGCAGCCAGTGCGCATCTCTTCTCGCCTGTGAGATGTGTTCCCTTTTAGGGATGCTCAGTGCTGCCCTGAGTGCGTTGTTTTGAGTGACTTACAGCTTATTAAGGTTTTTGGACAAGGTGCCCCGAAAAAGGGCATTACAATAGTCGAGAATTGCAAAAATTAGCTGACTGCAAAGTAAACATGTTTGTGGTTTGCCTCACAGGTATTCCACTTGAAAGAAAACCGTTTGAACTACGCTAGTCCCTATGATGGGTGCTTTTCCATCGCTTGAGTAAGGTAGGGATGTATGCCCATTAACAAAGAACTATAAAGTGATGTATATCAAATAAGAACTCATTTTGGGGCTATGATAAAATACCCGGTATGTTTATCCAACAGTCATACATTTGGCTTCAGTTAACGAAAGTTGAAGATAATCCGTCCCTGTCCAAGTCTACCTGACTAAGGTTAGTAGACCAACACCTACTTTGACCTATGTCACCTGACATATGAGTTTAACCAGCCCATTGATTTAGTTTTATTGTTTTTATCTTTTATAGATACACAACGAAATAAGGATTACAAGACTTTCTAGCGATACTAAACCAATCCACACCTTGTCCTGAAGAAGGCCTTTAAACAACAAGGAAGAACCCACCTGAGGATGGGGTTCATTCCGTAAAATATAGGCCGAAACGCGTTGACATACCATCCTGACGAAAGGTTACTTTACCACAGTCAATGATTACATGGTTAAAACAGTGGGGAATGATTCCCTGTTTTGAAAATTGTACAACAGTATTTCAATCAGATGGCAAACTAGGAAAGCTATTGGAGAGATAACCCATGAAAAATTCTGTATTCCTTTTTTATATTTATTAAATATTGAGAAATTAATTTTGAAAGATAAATACATTTATTATGTGTTTTTGATATAATGTGAAGTATTCTAAATCTGGGTAGTGTATGGTCACATAGTTTGTTTAATATAACAACAATTGTGAGTCAAATTTGGTGTATACTGAGTTCAATTATAGGAGACAGGAGTAGTTTGTGTTTCGTACTTGTTTTTCAGAATGTTTTCACTCTAACACGTTCCCCTCGATAACAAAAAAACAGAGTGTGACCTACCATATATACCAGTAGAGATCTGCAGACACATTGTTAAATCGGTATGTTTTCCAGTGATACGCATATAGGAGCAATATATTAATAAGCAGCATTGGTGTAATGGGGCAAAGGGGAAGTAAGCTTACAGTAAAGTGGAATGTTGGATTTAGGAGCCGTAAACGGCCAGGCAGTGGTCCGGTGGGCAGGGGAGTATATGGATGGCAACAGCAGTCGTTATGGAGGTGCCGTGGTGGGTGTGGAGAGGCGCTGCAGGGCGAGTAGGCTGTAATAAGGGGTTGAAACAGGGGGAGGCATGCCGATGCATGAGTAGATCTAGGCAAGGTAGGAGATGGACAGGTGAGACTCGTATGGGGTAAAAGCTATGCAGTTGGAGGTAAAGGAAATACAAACACGCGGTCACTTTACAGGCATCGCATTGTAATGAATTCTTACTGCGTGCGGATCATAAGGGCACTCAGTGGTGAGCAGTGTTCAAAGGTTCATTAGGGCGGATGTGCTGGAGTGTTAGAAGAGGGGGGAGGACTTAACTTTTAGACAGTCCTTCCGGCTCATTTATTGTAATGTGAGGTTGCTCAAAGTTGCTGCTGTTGTGACTTTAGTTTCTTGAACATTTCGATGACCCGCTCCAACCAGGCCGATTCATCCCGAATGTTGGATACCTCCCCTGTGACTCCTGCCATTTCCTGTGATCTTTGTGTTGTAGTCGCCAGCACTTGTGCAGGGTTTAGGAATATTTCAATTTGCTCTTGTGAGGTAAGTTCCTCCAGTTGATAACCAAGGTCCTTAAGGCATTACGGTTGTTCCAAACCATTTGGGCGATCAGATTAGAGGCTAATAAACACACAGACCTCATTTTCTGTTTTCAGTGCCCTGAAGGATCTGTTTCTTTTATACCGCGTTCTTGTGTTGAATCTGGGTCACCCTCTACTGGGATTTCTGCTCAGTCAGTTTCCATCGAGGGGATTTTTCCATAAGTAAGATTTGTTGCACTTACCAAATTTACTATCCTCTCTGGTTGTGATACCTGTGGATCCAGAATACTTCCAGAATACTTTCTGCTGCTATGGTGGTTGCGGCTGTGGGGGTCTCCTCCAAAATGGATATTTTTTTTGGTGTAACCAAAAAAGTCGCCTTCAATGAAGGCGGTTCTGGATTCCCCAAAACGATAGTGATTTTTGCTTGCTTCTTATTGGATGCCCCATTAGTTGTAGTCCCTTGTCCTGTCTGTGCCTCTGGATTTTGGGCCTCCAAAGATTTTCTTGAGCTGCTCTGCTTATTTCGTTTTATAGTCAGTACGTTTTTGGTTTTCTTCTGCATTTTATTTTTCCTCTTTCTCCTAGAAACTCCTACCATGCCCTCTTGTTCCAGATTTTGATCAGATGTATCTAGTGTCGTAAATCTCCCCCTGTCTCACCTGGTATCGCTTCTTGCTCTGTTCCGCGGGAGGATTCCTCTTGTGGACGGATCGGGTCTTCTATAGGCTCGCTCGAGTCTCGTCCGGCTCCAGAGCGCGTTCAGAGTTCCAGGAAGGTCGCAGTTCCAGGATGTCCAGGAAGAAAGTATCGGTCGCTAGGGTTGAGGATTCCGGGAGCAGATTTAGAGGAAAAATGTTGAAGGAAGGAAGAAGGGACCAGGAAACTAGGAATAGTGGATTCGCTGAACAGCACACACACGTCTAGTCACTACCTAATGATAGCGCGGGGCTGCGGGGGCGTGGCCAATTTATAGAACGTGCCGTGTCTGACGTAAAGGCTGGTGTGAGGCAAGTCACTTGTCACGGCCATGTTGGGAGTAACAAGGAATGCAAGCCCCGTCGCGATAAGGACCAGGAAGTCCAGAAAGGGCAAGTTCTAGGACAGCATGCCTCCTCTGAAGACCTGTTCCACCAGGTTTGCCCGGGTGTATGAGATGGCATCTTCTAAGCAATCAAGGGGTATTTAGGTTAGAAACTGGTTCCCAGGTTCTCTCGCTAGGAGGATATCCTTTCCATTCAACCAGGTATTGAAGTCAACACTGTTTATACCTGGAATCGCATATTCTGGACACTTCATATTACAGTTGATTGTCCACAATCACAGGACTGGGTCTGCAGGTTTTCCGTGTGGATCGGATGTAGGGTTTCAATAGAGAAGTGTGAACGACTGAGTGTATTCTCTTCCAGGAGTCTGGTAGCTTGAGCCGGAATGAGACAGGATTGATGATTTCCTTTATGGAAAATGGTCCATAGTACCGGGGGGCTAATTTGTTTTGCCGTAGATGTCGTGGTAATAGTTTCGAGAACAACCAGACTTGATCACCAAAAGAATAAGAAGGCGCTGGTCTTCTTTTGGAGTCCGCATAACGCTTAGTGCGTGTCTGGGTCTCTTCCAATTGTTCCTTGGCTTCCTTGTGTATGTTGATGAGAGTCTCAATCCATGAGTCGAGAGTAGGTACTGGTGTGGGATGTGGAAGAACAGAAGGTAAAACGGACGGGTGAAAACCTTGACTACAATAGAAATGGCGGACCTTGACTGCTGAGTGATCGGAATTGTTGTAGGCAAACTCGGCCAAGGGCATAAGGAGAGACCAGTCATCCTGAACCATGGTGGCAAAACAACAAAGATATTGCTCTAGAGTCTGATTTACACATTCCGTGGCTCCGTTGGTTTGTGGGTGATAATCTGATGAGAGTGCGCGTTGGATCCCTAGAATACGACACAGATGTTTCCAGAATTGTGAGACGTATTGAGGTCCTCGGTCCGATATGATCTTGGAAGGAAGTCCATGAAGACGGAAAATATGTTCCAGGAAGATTCCAGCAAGTTCTGAGGAGGATGGTAGTTTATACAGAGGCGTAAAAGGAGCCATATGTTACCATGATGGTCGTGTATCCTCGGGAAGGTGTTAATTCCACAATGAAGTCTGTATAAATGAATTCCCATGGTCTTGTTGGCAGCGATGGTTGCAGTAGAAGACCTGCCGGTCTCTTGTTATCATGTTTGTTTTGACTGCAGACAGCACAAGCTTTGTTGTACGTTGGTCTTCATTCCAGGCCACCAAAACTGTCTTTGTATAAGACGGAGGGTGTCAGTTATGCCACGATGTCCAGAGTGAAGGGTATCATGGCAGAGGTTTATCATTCTTTGTTGTAATTTATGTGTAGGAATGACCAGTGCATTGTCCGTGAATAAATATCCTTCCTTAACTCTTAGGTTCCATGGATTCTTCTTTGAAATATCCTTCCAGAGGTCCGAGGAATGGGTTTGCACTCGGATTTCTTCCAGGAGGTTGACTGCTTGAGCTACAAAGATCGTGTGGGGAAACATCTTAGGATAGGCCTTGTCTTCAGTGGTTACATAGTCAGGACGTCGAGATAAGGCGTTAGCAATCATGTTTTGTGATCCGGGAACATGAGTGATTTGGAATTTGGTACTGGGCAAAGAAGTAGGCCCAACGCACCTGACGAGTGTTCCTGCACTCCAACGTCTGTAGAATTTGAAGATTCCGATGGTCCGTGCGGACCTGAACTGGATATCTAGCACCCAGAAGTAGATGTCGCCATTCAGTGAAGGCTTGGTGGATGGCTAACAGTTCCTTTTCCAGGACGGAATAGTGTGCCTCACTGGGAGTCAGTGTTCGTGAGAGGTAAGCAATGGGGTGTTCCAGTTTATCCTCAAGTACCAGTTTCAAGACTGCTCCTATGGCGTAGTTAGAGGCATCCGTTTCCACTAGGAATGGGCGATTTATGTCGGGTTGGGCCAGGATGGGGGCTTGCGTGAACTCTGTCTTCAATCGTTGAAATGCTTTACCTTGCGGTGTAGACCAGATAAAGGGGGTGTCTTTCTTCAAGAGAGCAATGATCGGCTGAACGATCTCGGAAAAGGTAGAAATGAACTTCTGGTAGAAGTTGGCAAGCCCCAGGAAGGATTGAACTTGTTTCACAGATGTGGGAGCGGGCCAAGCCAGTATGGCCTTTACCTTTTGAAGGGTCCATATCAATTCCTTCTGGACTAAGGATGAAACCTAGGTAGTGAACAGAAGTAACCTAAAACAAGCATTTTTCGGGTTTGGCTAAAAGTTTGAGTTCACAGAGTTGTTGTAATTCTGCCTTTACATGTTCTTCATGCTTTAGAGGATCCTTGGAAAAGATCAATATGTCATCCAGATAGACAATAACGAAGAGGAATAACATGTCAGAAAACACCCTATCCATAAAATGTTGAAAGACTGTGTGAGCATTAGCTAGTCCAAAGGGCATGACTAGATATTCATAGTGACCAAAGGGTATTCTAAAGGCTGTTTTCCATTCGTCTCCTTCCTGGACACGGATTAAATGGTACGCACCCCGGAGATCCGACTTTGTGAATATTACGGCGCCTCTCACAGCTTCCAGGATATCCGAAATCAGGGGCAGTGGTTACTGATCTTTGAGGGTGCATTGATTTAAGCCACGGTAGTCATGGCAAGGTCTGAGTTCCTTGGTGTCCTTCTTGGGAACGAAGAACAACGAAGCACCCGCTGGAGATTTTGAGGGTCTATTGGTGTCCAGGTATTCTCGGAGGGCCTTTTTCTCAGGTTCGGAAAGAATGAACATTCTGCCGAAGCGAATCACTGCTGAGGGATCTGTATCTATGGCACAGTCTTCAGGTCTGTGAGGGGGTAAGGCCTGGACTTTGGCAGTTGAAAATACATCAGCATATCCCTGATGGGCCTCTGGGACTTGTATGATATTGGAAACCATGAGTGGTGTTTTCTGGTCTCTTAGTGGTTCTTTAGGAGGTGTCGAGGAGGGATCCAGGGATAGACAGTGGGACATAAAAAACTCTGAGCCCAGGAATAGTGATCCTGCTTTCCAATTGATATACGGATTATGCTTTTGTAACCAGGGCATACCCAATACCATGGGGTAATGGGCTGACCTAATGATGTTGAATGTAATCCGCTCTTGGTGATGGTTTATGGAAAGTTGGATCTCTTTTGTCTGCAGGCTTATGGGTCCTGAAGAGAGGGGTCTTCCGTCGATTGCTTCCACCGGCTGCATGGCGCTTCGTATCTCGTACGGAACATGATGACTAACAACCCAGTCTTGATCAATGAAAATTCCCATAGCTCCGCAGTCCACCAAGGCCAGAATGGGATAGGTCTTATTCTTGGAGGGGGCCAGGAAGGCCTGTAGTATCACCAAATTGTTTTGTCCAGGAGAGTTCAAGGATGGAATTGATGTGGAGCAAACATCTCTCTCCCGACACCTCGCTCCATCTAGTATCGGGAGCTGGCGTTTCCCGAACGCCGTGGAGGAGCTAGAGGACATTCTCTAACAAGGTGTTTATCCAAGGCACAATACATGCACAGGCCTGTGTGGATCCTTCTCATCCTTTCTTGTGAGGAAATAGGTCCACGAAAGGCTCCTATTTGCATGGGTTCGTATCTATGTCAGGGGTTGGGGCAGGATCGGTTTTTACAGAAGTCTCATGGGAGTTCTTTTGAAAGGATATTTCTTCTTTCAGCCTTTCTTTCCTGGATTCGGAAGTCTATTTTGCATGGCTAGATCCATAAGAGCCTGGAATGAGCTAGGACGAGCCACTCTGGCTAATTCATCCTTTATATCCTCATTTAGACCCCTGCGAAATAGAGTGAAACTTGCTTCTGAGGACCAATCTGCTTCCTTGGCCAGTTGTTTGAATCTAGTAACATACGTTAGCATATCCTGGGATCCCTGTCGGAAATCAAGTAACCGTTCCTGAACACTATAAACCTATTCTGAGCGGTCAAACATAGTTTTGAGTGCCTAAATAAATCCATCATAATCATCCAGGAGGGCATCTCCAGAGTTGACTAGGGGAGTGGCCCAGGACAACGCGTTCCCTGTGAGGTGCGAGATTATGAAGCCCACCTTCGCCCTGGAAGTTTAAAAATAGTAGGGCTTAAAAGTAAAATGCACCAAGCAGGAATCCAGGAATCTACGTAAGGACTTTGCCGAGCCATCATATTTGTCTACCACTCCACCCAGTAACACACTCTCCTTGTTAGCGGAGTCGCGAGGCAAAACAAGTTGCTTTAACGCAGCATTCTCTGCTTTTAAGTTCTGCACTTCAGTTGTTAGTTCTTGCATGCCACGCATGAGGTCCTGGGCTGCTTTCTCCATAGCAGTATCAGTGTCTGTCGTTTGGCGTCTCAAACTGTCGTAAATCTCCCCCCGTCTCACCTGGGATCACTTCTTGCTCTGTTACGCGGGAGGATTCCTCTTGTGGACGGATCGGGTCTTGTATAGGCTCGCTCGAGTTTCGTCCGGCTCCAGAGCGCGTTCCGAGTTCCAGGAAGGTCGCAGTTCCAGGATGTCCAGGAAGAAAGTAGCAGTCGCTAGGGTAGAGGATTCCAGGAGCAGATTTAGAGGGAAAAGGTGGAAGGAAGGAAGGAGGGACCAGGAAACTAGGAATAGTGGATTTGCCGAACAGCGGACACACGTCTAGTCACTACCTAATGATAGCGTTGAGACGCGTGGGGGCGTGGCCAATTTATAGAACGTGCCATGTCCAACGTAAAGGCTGGTACGAGGCAAGTCACTTTGCACAGCCATGTTGGGAGTAACAAGGAATACAAGCCCTGTCGCGATAAGGACCAGGAAGTCCAGAAAGGGCAAGTTCTATGGGTCATGACATCTAGTTGCCCATTGGTTGTACTTTCTGACGCTTTCTCTGGTTGGCCTGCTTCTTCTAAGCAGGTTGCATTTTGCTGTTGACATATGTCCACCAGTGGAGGAGGAGAATCGGGCGAAACAGAGGCTTCTATGCACTCCTGTGACTCTGACGCTAGGTCACTAGGACCAAAGCTGTTTTCCTCCTTTACACTCACTGGAGTAGTTTTGTTTCGACTTCATCCCTTTCAGTTGGTTTCTACACCCTGGCCTTATTTCCGGAAGTTGATTTGTACTCCCTGGCATTATTGCCGGAAGATCAGTGTAGAGGGGAATCGCCTTCAAAGATATAAGTTTTGACTGATTTGATAACGGCTGATTCATCCCTTGTTCCAGGGAATTAAATTTGAGAGACGTTTCCATGTACAATGCCCTTTACATTATCATAAAGCTGCACTAATGACTCCAGGACCACATGCAGTGTTGATATTGAAGCAGCTCCCAGAGTATCCATTTGCTGAAAGATGTTAGAATATCTTCTCGGGGAAATGTTTTTTGGTGTAAAGAGGTATTCATTAATTCTCTGTCCATGAAAGTCCGGCTGATTACATGACATATTGGGTGCCTGAGACTCATGGTTTATCGGAAACCTTTGTTGACCAAGTTCTATAATGGAGCTTTCGGGACAGTGTGTCCTCGAGTTCCTCCCTATGTTTACACGGTGGGAACGTTCCATTATTCCCTCCATGTCGGTAAACAACCTTTCGAAGGATTGATCCAGTATGATTGGCCCACCATACATTGCTGTGACCCTGCCCCTTCATTTTGATTTATCACACTGCATCCTCGTGTTGCTTTTCTCAATTCTGGAGAGTCAGACAGTTCCATATGATGTAGAGTGGGTTCTAGAAACTGAACGCTCCTGTGCTGAGCTCTGTTTGGTTGTAGTTCTTTCTCTGATATTTCTCTGCAAGGTCACAGGGAGGAAGGGCCAAACCCAATGCCCCTTGTGGTAATTTAGTACAAAGGAGTCCTGGTTACCTTGCAGTAAATTATGAAGTTTTTTTACCCTTATAAATAAGAAGGATCTCACGCAGGTTGCTGTCTTCACATGTGGTTTTTATTGTCCAAAGTGTGGACATATGGTAACAGAAAAGTGGTAAGCCTACATGCGTTTCAACCCAAACGGGTCTTTATCAAGGCAATATTAGTATATCTGGGGGAATTGTAACCCATCTCGTTTAACCTGCCGGTTGGCACTGTTCCTTATCAAGCTTGTCAAGTCCCTAAGGCTGTTGCCTGATTTGTGCAGAAAGCTCTTCTGCACTATGCACTATTGTTGTTTTCTATTTGTAGTTGGGCCAGACCCCACACCCCTCTTTACGATATGAGTTGTGTTGTGTAACTATTTGTCCAAATTGGTCTAGTTTGTAACAAAAGTATCTGTTTGCACAACCGAAATCCTATTTGGTGAGAGGTCTGTCTGATACGAGAGCTCTGGGTTCTATCTGAACCCTCCTCTGAGCTCATGGTGGTCCCTTAACCCATGTCTGTTATGAAACCATTTGCTGCTTTGTAATTTGGATGTCATTTTGGAAGTCCTCTGATGAATTTACGAAAAAGGGGAATATAGTGCAGTGTGCACAGTTCAAATGCGCGGCTGCAGTGCAAAGCAAAGTCAATTCAAAACACTGGTTGAACAGAGGAGTCGCTCACTGCTTTCCTAGTAGAATTTAAGAATGCAATGCAATTCTCCACAGCAGAGGACTTCGGCCTGTCACGAGCGGTCCTTGCCAGTACAGATTGAAGTTGGTGTCGGGGCTCTTCACCCTTCATACCCCAAACACTCCCAACACTCGTCCGCACTGGCTCTATTTAAGCACTGCCTCCTGGTGCCGAAACAAGTGTAGGCAAACTCTGGTCTGTAACGTTGAAAGGACAAAGAGAGTTACTGTTTTCACTCCCAACACACGTCAAGTCTATTATACAAAGTTGTTTTGATAATTCTTTGATTCAAATAATGCCATCATCTGTTTGTACAATTCTAGATGTTCCCAAACAGAATATTTGTCATTTTTATGGTAAAGGGTAATAAAGCTTTGTATAGCCTTAATCTGTTTGATTGTGTTTTTCACAAATAGTGATTGGATTGTGGTTTTCTTTTTCTATGTCTCCATACCGGTTTCCAGCTTTCCTCATCAGAGGCAGTGCTCTAATCCCCTTTCCTATTAGCATTTTTACCCTCTTTGTCACTGACTGTGTTTTCCTGCTTGCATGTTACTGGGGGCCTGGTCTCATTTCTCTTTCCCATTGGTAATCTGGGCCTCCAACCTTTTTGGAGGTGCTGGATAGTATGGCATGTCATATTGTCTCTCAAACTATGTTTTTCGATCTACTTATGAGCCCTGGAATATCGCCATAGTCCTTAGCAGAGAAAGGTGCTTTTACAATGCCCTTTTAGGTTAGGTTTTCTGTCTCAATCATAGTGAAACAGGCTAAATGGTCTCTATTAAATCATACCATGTAATTCTTACCTTATTTTAATCTCTTGACTCACAAAATCGTTGTTTGATTGTGCTCTCACTTCCTCTCCGGTCCTCAGCTGACATGCTAAGTGTACTACTCCCATCTGCTCTAACTTGAATTTCTCTATACGCCTCTGCATTAGACAGGAACATCGGCTCTTCCTGCATATCTGGGTGAGTTTGGAAAGAAGGGATTGTGTTTCTGGCACCCCCTATATCTGGACTATGGCTAGTTGTGCCAAATCCACTAGCACGACTCTTTGACAATTTTGGCAATGTAGCGGTAGTCTCAGGGATTGGGGACAAATGTCCCTTGTCCTCCTAAGATCCACCCCGTGTGGCCTTCTTCAGATGTTTACTGCATGTTTCTAGTGTTGGGGTTCTTTGTGCTTTGCTCCTCAAAATGTGTGGATTTATTTTGGTGTTTTTGGGATAATTGATCATTTTCTTCTGCCTCTTCTTTGTCTACCATCACGCAGTGACTACCGGCACCGGGGACCTGTTGTTGGCGAAGATAGTCTTTCCATCATTGGATCTTCTCTGCATGAGTTTGATGGGCCCTGGCTTGGGCCTACATCCCACCTCAACCATGTCTGATGTGGCCAAGAAGAGTCTCTTCAGGGCCTACAAATCCTGTGGCCTGAAGAACATTTTCTTTTTGGATCAGCACCTCAAGTGCCTTTGTGTTCACCCAGACCACGACATGGACAGATGCGATATCTGCTGCGGCTTCTCGTCGTAGACCATGAATGCTCGCCACTGGAGGTTTGTGGCTTAGATCAACCAGGAGAAGGCCTCGGGCACGGCCAGCGGCGCAGTCATGCCTCTTCCAAGATGGGCATGTCCCATGAGCATGTTCCCTCCGTGAAGAAGAGGAGGTCCTTTGAGGTTGCTCCTTCTGAGGAGATCCCAAAGAAGGTGAAACACCACTCTCCATCTGCTCCCATGAAGTTTGCCGCAGCTGCGAGATCAAGTTCGGGAAGGGGTCGGCCCCACTGCCTGCTCTGTCAACAGTCAGCCTACAGGCTGGTGGGTTCCCTCTGTCTGCAAGGAAGTCCCGAACCCCCTTAAAAGCACAAGTCTACGAAGAACAAGTCATCAAAGGACAGACCTGCGGGAGGCCTGTCAGCGGCTCCCTTGTCTTCGTCACCATCGGTGGCATGGGCCCCGTTGACAATGACTTCTACCAAGACCACCGCCTCATTGATGGCCTTTTTATCAATGACAGTATGATCGCTTCATCAGTGACCCCCTTGATAAAATCAGCTCTTCTTTCATCGATGACTAGTTCGTCTGTGACCGTTGTTTTGACCTTCATGATGACAACCCCAAGAGTCTCTTTACCCTCAAGGTCTCCATCGGCGATACCGACCATGACCTTGTTGGTGCCCATTCTGCAGATCCCCATTGTCACTTCCTTCCCGAAAGACTCTGGTAGGGTGAGGGAGTTACTGCCTCCATCAGACTTCCTGCCAAGACCAGCAAGGGTGTCTCCTTCAGCTCCTGTGGGGTCTCTGAGAAAATCTTTACATCTAAAACAGTTCAGAGGATGACCTACCTGAGGATTTCTACTCAGACCATGAAGGGGGCCAGTACCTCATGGCCCAGGTGGGAACTCCATGGCATGAACCATACCAACTGTTTGCCCCTCCAGCGGGTTTCAGCCCGGCTCCTGTACCGGCTGCACCATTCGCACCCTGACCCGGCACTAAGGGATATGTGACTGGGCAGCCTCACCACCCTGCACATTTTGGTGTGAAATTCAGCAACGGCTGCCTACTGCCCCCCCCCCCCCCCCCCCCCCTGTGCCTGGTCTGGCCTGAAGTCCTACCATGCCACCAGCCAGGAGTTCTTCCAGACCAAGGTGCCAGCTGATGCCGCCCCGTACGGTGCCTGGTGAATCTGGATCTGGACTTGTGGCCTTGACTCCACTGGAGGAAGAGCTGGTGTGCAGACACTGGCATGGATACTACGACTACTCACACTGATGATCATGAAGATTATGTCCCCACTGACACAGAACCTCTGGATATTTACGAGCCCATCAAGGCTTTGCCACCAGACAAAATTGGCACAATTTCTTTCCAGTGGATCACACCTGTTCTCTACATAGTCTTTTTTTATCAGGCATAACGTAAACTGTATCCTGTTTCGTATTGTATCCATTGAGCATGGCTGTTGAGGAGAAAGACAGCTGCTTATTAACCTGGGCCCAGAGGCTGTGAACATCTTTCTCCTGTTTTAAAAAACAAATGTATGCAAGACAGTGCCTTCTTACAAAATTTGCACATAACTCGAACTTTACGCTGCTGTAAGAAATGTTTTAGGGGATTACAGTTGTGTTTTTTTAATCCAAATAACTTTAAGCAGGGTTATTTTAAACAGTAAGCTGCTTTGTATTTTAGCTACTGCCTAACGTATCTAATCCTGATGACTCTGTCGAATAAAGATTTTTGAAAGTAAAAAAAATGGTCTCCTTCCACACCATCATCTCAACGCTTCAGTCTGGTGCCGTAAGAAAAGAATGAAGGTTCCCTCTTTCAATGACATGAGTCCTCAAGGAAGACCATCATCGGTTCCATTGTTGGACGACATTTGGGAGGACAGATTGGCCATTAGGAAAACTCCAAGTAATACGCCATCAAAGTGGGACAGGCTTGAGAAGAAATACTGGGTCCCTGACTCGGCTCCAGGGTGTCTGAGGTTACAGCCTTCTCCAGACTCTGTGGTGTCTGCTGACACCAGGAAACGATCGTCCTGACAAAAGAGAAATTATATTGTGCCTCCTATTGCAATAAATATATGTATATTGACCTATGCCAAGCTGCTCGAAAGTCGCTTGCGAAAGAATCAGTGTCGCAAGGTCCTGACCTTTAAATCAATGTAAGCCGCCATTTTAGGTCAAATCCGCCATTTTAGGTTCGCTATTGTAAAGTCACCCTGTGAGTTAAAATGGTGGATGATGTAATTCCAAAAATGCAACATGGCTTTCTTGACCTCTGTACATAGCTAATATGTAACTTGCCTGCAGGCCACTTGTTGAGATCGTGAACTGAGACCTTGTCCTTCGTTGACCTGTGTGTAGGGGATTACTCGTGCAATTAAACTAATCCACGAGTATACTATAAAGAGAATGTATTCAAATGCTGGACGTAGAACACTTGTTCAGTCACATTGTATTCATGTTTAAGAAGACTTACATGGAAAATCCCAAGAATACACAGTTGCCGTATAGGCTTGTTGATATATGTATTAAAAGCAAACCAGTTATATGCAGATGTTTGAGACTCAGCATGAACCCTAGATCAGTGATGTATTAAGTGGAATATTAACCCGAAGTGGGGCTGGACATCGTGCTCACAAAATGCATAAAAAGCCAATGCATTCTAATGTACAGCGTCTCTCACTGAACACACTGAATCACCCTGGAGTTCGTTGTGTTGTACTGAGGGCCGATAGCTATCTGATTTTGCTCTGTTTTGGTAACTGGATTCAGTATAAAATAAAGTACTTTGTATGTTCCTTTGTAACCCGTGTTCGGTGTATTTCCTTTTGGGGTACTTAGCCTCGATATTTTGATTTTGTTTTCACAGTCCAATCCCTCGTCTTCGTCCATGGTGTTCCTGGACCAGGAGAGCAAGAAACTAGATGCGGTTGGCAAGCACATCAGCTACACTGCAGCTTCCACCATCAATGCTGCCATTGCCCTTGTCATCCTGTCTTGTTACGATAGGGAGCTTTGGTACAAGCTTAGGCCTATACTGGATTTCCTTCCTGATGACAAGAAGGTTGAGGCCCTGGCCCTATTTCAGGAAGGTGAGGTGGCTTCAGATCACTCCATTAGAGTGGTGCTGAACATAGCGAGCTCAATGTACTGCCAGATGTGGAATGGTGTTGGCTTTCAATGCCAGGGGCGGCTGAAGGCCACAAACCTTTGAACCGATGTCCAAGGTTGTTGACATGCCTTTTGATGGAGACAACCTGTTTGGGAAGGCAGTGGATGAGACTCTCCAGGCCATCAATACCAACACAGAGATGGCATGCTCTCTGGGGACCCTGTAGCAAAGGAGGTCGTCTTTCGTTCCCTGAGGGGGATAGTTCCAGGTCTGCAATGGGGTTCTCCGCCCCTTACCATCAGCCCTCCTGCTCATCCAACCAGGAAGCCTGTAGGGGTCTCTCCCAGGCCTACGGGAGTGGAGGCTAGTGTCGTCCACAGGCCAGGATGCAGATGCCAGAGCAGGCCTGAACAGGCCGTGAATCCGCGCCCCCACTTTGGCACCCCAGTGAGAGGCTGGCTACTGAACTTTGTCGAGCAGTGAGGAAAGAGCACTATGTACAAGTGGGTGCGGGACGTTCTTCAGCAAGGGCACACTTTGGAATTTAAAGACTGGTGCCTTTGCATTCCACCTGTTGCGCATCAAAAACTTCACATGGCCTAACTGGTACAGGAGGTTCAGGCCATGTTGAGAAAAGGGGCAATAGAGCTGGTCCCTCAGGGACTTCAGAGTGTACTCCAGATACTTTCTGGTATGGAAGAAATCAGGAGGGTGGTGACTGATGCTAGCCTTACGACGCCTAAAAAAAGTACTTAAAATCTCAAAAGTTCAGGATGGTTATGTTGCAGTAAGTGCACGGCCAGCTGGAGGTTGGGGATTTTCTGGCACCTCTATACCTGGAGGACACATACTTGCACATCCCCATTCATTGCAACACCGGAGGTTCCTGCGTTATGTAGTACAGGGACGACGCTACCAATTCAAGGCCTTGCCCTTTGGCCTGAAATCGGCTCTGAGGGTATTCACAAAATGCCTGGCCCAGGTAGCGGTGCACCTATACCTTAAGGGAATACATGTCTAACCTTATCTGGATGACTGGCTCCTTTTCACCCGCTCTCACATGCTGGTGACCCAGCACACAGCGGAGACCATACGCCTTCTGACTTTGCTCGGATTCTCCATCAATTATCCGAATTCTATGTGGTGACATCACTGAATGCTCTGTTCCTGGGCACCCATCTCAGCATGGTTGCATGTCTGGCAACCCCCTCGGAGGAGAGGGTGAAGACCATCCTTGGGGAAAGTTCAGCGGCTGTCAGCAGTGTCCATTGCAATAGTCAGTCCAAGTCCCTGTTGGGCACAATGTCTTCCTGCATTTATCTCGTCTCCTTTTGCAGCCTCTCCAGGAATTCCTAGACACTAGGTCACAGGCACTTGGACAGACAAGGTTGCCCTCAATCGGGTATTCCTGCAGGCTCTGCAAGTGTGGGTGGTGTGTCTCCATCTCACTCAAGGAGCTCCTTTTCAGATCCCCTCCGTACTAGGCCACAGTCGCCTCTCTAGATGGTTGGGGATCCCACACAGGACAGACTCACGCCAGGGGCCTATAGCTCCTGGAGGAGAAGGGCTTGTACATAAATGTCCTGGAGCTCTGGTTGGTCTCCTGGGCCCTCAAATGTTCCAGCCTCCAGTACAGTTGAAGGTGGTGCAGATCTTTATGGACAAAACCACCACCACAATGTTCAACATCCAGAATCAGGGTGGGACGCTCTCCCCCACTCTCTTGCTGGAAGCCAAGTCCTGTGGTGCTTGGCCATTCTTCAGGGAATGTTCCTTGTCCCTTTTCACCTGGCAGGCACCAAGAACACCATTGCAGACTTGCTCATCAGGAAGCTGCAGTCCTACCCTGAGTGGGAACTTCAACAAGCGCAGGTGTCTCATTTCTTGAGCAGGTGGGGTCCTCCCTAGATCGAACTCTTCATGACAGCTGCCAACTCCTAATTCTGGACGTTTTCCAGCACATATGCTCAGTAGAAGAGTCTGAGGTGATCCCTTGTCATTCCTGTGCGACGGTCTCTTCCTGTATGCCTTCCCTCAGATTCCACTCCTGTTACGTGTGATGAACACACTCAGATTCTGCCATTGCAGGATGATCCTCATATTGTCGATGTGGCTGCAGAACATCTGGTATTCGGACCTTCTACATCTGTCGGTGGCTCCATCCATCTGACTGCCTCCACTTCCCGACCTTCTCGCCTGAGAAAGCAGAACAATACTGCACCACGACGTAGATTTTGCATTTTGTTTTTGAAATCATTAATTGAAACAACATAGAACTACTCAAGCATCAGACCAAGGTATATATACAATTCATTGTCAGGAGGTTGAATGAATTTCTCATAGTTGATCAATAGATGCCACTCATATATTGATTGTAACGATGGAAGACCCAGTTCATGACGAATGATTGAATTGGGGATTGCAAGAGAAAGGCCCAGTGTTACTTTCCAGAGCTTCCCCTGGATAACATTAAGTCTCTATCGTATTTCAATCAGACACATGTCCAATCCATATAGCAAGACGGGTACTATTTTCATGGTATAGAATCTGAGAACAGGCATGGTAGTATATTTGCAGAGTCTAAACATCAGACATTTCATTTGAGAGGTTAATGGTTTCATCTTTTCATCTAATGTGGACTTCCACATAGTGAAAGAATACATATTCGATATACAACCCAAATATCTTATACTGTAAACTCTTTCCAATTGTACCATCCCATGAGTCCAACACAGGGTCTTAGGAGGTTTAAGAGCCTTAGAGAAAATTCCAATCTTTGTTTTATCCCCATTAGCTTCCAAATTGTTCCTACGTGCATAACTAGAAAATGGTTGAAGTTTGTGTAGGAGACCAATTGCTGTTCTATCAAAGAAAAGAAAATCATCAGTGAAGGCCAACTAGTGGAGCTTTAGTTGACCCAATCTAGCTGGATTTGTATTAGACGATGGCCATAAGGTCTCCATATTGCTAATGTACAAGTTGAAAAGAGTTGGCGTGAAGATACAACCTTGTTTAAGACCCAATTCAGTTGCAACAGAAGCAGTAACAAACCCTTCCCGTGACAGACAAACCTTCAACAATGTATTTTTTTGGAATAATGACAACAGTTGTACTATCTTTAAAGGAACCTCCATTCAATTAACTTGATCCACAGGTTATTCGTCACAACACAATCAAAAGCATTGGTCGTAGCAAGTGAGGTTGTATACATTTTTCCATTGCCATTGTGTTTAACATCGGACAAGAGATGGGACAGAATCGTCGCATTAAAAGCAGTACCGAAGTTTTGCGTGATTCAATCGAAAATAGAGGCAAATTATCCGACACTCAATTCAATTTACCCAAAGACACGTGGCAATCCGTCAAGCTGTCTTTTAATCCTTACCAGATAACATTGTCTGTATACATAAGGCAGTGTAATACGCATGCCGATCTAGTAATAAATAGAGTGCCACAACCACTGCCGTCTTAACCTCCCCCCAAACAGCATGACTGTAATGGGGAACGGGGGAGTAGTTACTCACGAAGCAAACTGTGGTCGGTTAGTAGAGAAGCTATCAGTTTCTACTTTCCACCACCCACACCAAACACTTCTGTCCACTTTGCTTTGTGGAGTGGGTGTGATTTTAAAAACTAATCCCTTAAAGTGACAGCAGGCAATGCTTGGAAACAGCAGAGCTGGGAAAAACGACCTTCCTCCTTCACAGAGTAGAGAAAACACACCAAATACTTCTGGCCTGGTGTGTCTATAGAAATAGGCTATGAATGTCACTAAGATCTGAGAGTTTGGCCTGAAGGCACCGTTTGACTTCTTGCACAAGTACTAATTCTGCTGAGGGCCTTTGTGTATTTCTTTTTTTAAAGCAGTGCAAATCATCTGAACTGTCAGCTAAACTGTTCTCCACCATTTGAAGGTAACAGAGGTGTGATGAAAAATACACAAGTGTCAGTATGTCATCAGATTTTGTGGCTGTCAAATATTTGTGAACAGCATCATCTAGCTGTCCTTGTGCCTCTCAAATAGCTGTGCCCATATTGTGCACCATATTCCATCTCTCCACAGTCTGCCTCTGCCATTGGCTATGTAAAAGACCACATCCAAATCTGCCCAGATGTTCTATGAAGTCATGGCTGTATTATAGCTGAAGGTTGGTAAACATAATATATTGATCAGGTGTTGTGAATTTCTATCTGGCAAGGTTGTGAAAGCCCTGGCTTTTTTTATTTTTTATAAAATGATGTGGGTAATTCCATCTCTGAAAGGGAAATCTGCTAATAAGATTCCCCTTTCACAAACTCCATGCCAAACACCTAGTGTGCAATTGTGCCCTGGTGCATCATTATCCTAATTCGCAGCACTTGCTCTACTAGTGGCACAGTGCAGGTGTAGAGGTCACAGGTGCCCTCTTGACAGCTGCAGTGACAGCCTAGTCTCTGCAGTGCAGGGGCTGCATTTAAGATATGCACCCCTGTTCCAGAAACTGAATATCTCTGGGGATCCTGTCCTGGTGGCACACTAAACTGTAAATATAAGACATACCTGAGTTAGGGTGTGGTGGCCAGTATCTCTTAGGTATCCCAACCATATTACATTGATTTTGAATGTGTCTGCCCTGTGGGCTGAGTTCAGCTGTGGAAGGATTATGTGTACTCCTCCCAGACAAGGCCCACCCCATTCCCTGACAGGACTGTAATCTTGGGGGATTGCTTCAATCAGCCACTCCACAGGACGCTGCCCTGGGAAGAGAAACCAAGAGGCACACCTATTCACAGAGAGCCAGGCCTCCCACTGGAGGACTGCATTTCTAAAGGCCTTTGATCCAATCAAGATGTAAGGGGTGGGGTTAGTGTAGCCAGAGAGGAATCTGTACAGTTTGGGGAGGGTTCAACCATTTTGATTCTCTCTGCCTGTTTCCTGTCCCCTCTACTTCCTCTGGAGCAAAGCACTTTGGGTGTGACATCATAAGGAGAAGTCCAGACATTTCAAGAGAAGGGATTTGACCCCTAAAAGCAGGCTAGCTTTAAAACAATCCCCTGGGGGCTGTTGTATATAAAAGTAGGGGTCTCCCAGCACTCCTTTGAATAACCTTTTGAGCATCACTTGAGATGATTTTGTTGGACCCTGCTAAGAGAGTAGTCCTTTCAAAAGTCCCCCAGTTGTGAGGTGAAGGCATGTGTTCCACAGACGGAGACAAGTGCTTTCCCCTAATCATCCACAGGGACCATGGTGGGGTGGGTGAGCACTGCTGCTGGACCATTAGCTTGCACCTCTGCCACCCTGTTGCCTATGTCCTCACTGTGCTGCAACCTCCCTCTGTTTGGGAGCTTGAGAAACCGACTGACATTGGCCCTTGAGACTCTGGAGTGGGGGGGGGGGTCTCAGCACCTGGAAGCCAAACCATCAAGATCCCCATTGTTGACAATGACCCACTCAGAGCTGTGATTTGAGTGCACCGTGACCTAGAGTGATCCAGCAGCACCTTTCAACGCTGCCCTTTTTTTCTGCAAACCACCATTTGCCACTGCACTGCACCAGCTGAAGCACGCCTATGCCTTAGCTCGAATTATGAAGAACCACTGCCTTGTCCAATTTGCTGTCCAAAATGACAGATTCTTCCTGCCGCTCCTGTGGGTAGATCGACTTGACCCTGGTATTCCCCAAACCACAAACTTTGTGACTCTGCATCGAACCGACTCACCTGTGCCTCCTGGTACCAGTTCAACCACTGAACCAGACCTGGTAACAGCCTGATCCACACAGATTGAGTAGAGACTTCAAGACTGCAGCTCTCCTTTCGTTCGAGCCGGACTTTACAAAAGCTTGCTCCTGGACCATCATGTCTGCCATACCAGTGACCCAAGCTACACCACAGTGTATGCAGAGAAGCCTGGTTCAACCTCTTTGAACCCCCAGGACATTTTCAGAGGTATTGTTGACTGATATCTGCCCCTCTGGCCCATCTTTGGGCTCTAAAGACTGGCTAGGTCATTTTAATCCCGTTTGCAACCTTCAGAAATATCCTTTTTGAACATTGTGGTCTTTAAATTGCCTTTTCTTTTCCGAATCTCAGTGCTTCATCTATTCTTTAAATAGTATTGTACATGGTGTGGCTGATTAAATATATATTATTCTAGAACCTTGATTGGACATTCCTTTATATTGCCATGTTATACATTGCTGTTTGGGTATCTACTGAATAAATTCACAGCCCTCTTAAGAGTGTAGCCTTTCCTCAGCCAATGCTATCCCCCAAAAAGACAAAGGAGGTATATCTCTTGACTGTGTCTGTTTGACCTGTATGATTGCGTTGGGTCTTGATTTGTAGAGGTGTGAGGGCGGATTGCTATTTTAGCCTCTATGCAGCCTTGTACTCCTGCATTGCAGAAGTCAATTCATCACAACAGGTTTGTTGTCCATCACCATAAACAATCCACTTTGAATTATTCTTTTTCAAAAACAAAAATGAAATGTTCAACTTCCACTTATGAAGATAGCGTTTATAAATACTGCATGTATACTCTTATACCATACAGAAAGGACCATCTAATTTGATGCACTATTGCAATTTCCTGCATGTGTGATTTTATACACATCTTGTGTTCATCAGTGTATGAAAACTTTCGAAGTTATCAAGCGAACGCCCTGGCTAGACGACCACCAATTGGTGAAAGATTTCATTTGACGTTTATAGGTCCACATTAGGGCACCATGACTAATTTTATGTCCCTGATATATATTCAAAATGTGTATACAAAATTAAAGTCCTATTCAAACAATAGTAGTCTCCAGCTTTATACCAAGGAAATAACTATAATGTTAGAGGATTATAAACAGTTGTTCAGTAACGCAAGATTTTACCTGCCTACATGAATCACATTGATATAATTCACACAAGCATTCAGTTTCATAATGAATTCTAGATCTTTGTTATAGTTAAAAGGTTTAGCCATTTTTAACACGCAATTCCTAGTCATTAACTTAACAAAAACATTTCAACGAGGCATAACATTGCTGTTTAATTGAATTAAAATAGTCTTAATTTTCCTGAATGACACCTACCATTTACAAATCAAAATGCTTGCTCTACATTACAAGTGGTACAGGGGATTCTTACATGTTTATGTGTGTGCAGCTTTCATTCTACATATGTTTGCACAGCTTTCAATGTATGTGTGTAGTTTTGAATCTGCTCCTATTCATTTTCCTTCAGCTCTACAAGTTTGGGCTTGAGATGTAATATTCTCCAGTAAGTGGTACCATGTTAAAGTGCCCTTTGACATAGGTCTGCCTGTGCATTTCAGGATAGGGGACTGCATGGGCTTTAACATTTTGCATGATTTTCTATGACTAAGATAAGTTCTCTCTGCTAATTTCTGTTGCCCAAACATCTCATTTAAGATTAGGCCCCCCCTTCTGACGGCAGATTTGCATGATATTGTGTTAGGTAATAGTATTTCATGAGGACACTATGGTTTGCACGAGCCAAGGATTCTATTTTAATTTGGTATAATCCTGTAAAAACAATATTTATTCAATTTGTACAAAATGCTGTCCGTTCTAAATTGTGCCTCTCAATACTAAAGTGCATTGGGCATTTTGGAAATAAAATCTCCTTGGCATTCAATTTCATATAAAATGCAGGGCAGTTTATTTACTACTGCACCCATGTCTTTGTCAGATTAGCATCCCTGTGGCTCCCAGCTCCTTTTATTCCTGTGATTTTGCCATGGACTGCGCTATGGGAAACTTGGGGTTTCTAGAATTACATTTTAAATGTGGCTTCCTGTTTTGAAGAATCAGCAGGACACCCCACAGTCTGGAATTAATGCCCCAGCACGGCCCTGTTTAGCTTGTTGTCTGGAGCGCAGTTTCTAACATGGCTTACTCATCACTTCCTCAAAGGGCATCTTTCTCTCACCTGTCTGTGAATCGGTCATCCAGATGATTTCAGCTCTGCTTCCCAACCACCTACTTCCAGTTGTATGCAGAAATGCTCTTCGGTATTCATCTCCCAATAATAATCCCCTCTGTGAGCCAGCAATTTTATAATCGTTCAGCTCCTCCCCTCATCTGTTGACTTGAAAGGAGGAGTTCTTCCTTCAGAGTCGAATGATTTCAAAGAGGGTTGGGAGGAATGCCACTCCAAAACTTAAGAGGCATTTCTTTTTAATAGTGTAATTTTGGATATGAATGTGAGAGTAATGAAATAACGATTATATCCTGTGGATCAGAACACAGAATTGAAGACAATGAATGTTCCTGTGCGATCCACAGAATTGAAGACAATGAATGTTCCTGTGCAATCACAGAAATCATCATTTCCCCATAATGCACCAAGCACATTTTTATAAATGTAACAAGATTTTAATAAAATCCAGCAAGGTGCATTTTGTTTTAGTTGGTAGGACCTTCATAATGGAGATATGAATTTTCAAAGCACTACATTTTGGGGTTAAAATGTGTAACATGTAATGTTCCTGCTCAGTTTATAAGTGAAGGGTTGATGGCTTTGGCAAACAGAGGTCACTGTTTATACACCCCATGCACATTCTCCTTCATGATGTTGCTACACCTCCAGGCTAATTTATTTCACAGAGATCCCATGACTTTAGTTCAATGGTTTTTATGAGGGTCCTGTATTTGATGTATGTGACAAGTGTTTTTACTTTGCTCACTAACCAATATTTGACAATGTTTTATGAGTCCAGGTCTTGTAACTAATTTGAACACCATGAATAACTGCCTTACTGTGGCATCATAGCTTGTGGTGTGGCTGGGGCTGCTGGAGTGAGGTGAATCCCAGCTACATGTAACTTTGAGTAGGGAAATGAATACACAGCTTTCAATCTTACAAGAAGGCCATGAACCAATTCAATACTTTTTACCTATCTCATTTCAAGTTAAATGTAATAGTGTTATTTGAAGTGAACTGCATGGTAAAATGCAATGGAGCTTTGAATTGTGTTAGGTTATGCTCCACAAGTACATCTTCTGCCAACAATATTAGTGGCAATATCCTGGAATTGTGCCTTTATTATTATGATGGACCAACAAATGTTCTGAGGAGTGTTGAATACTTTTGTTTGTGTTAAACACACTCTTTTCACAGTTCAGCCTTCCCTGTATATTTTTCTGAATGCCCTTATATACTGATCAGGCAATAGTGGAAGAAATACATGTGTGTCTTCTAAGCATTTAATCGGGATTTCTTGCACGCTTACATGTAAAAAGCTTAACATTGTTTTGGGTGTGTGCGCAGTTTTGCACTTCACATTTTTACATGGGCACAATCCAACAGGAAGCATTTTGTGAATGGCGCTTCTCTCGCGCTTTCAGAAAGAACTTCTGTCAGTTCACTTTAAGAAAACAATCTGCGCTGCATTTTCTTCCACATGTTCAACTAATTACATTTCCCACAAATAGCCATTTGCTTTCTCATTCAGCTGGGTATGCCAACTGCACCACCAGAAATCACTTGAGAGCCTCTAGAAATATCCTGATCAGTCGACACCTCACCCAAAAGATTCTCAATAGCTTGTTGTATTTAGTCTGAATGTTAGTGTGAATGGGTCATCTTCCAACTAGAAAATCAGAGCAAATGGATAGCCTCCACTACATCAGACAACTCTCTTTCTCCAACATTCTGTTCGGGGCCAGTCAGCACTGAGAGTTCTTGTAAAAGGCAGTTCGTCATGTTTGAAGTTAATTGCCTCTATCCCTGACCCGTGCGAAAATCTATCTGAATAGTAATGGCAGAGCACCACAATTGCCCTGACCATTCAGCACTTTGGCTGTGCCTAGCAGAATTCCCACCCATCCCAGATCAATAAAGATTTCACTATTATTGTCACTTTCTCTGGTGACTCCATTCCTTGTCCTGGACCCCCTATTTGAGATCTAGTTTTAATTCAATATCTTTTGAATCCATATCAAAATCGCCTCTCGCTTCACCTCCAGTAATTCCATAGAGAACATATTATTTATTAGAGCAGGGGTCTACAACCTTTGGGTCTCCACATGTCTTGGACTACATCTCCTTTAGCCCTAGCCAGTATAGTCCATGGCGAGTCATAGCCCAAAAGATCTGAAGAGACATAAGTTACAGATCTCTGTGAAGAACCTCCTTCCTGTCTTCCTTGTCCTCAGCCACTGATATCAGGAATGTTTTGGTTAAGTTGAATGCTTTTTATTGGAGGTTTGACACAAAAAGTAAATTACATTCTTAATTATCAGAACAACGATTCATCAATTATACTCCCACGCATCTCTGGAGCAGCACTGAAACACATGACTGCCCCAGGTGACAATGGTATATCTAGATTACATATCCTCAAATTACATTGCCATTTTGACATACAAAAGGAGTGCATGACTCTAAAATCAAACATATGCATAAGGGAATCACACCCATCTCAACAAGTCCAACATAAGGTTGCTTGATCTCTTGATACAGCCTTCCGAAGCCTAGAGGGAATCCAAAGTGCTCTATTGTATACCCTACATAGGCTTTGGATAGTGGCTGCTGAGACAGCAGTATGATGAATATTTACCCAGATATTTGGCCAGTAAGTCCCTGGGAAGTCTTGCCTACACTCATCCATCCTCAGTCTTCTAGTTTGCAGTATGCTGGACAGTATTAGATAACAGCTTATATATCACAGCCGCTGACGGGGAGCTGCAATTAATGGCGTCCCTCGTGCCAGATAGGTTTGTCATATATAACGGTTACCTCGCTACAACTGTCCATACTGTGTACATTCCCCTGAAGGAATGTTATACATCTCAGAAAGTTGTTGGGAAGGTAATGCTCCCTGACTCATCCAGACCTGATCTTTGACCAACTATGACCCACATTGCTCAGAAATAAGTTTTTCCACCCACCCTGTACCTGTCATACCATGTAGGTTGTGTCCTATGTATTCCATACACCTCTGCTATGTTGTCTGTCCACTCACGGAGCGTCCTGCCAAGTATATTGGATGGCATCCATGCCTATTAGTAAGGGCTTTGTTTTAATACATAGTATAGCCCCAGTTTTAAAAGGCACAGCGAAAGCAGCTTAGAAATCTAGCTACTGCAGAGATAGCATCCTAATAGGATGCAAGTACCCTTCCCTGTTTGATAGTAAACAAATCTAAATACCTCTGAAAGTATGGGAAATTAACCCCTCCTTGAGATGGCATAGCCCTAAGCCTGTTTAATGAGATGCTAGCTTTCTTGTTGTTCCATAAGAACTGGGAAGGTTTTCTGAAGTTTTTTAAAGAACAGCTGCAGCCATTATAGGGGCAACATCAAAAGGTCATGTAGCATGATGGGTGCAATGGACATTTTGATTGTCTTCAATCTCCCTCACAAGGACAGGCACAATGGGGTACATTTAGTGTAAGGCATCAACTTCAGGTATTTTGTTCTGAAGTGTCTGTTGGAGTGAGTCTTGCATATCCTATTCGGTTTCAGGATCATGTGCATAATGGCTTCAAAGAAAGTTTGCCTCAGGTTCTTGCCTCAAACATAACACTGCTATATTTTCAACAGTTTTGTGGCGAGGATATCCATAAACTTGCAGAAGAAGTTGATGAGCAGTCCATCAGGGGCTGGAGCCTTTCCCACCTTTTAAATTAATTATCGCCCATTTAATCTCAACCAGAATTATATCCCCCCGCATGCCAAATTCCTCTTTGGGAATGTCATGTCACATAGGGTCCCCTTAAGTTACGATCGTATCACATCGGAATTGGGGTTGTCTCAGGTGTGTGTATAGGGCCGTATAGTAGTCAGCAAAGGCATGCTCTGTCTTCACCCTTTGTTACTCCCTCCCCTCTTAGAGAGGCCATCTTATTATTTTGATTTATAGCTTTCAAATATCTGGCCAGAAGCCTCCTAGCCTTATTAGCCCCCCACATCCATCTCCCGAGAATGTGGAATTGTATTTCAAGAGCAGCCTTGCTTCAACAGTTTTAGTTGTATTTAACCTTCTCTTTTATTAAGGCCTTAAGCTTTACGTGACTAGAGGCGCGCAGATAATCCATCTCTCTATTCTTAATATTCTGAAGCCTTTTGGCAGCCCCCTGCTTTGCCACCCTGTTTTGGCTTACCAAAAACCCTATAATGTGCCCCCTCGAAGAGTAGCCTTATAGGCATCCCATACCATCCCTGGCGATAACTAATCTGAATCCTTTCACTCAATTGCTGCTCAATTCACTGCTGTGAACTACTCTTTTGAGGCAACAAAAGTTGGTTGCCTGTAGTAACTCTGCATTCAGCCACCATTCGCCTCTGAGTATCTTCCAATTCTAAGACTGCTTCCACCAGAGCTTGGTCAGATAGGAGGAGCGGAGAGATTTCTGCACTGTGCACATACATCATAAAGTGTCTACTCTGAAATATATAATCGATCCTCGAGTAGGAGGAAATAAGTGGGGGAAAATGGTGTATTCCCGAGTATCTGGATTACAGACTATCCATACATCAACTAGCCCGTTATCCTGGACCAAAACGCATACCCGTTCTCTGAAAGGGCACTTGTGATCTGTCAATTAAGGGGTAGAGTGGAAGATTACAATCCCCCCTATAACCACAGAGGAGCAGTTTAATTGTTGTAAGCGCCTGCTTAATGCATCCCAAAATCATGGGTCTGTTTCATTAGGGATGTAAATGTTTACTATAACCCATCCCTGTTTCCCATCTTGCCTTTTGCTATTAGCCATGTACCATGTTTTCCAGCTTCCGTAGCGATAATCTGCATCAGACAGCTTTTATGTACTTCTGCTCTAGCACCTTGAAGCGTCTTGTATGCTCGATGCAATTACCAATAATGATCTCGGACCCAAATAACCGGACACACTCAAAGAATATGGCAAAATACTTCATTATTATCAACTCAAATAAGGCTCCCTTTGAGAGTGGTCCAGTGGCATCTTGCTCGCAACTGGAACTAGCTCTTGGATTCCCATGAAATTCAAATTCAAATTCCAACACAGGTTCGGGACTCACTGTTCTGGTGGAACACACCAGAGAACCTGTTAATTGGTTGTCCCTTTCAACCTCCTCCTCACCAAATAGTCATAACAACAGACTCTTCAGAGTACTGTTGGGGAGCCCATTGTCTAAGTCTAACAGCTTACGGTCTTTATGTGGTCCTCAGGAAAAGAAGGACCACATAAATGTACTGGAACTAAGAGCCATATTTTCACTCTGAAATCATTTCTTCCCTCACTGCAAGGAAAGGTGGTGAGAATTCTAACAGACAATACCACTGCAATGTTTCATATCAACAAGCAGGGTGGTACTCGTCCCCTTTCCCTATGCCTCCTAGCAGAGATAATTTGGTATTGGGCCATTCACAATCACATTTTCCTGTTGGCATCCCATCTGGAGGGAAAGAAGAACGTCCTAGCAAACCAACAAAGCAGGTTACAGTCTGCTCTGCATGAGTGGGAGCTGAAGCCGTAAGTAGCAAACATGATATTTCAGAAGCTGGGCCATCCATAAGTAGACCTCTTTGCCAACCAGCAAAACTCTCTATGGTCTCAGTTTGCATATAGTTAAGGTCAGGGCCTTCAATCCCTGGAAGATGCTCTACATCTGGATTGGTCAAACCTAACACTTTATGCATTCCCACCTCTACCATTAATACACAAAATATTACTCAAATTCAAAATGTCACAGAATTTGACAATGATTCTACTAGCCCCATTCTGGCTTAGCCATATCTGGTTTCCAGACCTTCTGGAGTTAGCAGGAATTTTCCAATTAGATCTTCCGTCATCAAGAGATCTTTTGACTCAACAGAAAGGGCCGGTCCTTCACCCCTCCCTGCAATTGCTGAACTTGGAGGCTTGGTTCCTGGAAAAACTAGCTTTCCCCCACTTACATTTGTCAGAGTAAAAATTTGTCAGCTTCTACTAAGAAACAATATTGTAGAAAATGGTTACGATTATGGTTCCATCATTGGGCCTTGGACCAAGACCTCAAACCTCTGAAGGCATCTATTGATAACATCATGTCCTTCATGTCTTATCTAGTTTCCACTGGTGTCAAAGTGGACATGTGCAAACACTACTTATCAGCTATTTGTGCTTCACCAGAATAGAGAATATAAGTCCTTCTCTCTTTCCAACAAAGCCATTAAAAGGCACTTTGAGGGTCCTCTATGCTGGCATCCTCCTATTCGTGAACCTACACCTCAGTGGGATCTTAACGTGGTCTTATCAGCCCCAATACAAAAATCATTCAAGAATTTGGCCTCATGTGAATTTGAATTTCTAACTTGGAAAATTGCATTCTTAGTAGCCATTACTTTGGCTAGAGGGATTGGAGAGTTCCAGGGTCTCTCCTCAAAGGAACCCTACATAGTGTTGTAGAACGTCAAAGTTGTCCTACGTATGGTCCTCTCCTTCCTACCTAAGGTGGTTTCCGACTTTCATTTAAACCAGGAGACTTGGCTTCCCATTTTTCTTCCTTGACCGCATACTTCTGCGGCTGAAGAAACATTGCATAACCTAGATGTTAATGGCAATGTTAAGTATACTTTTGTTATGTTAAGTATACTTTTAAAGCGCCCTGTCACCAGAGGTATCTTGCGCTGAGAAGGAGAGAGGGAGGAATACCAATATAGGCCAAAGCACAGTTAGAATAACGAGGTCTTCACAGATTTTCTAAAGGCTAAATGGTTAGGTATAGCCCTAATCTTTGATGGCAAGTTGTTCCACATTTGGCCGCGGCCACAGAAAAAGCCCGACCTCCAATCCGTTCACGACGATATGGGGGGACCACCAACAGATCGGCTGATGAAGAGTGTATCGAATGGGAGGGGAGATGGTGAACAAACCTGGACTGGATATATTCTTCCCCGAGTCCATGAAGTGCTCGGTGAACAATGCAGAGAGACTTAAACTTGTAGTAGAAGGTTTTGTCTTATTGGGGTAAATTTGGGATTTGGTGGTATTTTTCTTACCGTAATATTTTGGTGGTAAATTGGCAGTAAACTGGCCTTACAGTTAGAGATAGTTTGGTATTACTCTATTTTGGTGATTATATATTGTTAGCTTGTGTTGGTGGTAATTTAAGTGGTATCATACGTTGTGCTATTTTCAGAATTACCTTATTTTTGTGGTATAGTGGTGAGCATGGTTTTTTATACTACCACCCATCATAAAACAAACCTTTCCTCTCTATTAGAATGTCTTTTAGTCGCCTTTAGAGAACTCCCAGACCTATCACATGTAACGCTCACCTGATTCCCATAGAGGCGCCGGTCTTGACTGGGCATATACCGTATCTTCAAAGGTGATGTGTAACACACGGCTGGCTCTTTGGGCTGGACCTCTGTGCACTGTATGTCTGGCTCGAAGGGTAAGATGTCTGCAGATAGAAAATGTGGGATTAATGAACTGGGTTATTGAATGTCTCTCTCTTCTTCCCTTTCTCTTCTCCTGTAGAACCCCAAAGGTTAACGCTCTCACCTTAGGTAAGTGAACGCCGTGCTCTCCATCTGCCTCGAGTTTCTTCACTGGATAAGGGGAGCAGGCCTCTTGACTTCAGAGGACTGCTGTCCGTCGTTTACCGCACGAACGGTAAGTTTCGAGTAATTCTAATGTCTTTAAAGTCTTTAGTAATGATGTCTCTTGTTTTGCAGGGTTCCGGCGATGGCGGATGGCGGGCTGAAGTGAGTTGAAGATGGAGCCCGTGTGATGAATAGAAGCGCCTGGAAGCACGTAAGTAAGCGCTTGTTGCCTGCTTCACGATGCGCTCTAACTGTCTTTTTATTTTGCAGGTACAAGTTCGGGGCGGCTGCAGGGTGCCGGAATACCCACTGGGTTAGATGTGGAAAGGAGTAATGGCACGTGAGTATTAAAGTTCCCCAATGTCTTTAAACGCACCTTGTTTTGTCTTTCAGATGCGGGATGCAGCGCCGAAGGCCTCCGGAGCGTGCGAAGAGTTGGTAAGCTTTTGTCTTTCAGATGCCGGAATGCAGTGTGAAGACCTCCGGAGCGCACGAAGAGTAGGTAAGCCTTTGTCTTTCAGATGCCGGAATGCAGCGCGAGGCGTTGGTGACAGCCGATGGACCAGGTAAGTGAAGAGCTGTCACTGAAGACCGTAATGCTAACCTGTTCTTTCTTGTCTTTATAGGTGTTGCTGAAGACTGGATTCAGAATGGTAAGCCTTTTTCCTTAGGCCCAGGATCAGATGCAGAAGACACGATGAGCGTTCTGCTGCTGAGGATGCAGAATAACGCAAAGCAAGATTCATCCATCGGGTGTGGTTTAAATAGCCTCCTGTAGTGCTTAGGTGTCTCCTTCCACAGCCACGCCTAGGTAAGAAAAGAGTTCCTGCTTTCCAGAAGAGTTCCAGTGTTCTGAATCTAGGGAGTGGCTCCTGCCCCAACCAACAGGAAAAGTAGTTCCAAACAGAAGAGGATCAGAGACTCAACTGGCAGGCAAGTAAGCAGCATGGTCTGCTGCAGGTAAGTCCACCCAAGCATTATGAGCCCGGCGCTGGGACTGGGCATATTTATGAGCCTGGTGCCACTGGCGCGAGGACTGGGTCCAAAAGGTCCCAATTGGGACTGGTTGGCACTCGGAACCTGGGTTATGGATCTGCTTCCAAGGGAGTTGGGAAAACCCTGACCTTTTGGAAGCAGAGATCATGACAGTACCCCCCCTCAAGGCCCCTCCCAAACCGGGCTTCTCCGGGGGTTTTGGCTTGTCAGGAAATGTTCGGTGAAATCTTTTGATTAGGCGAGGAGCGTGGACATATTCAGCAGGTTCCCAGGATCTCTCTTGGGGGCCGTAGCCTTTCCAGTCAATTAGGTAGAATAGTTTAGATTTGGAGATCTTGGAGTCCAGAATGCTTTTGACTTCAAACTCAAGTTCTCCATCAACTAGGATAGGTTTTGGAGATTTGGTTAGTCGGGTTTGAGGTTGCACGGGTTTTATTAGAGAGACGTGGAAGACCGGATGTATCTTCATGTGCGGGGGCAAGTCCAACTTGACCGCTACTGGGTTTACTATGGTAGTGATGGAATAGGGACCAAGGTATCTTGGGTTGAATGTGCATGGCCCTTTTAGAGGTAGATATTTGGTGGATAACCAGACTTGATCCCCTACTTGATATTGAGGGGCTTCCTTCCGATGTTGATCTGCTCCTTTCTTGTATTGTTCTTTAGCCCTTTGAAGGTGAGAAACAGCTTCCTTAAAGGCTTGGGTGATTGTAGAATGCAGGTAGTCTACTGCTGGTGTTTCAAGATCTTGGAGGGGATCCGAGGTTCGAGGGTGACTGCCGTACAAAAGAAAAAACGGGGTTTTCCCAGTTCCCGAATGGACAGAGTTATTGTAGGCATATTCGGCTATCCAAAGGATGTCTTTCCAAGTTTTTTCAGTTTGTTGCAGCATGCAGCGTAAATACTGTTCCAGAGTTTGATTGGTCCTCTCGGTTTGTCCGTCGGTCTGAGGGTGGTGACTGGTCGATAGTCTCACATCAATTTGAGCCGACCGACAGCAACTTCGCCAAAAATGAGAAATAAATTGACTACCTCGATCCGAAATTAGAACCGAAGGAAAACCGTGCAGTCGGACGATTTTTTCGAGAAATTCTCGGGCCAGAGTTGCTGCTGTTGGCAAGCCTTTGAGCGGAATGAAATGCGCCATCTTGGAGAATAAGTCCACGATTACTAGAATCGTATTGTATCCGGAGCATGGAGGTAGATCGGTGATGAAGTCCATAGAAAGCGTATGCCAAGGGCGAGGTGGGATGTCAATAGGGCGTAAGAGGCCTGCTGGTCTTTCCTTTTGACTCTTGTTTTGGGCGCATACTCCACAGGACATTATAAAGTCTCTGATATCTTTTTTCCAAGACGGCCACCAGAAGTAGCGCTTGATCTTTTCTGAGGTCTTGGCCATACCGGGATGTCCTTCCATTAAAGAATCGTGATAACAAGAGATTACTTTTTTCTGTAAATCTGTGCTGGGTAGGTATAATCGTTCTTGGAAATACAATAAGTTGTCCTTTACTGCAAAGTCCTTTCCCTGCAGATGCCAATTCTGTATGTCTGCTGGAGTTACAAGTTGCCTGGCTTTATCCTTAACTTCCTCTATGGATTCTGTGGCGATTACACCCAGAATTCTTTGTTCGGGAATGATTGGTACAGGTTTAGGGTTGATCAAGTGTTCTTCCACTCCCATCCGAGAAAGGGCATCAGCTTTACCGTTTTTTGTACCAGGTCGATAGGTAATTATGAAGTCAAACTCGGCAAAGAATAATGCCCAACTGAGTTGTCTAGAGGATTGGGCTTTTGCGGTTTTCAAATATTGCAGGTTTCGGTGATCCGTAATCACAGTAACGGTGTGTCGGGCCCCCAGCAGATAATGCCGCCAAGCCTTAAAGGCAGACTTGATAGCCAGAAGTTCCTTGTCAGTAATCGTGTAATTGATTTCAGGAGGTGAGAATTTGCGGGACCAAAATGCCACGGGATGCAACTGATTGGTTACCGGGTCCTTTTGTGATAGAACTGCCCCCATGGCAAGGCTTGAAGCATCAGTTTCCACGATGTAGGGGAGTTCGGGGCGAGGGTGTTTTAAGATTGGTGCAGAGATAAATTTAGTCTTCAAATCCTGGAAAGCTTGTTCCGCCTCGGTAGACCATTCAAAACGTTTTTTTTTCTTTAACAAGGCAGTGATGGGCTGGACTATTCGAGAGAATTCGGGGATAAACCTGCGGTAAAAGTTAGCGAAGCCTAACATGCTTTGCACACCTTTTACGGAGGATGGTGATGGCCATTTGAGAACTGCATCGACCTTCTTTGAATCCATACGCACTCCGCCAGGTGATAATATGAATCCCAAGAATTCAACTTCAGTCACGTTGAAAACACATTTTTCCAACTTAGCGAAAAGTTTGTGTTGACGCAATCTTTCGAGGACCATTTTCACGTGTTTCCGATGTTCAGATTCCGATGAAGAATAAACGAGGATGTCGTCAATGTAAACAACAACACACACATCTATGAGCTCTCTGAGGACATCGTTCATAAAATATTGAAAGGCGGCCGGGGCATTACAAAGTCCGAAGGGCATGACCTGATATTCAAATAGCCCATACTTGGTGCGGAAGGCCGTCTTCCATTCATCGCCCTCTTTTACTCGTACCAAGTGGTAAGCTCCTCTAAGATCCAGCTTTGTATATATGCATGCTTTTCTGACTTGGTCCAGGAGTTCAGGGATCAAAGGTAACGGATATCTATTCTTAACGGTGATCTGGTTCAGGGAGCGATAATCTATACAAGTTCTAAGGTCTCCTTCCTTTTTTGGAACGAAGAACAAAGCTGAAGAAGCAGGGTCTTGGAGGGACGAATAAACCCATTTGCCAGGTATTGATCCAGGTATTGTCGAAGGTGAAGGTTCTCAGGCTCGGTGAGGGCATAAATTCTACTACAAGGAGGAGTAGATCCAGGTATCAGGTCGATCTGGCAGTCATAAGACCTATGAGGAGGTAGAGAGTTAGCCTGATCCTTCCGGAAAACATCTTGGTATTCTAGGTATTCGGGAGGTAACTGGGGAGTCTCTGAAGAAATTGCTGCCAGTGCAACACCAGGTGGAGGGTGACAAGTAGAGACACATTCTGGAAACTGGACCGTTCTTGCTCGCCAATCGATCAGAGGATTGTGTTTCTCTAACCAAGGTATTCCTAGAATAATCTGAAACTGAGGGGCCTTGATCACATCGAACACGATCTTCTCATGGTGTCCATCTTGACTTACTAGCGTCACTTCTTGAGTGGTATGCGTTACTGGCCCGGAGGCTATCTCCGTACCATCCACCGTAGTAATGACGTCCTTTACAGCCTTGGGACAAAGAGTTAGATTCATCCTCAAAACCATTTCATGATCCACATAATTGCCGATGGCACCGCTGTCGACGTAAGCTTCAATTGCATTTAATCGATCCGGATTATCAGGGCTAATGAGGACCATAGGTATCACGAAATGCGAGGTCACGGAACTGGTTTTCACGCTCGGCAAGAGGACCTCTATTCTTGTCGGGCGAGGTCGTTTCCCTGCTCAGAGTTTGTAACTTTGGTAACTGCAGCTCCTACTGCCTTCTTGGCAGGTTTCACCGGACAGTCTCAAAGAAAGTGGCCTGAGTTTCCGCAATAGAGGCATAATTGCAACTGTTTTCTCCTTTCCCGCTCCTTTTGTGTTAGAGGACCTTTCAGACCCCCTATTTGCATGGGTTCCCCGGAGTCTACTCCTTTGGAAGGAGTTGGCGGTTTGGAAAATACTCGAGCATCAAACTTGGAACGATCGGCCTTCCTGTTCTGCAGTCTGTGATCTATTTGAACGACTAAGTCTATATAGTCCGAACAATCTTGTGGGGGATTCACTACTTGGGCTAACACATCTTTGAGCTCTCCGCGTAGACCTCTATAAAACAGCGTAATCCTTTTGTCCTCAGGCCAGTGAGTTTCCACTACCAGTCTGTTGAAAGATGCAATGTAAGCCAAAAGGTCTTGATTACCTTGTCGCAACGAAAGAAGCTCATTGTCCAAGGCCTGCCCCTGTGAATGTCGTGCGAACAGTTTTTCCATACTGAGCTGAAAAGCTTGAAAATCATGGAGGACCGGATCATCTTGATTTACTAGAGGGATCGACCAGTCTGCCGCATTGCCACTAAGGTACGAAAGCACAAAAGCTACTTTAGCTTGATCAGTTGGAAAGGCTGCTGGCCGGCATAAGAAATGCAACCGGCACTGATTGATAAATACTGCAAACCTCTTTGGGTCACCAGAAAATCGTTCGGGCGGAGCCAGAGGTACATTCCCAGGTAGGTTGATCTGCACTGGATTCATAGAGGATGTAGAAGGAAGATTTCCCCCAGATGCGGGTAACGGGGTCTGTCCGGCTTGTGACTGTAGCAATTGTCTAGCGAGGTCATCTGTTCGCTCCTTGGAAATAATCAGTTCCCTTCTTAGAGCATTCGTTTCCTGACGGGCTGCATGCACTTCTGCCCTTAGTTCCCCAAGTAACTGGGCTAGCTGGTCAGTATCCGAGGTTTCCATAGCACCTGGACGGGAGTTTTGTGGTAGGCTTTGCGTTCTGTAACGCTCACCTGATTCCCGTAGAGGCGCCAGTCTTGACTGGGCATATACCGTATCTTCAAAGGTGATGTGTAACACACGGCTGGCTCTTTGGGCTGGACCTCTGTGCACTGTATGTCTGGCTCGAAGGGTAAGATGTCTGCAGATAGAAAATGTGGGATTAATGAACTGGGTTATTGAATGTCTCTCTCTTCTTCCCTTTCTCTTCTCCTGTAGAACCCCAAAGGTTAACGCTCTCACCTTAGGTAAGTGAACGCCGTGCTCTCCATCTGCCTCGAGGCAGGGTGCTGTAACCAGTTTCTTCACTGGATAAGGGGAGCAGGCCTCTTGACTTCAGAGGACTGCTGTCCGTCGTTTACCGCACGAACGGTAAGTTTCGAGTAATTCTAATGTCTTTAAAGTCTTTAGTAATGATGTCTCTTGTTTTGCAGGGTTCCGGCGATGGCGGATGGCGGGCTGAAGTGAGTTGAAGATGGAGCCCGTGTGATGAATAGAAGCGCCTGGAAGCACGTAAGTAAGCGCTTGTTGCCTGCTTCACGATGCGCTCTAACTGTCTTTTTATTTTGCAGGTACAAGTTCGGGGCGGCTGCAGGGTGCCGGAATACCCACTGGGTTCGATGTGGAAAGGAGTAATGGCACGTGAGTATTAAAGTTCCCCAATGTCTTTAAACGCACCTTGTTTTGTCTTTCAGATGCGGCATGCAGCGCCGAAGGCCTCCGGAGCGTGCAAAGAGTTGGTAAGCTTTTGTCTTTCAGATGCCGGAATGCAGTGTGAAGACCTCCGGAGCGCACGAAGAGTAGGTAAGCCTTTGTCTTTCAGATGCCGGAATGCAGCGCGAGGCGTTGGTGACAGCCGATGGACCAGGTAAGTGAAGAGCTGTCACTGAAGACCGTAATGCTAACCTGTTCTTTCTTGTCTTTATAGGTGTTGCTGAAGACTGGATTCAGAATGGTAAGCCTTTTTCCTTAGGCCCAGGATCATATGCAGAAGACACGATGAGCGTTCTGCTGCTGAGGATGCAGAATAACGCAAAGCAAGATTCATCCATCGGGTGTGGTTTAAATAGCCTCCTGTAGTGCTTAGGTGTCTCCTTCCACAGCCACGCCTAGGTAAGAAAAGAGTTCCTGCTTTCCAGAAGAGTTCCAGTGTTCTGAATCTAGGGAGTGGCTCCTGCCCCACCCAACAGGAAAAGTAGTTCCAAACAGAAGAGGATCAGAGACTCAACTGGCAGGCAAGTAAGCAGCATGGTCTGCTGCAGGTAAGTCCACCCAAGCATTATGAGCCCGGCGCTTCCAGCGCTGGGACTGGGCATATTTATGAGCCTGGTGCCACTGGCGCCAGGACTGGGTCCAAAAGGTCCCAATTGGGACTGGTTGGCACTCGGAACCTGGGTTATGGATCTGCTTCCAAGGGAGTTGGGAAAACCCTGACCTTTTGGAAGCAGAGATCATGACATCACATTTCAGAGAACCCAATTAGTTTATTCAGAACGCCACCTATGGTTTGTGGCTGATATTACTGGCTTATGTACATCCAGTAATCTGTGTCTCATCTGACACTGCCTTATTTTTCAGCATGCAAAGAAGGAATCACTCACCACACTTACACACACCTTCCTACCTTGCAGGTATTCATTCACTTTTCCTTGCTTGCTATTTTAGCTACAGTTGTAAATTGGTAAATGCTTTACCGCTCTGGTAGAAACATCAAACCCCTGTGATTCCCCTGTATGACACCAAAATCCCAGCCTTTGCTTTTTTTGTACTCTCTGTATTATTATAACAATTATAAACAGCAATACATCTTACCACAGTATATCACAGCATCACCTACAAAATATAAAAGAGAACAGAGCAAACAAGCATATTGCAAGAAAAAAATACATTTGATTTTAAGCACTTTAAACGTAGCGAGAAATAAACATGCAGTGTTTTTCTTTTCTTTTTTTTAAACTCCCTGTTGTATCAAATCAAATACATCATTCTATTTTCCTCACTTGGCACTAAATCACCAAGGCCAGTGAAGTCTGAAATTCTCGTACGACCTCGCCGCTTTGCAGACCCAGTGCCAAACTCCTCCGCATGTGTGGGGAGCTGCCCGCTGTTTATGTTCGTAGCTAGCGCTCACACCCACATGGAGTTCATCAGATGTAGCACCGTCTCTCTGTCCCAGCACAATCTGAATCCTTCCCCCTGACCATGCCTTAAGAAAACTCTGGGTCAGCCCTCTGTTGATGTTGATCATCCACCTACAATCCCTACCAATCAGAATAAAATAATGTGCCCTGTACCAGCCATCGTTTTCCAAGATAATGAAGATTTCAGCTTTAAAGCAACTGTTTCTGTTTTCCTTTCCTGCTAGTGCATATTTCTGCTCTCCATGAGAAACAAAAAACGCTCACATAAACTGAGTGTGCATCTCTTCATGGAAAATAAAGTGAATTTCCACCTGTGCATGTAAAAACATAGAATGCATTTCACTGTGCACAAAAACGGCATTATAATGTTATAGGTTGAAATTAGTATATTAGTAATGCAGTTAGTACAAGGTTCATTAGTTATGTATTTCTAATGCAGTTTGCACACATGAAAACATTCAATTAATAAAAATGTACACCTCTTCATTCTAAAGTGACAGCACCTGTGCTAAAACTTTTTTTTTTTACTAAATGTTCTGAAAAATTAGCCTGCTGGCTGTTACTGAAATAATGCCTGTAGTTTGAAAAACTGGCCCTGGCTGCATTTCCATGCTGCATATTGAGTGCTGGCAATAAAATCCCCATATATATCCCCACCCTCCAATCTGTTCACGGCGGTGTTGCGGGGGGGGGGGGGGGAGACCACCAACAGATTGGCTGATGAAGAGCGTAGCGAACGGGAGGGGCGATAGTGAAAAAACTTGAACTGGAGATATTCTGCTCCCAGTCCATGAAGTGCTCGGTGAACAATGCAGAGAGACTTAAACTCAACTCTCTGGCTAACAGGGAGCCAATGTAAAGCAGGCAGTATCGGGGTGATATGAGCACCATAGGGGGAGCTGGTTGCAGTACGTGCGGCCACAGCTAAAGCCTCCATCGCTAGATGGGTTGTCTCCTGTATCTGCAAGGCTTAGAACATGAAAGGGCTGGTGACTCCACAGATACTTCAGGCTGATTCCACTAGAGACAAGGCAGCATCTGTAGCCTTTACCAGGCATGTTCCCATTGTAGATATCTGTAAAGTGGCTACCCGCTTGCCTTTTATAAGCACCATGCTATGGATACATCTTCTAGAAATTATGCAAAATTTGGCCACGAGGCATTCTGCAACTTGTTTCCTGAATTCCAAACATGCTGTCTCCTCCACCCTTGCTTATTCTAAGGCTTTTTAGTCTGGTCCCGACCAGTTGGGAAGGAGGGAGGGAGAGCCAGGACGAAGGAGACATGAAAAATTACATTCATGGTGATTCAGGTTCTCTTAGTTCAGGCTCTCCCTCCATCACAACACCCACCCAGCCATCCCCTACAGTAAGCATATACTTACATTCTCCCGCCATCAGCGGAAGCACAGGAACTGTGTGTGGAACGTTGGTGACAGGGGGTGAGGTGTGTGTGGGCCCGGGGCATGGAGGCAGACACGTGTGACGTAGGCCCCACCCCCTCAAAATTCTTAAAGTGAAGGCTATCTTTTGCAGCCAGCTTTTCCGGCCCGCCTGCAGATGCAGGCGTTCCCAGCCACTTATGAAGGAGGGAGAGCCTGAACTCGGAGAACCTGAATGACCATGAATGTAATTTTTCATATTTTCATTATCTTCACCAGCATCCCTTTTAAGTCGAACACTTTGTTTAATAAAATCAGGGAAGATGCTACTTGTACTTTTGTTAGGGATCATAAGAAATGCTTCATTGTCAACCATTGTATCTGCATTTTTTATAATTGTATCTAAATGCCATAACAATAAGGAAGAAAGGACACTGTGCCTCATTACGAGGCTGGCGGTAGCCGTGCTGTATCTATTTTTTTCCAGCACCCGCGAATGGGCAATTACCGGGTCATGCCGAGTATGACGGACCCGGAAATTGCCCATTCGCGGGTGCCGGTAATGAGGGACTCCCCATCCCAATTCGTCCCCATAGGTCTGAATGGGATGTCGGATGCACCGGCACCATTCAGTGTGGTGCCGGTGCATCCGCCGTGCTGTGCTCACAGGTGCCGCTCTTTCTGCCAGGTCAGACCTGGCAGGCTGACAGGCACCCGCGAGCACAGCTAGTAGTATGGCGGTGTGGGAACTACAGTACCGGCATGCTTACCGGTACAGTAGTTCCCGCACTGCCATGCTTGTAATGAGGCCCATCAAAATGCAGATCGAAATAATGATTACTATTCTAGAAAAACTCAGTGTATTTCCTGATGGTAGTGAGTTTCTTATATTTTAGAACCGCCCCATCTTGTTTTAATTCAATATGTAATTTAGTTATTTTTTGTAAATCACACTTTCATATCAGAAACTGCACGATAATAGCAATAATAATAAAAATAATATGACTGTTTTTAGGATTGCAACAATGTCCAAGTGTCGTTTTATCAGAAATGGATATGACTAATATATAAGTAAAAGCAGCATAGAATAATGTGTGCAATTTTATTGTGATTCGCAGCATGGAAGATTCAGTGTGCTCTTTTTCTTTGGTTCTGGTACATCAATACATTGGGCCTCATTACGAGTTTGGAGGTAGCCATGGAGCTATTAGCTCCATGGCTGCCTCCAAACCGGGCTCCATTACCGGATTCCTGCAATGGGGACTTACCAGGTCATTCCGACATAGGAGGACCCGGTAAGTCCTCCTTGCAGGAACCATTCCCCATTCGAGCCCCCATAGGGCTCAATGGGAATGGGGAGGGAGGTAACAACGGGCACATTACAAGTGTCCTGTTGTTACCTCCCTCTTCCCCTCGTGGAACCTGGAAAAGACATCTGGTCTTACCAGATGTCTGATCCGGGTCCTGCAGAGGGAACCTCGTAATCAGCCCTGACAGAATGAAGGGGGCTGGTCCCGTACCAGCCCCCTTCATTCCATCAGTGCAAGCGTAGTAATGAGGCCCATTTTCTCTTGTTCCTATCTACAAAAGTTCTAGAATAGCTGCAAGTCCATTTGTTCCTTATCCTGGTAGCCGGTCTGCATGTGCATATCTTCTTCTCTTGCTTCTCTGTCAGCAGATGCAGGAGGGTCAAGGTCTCTCCTTTATATGATTTGATGTCGTGCAAGTGCTGCCAAGATAGTCTTCCTGGTAGCTTGACAGCTGTGGGAGTAACTTCTTCCCCCTCGAAACAGGGTTTATTCCAAGTGCAAACAAACTTTCGTACCAGCACCTGGTCCCCTGGATATAAACTAGGTTGCTTCAATAGATTGTTGGGATCAATTGGTTAGCTGTCCTCTTCAATTCTCTTTGACCCCTCCCTCTGGTTCTCGATCTGTTGGGAAATAAAAGAGACACTAGCGGTCACAGTTGCCAAATAATCATTCATCTCATCACCTAATGTCTTCGCTACACTGTGGGCATCCGTTTCTAACCTAGTATGAGGAGCATAAGGTATTCTGATACGGTGTCCAGTCACCAACTCATGAGGCGTTACGATTTTGCATTGCATATAATGCAAGGGGTAGGCAATGTAACCACATCTTCTTTAAAGTAATCTTTTTTTTCCTTCTTTTTTTTTTAAAAAAAGTCTTTTTATTGGCATTTTTCAACACACACAGCATATACATGCTAAAATATGTTTAACAGCAAAACACAAATAGAAACAACACAGTGGAGCAGAATTAATCTCTTCCAACCTCGATTTGTTTATGCATCACAGCCGGAGATCCAGTACCATGTTGTGATTTTTCCCATGAGTATAAAGCACCTAAACATTGAGCTATACATTCAATATCTTACCGCCCCTCTCATACCAAGTAGCCCCATAGACCATTTTATCATTAGTTTGTGGATTTCTAGAGGCAAGGTCAGGTTTACTCTTGCGGCTTTTAGGCAATCAGGTAATGGATATATGGTACCCATATGTCTCTAGGTTTAGCTTGGGGGTGTCAGTCTGTGGCACTCCATCTCCATATTATTGCAGTACAAGATATCTGCATGCCAATGATCTGGCTCCAGAGATTGGGTCCCACCCCCACACCATCACCACCTGTCTCTTGGCCAGGAGTAAAAGCAACCTGGTTAGTTTCCTCCCACCCTTGGGGATATGTTTGGTGTAGCCTAATAGTGCAGTCATTGGTTTAGAGTCTAATCTCTCTCCCACTATTTCAGAGTGTCTCAAAGATCTTCTTTAAAGTAATCTTGATTTTAGCTATCCTCTCTTTAAGGAGTCTGTTTAAACGTTCACAAATCCTATTCACCTGTGGGCGATAGGCAGAAGAGAACTTATGCTTTATACCTAATAAAAGAGGAACCTGCTCAAATAGTTAATTTACAAAATGTGGTCCATTGTCAGACTGCAGGACTTCAAACACACCCCATCTTGGAAACACCTCATGCACGAGGAACATGGCAGTGCATGTGGCATCGGGATGCGTACATAGACCTGCCTCAATCCATCTAGAAAAGGAACATATCACTACCATTATGTACCTATAGCCATTGCATGTCTGCAACATATCCACATAATCTATATGTAGATGCTGAAATGGGCCATTGGGTCTAAGGATTGCTCCTCTCATTGTTTGCAAAGTGTGCATTGCTGTAGATTTCTGGCACATGATGTCCTCTAGCGGTCACCCCAATTATCAGCAGAGAAGACTTAGGCCCATCAAAGACTCCCCGCCACAAGAATGGAAGACTCAGCCATGGGGCAAAGTTACTGTCTTTTATTTAACAAACAAAATGACAGGATCACACTAGAAAAACGAGTATACTCCACAGCTCTGGTCTTCTAAGCATGTGTCAGCTGGTATTATCCTGATGTGACATCACAAATTCAGGTTTCATCCTGGAAACCTATCACACATTACATTGGTCAGGATACATATGGGAACTATATGCCTTAGTACCACAGTTGGATATCCATATCTGGGGGCCCCTCCTAGGACCACCGCTACTAGTATCAATCTACAATGTTGCATGGTCGCAGAGAGACCATTGGCCCGCATAACAAATTATATCCCCACGTGAAAGGTGAATCTCTATTGGTCAGCATATGTCCTCCCATCCCTGGGACCCTGGACAGTTACCAGACTGGCTGTACCTTTTCAAGGCAATGGGAATGAACATGGAGGTGCGAAATGTTCCCTAATGGTGCAATCTCTGATCACCTAAGCCTGGGAGAGGGCAGTCAGTTAGCAGCTTGTGGGCAACAATTGTAGCTTTTTTGCCTTCCGGTTCCATGGGAACAGAACAGTCCTCTTCTACCTTGGTTGAATGGGCATTGTCCTGTTCGACTGGGCCACGTGTGTGGCGCCATGATACGGAGCTGTCCCGCTTGTAATTATGAGGATTTTAGCCTGATTTCTGCAGGTGGCTCATTGTCTTGGTAACTGGAAATTTCCATCTCCACTTGTCCTTGGCTGAGTGCCTTGGTTCTGCTCGCCTCTGGCTGCGTGGTCATGTCAGTTTTTCCATGTACTCGAAGTCTGTCTCTCCTTTGCCAACCATTTCAGAGACCTATAGCTTCTGTATAATTCCTTATGACTTCTTGTTAAGATGAATTTCTTAACTCTGATCTGGTGGGCAGAGGTTCAGAAGGCCTTAAAACAGGGTAACCTTCTGAACAAGTCAGACCAATCACGGTAGCATTGGCAGCGGTCAAGACTAGGGGCCTCATTACACGGACGGCGGTGGACCAAGGTGCTATTAGCACCTTGGTCCATGCCGGTAAAATACCGGCACCGCCTTGGAGGAAAGGGGATTTACCGCCCTATTCCAAGGTTGGTGGGGTGGTAATTCCCCCCTCCCCCATTGCCCTTCCCCATTCCCATTTTTGCCCCATAGGGCATAATGGGAATGGGGAAGGTGCTAATTGTGGAACCACAAATTGCGGTACCGTAATTAGCTCCCTGGTCCCCTTGAGGGTTGGTTTTTAACACCTGCAGAAAGCAGGCGTTAAAGTCTCCAACCCGCAAAGGGGGCCTCGTAGTAAGGCGGTAAGGGTTAACAGTCACCGGTACCATTAACGGTGACCGTTAACCCTTACCGCCGTCCGTGTAATGAGGCCCTAGGTCTCAGGAGGGTTGAGGGTGATGGAAAGCCCACAATGAGCACACACAGCAAACAATACCACAAATTACTCTGCCAGGTGTATATTAAAAATATATATACATTTATTAAGGGCCTTTTAAGTCAAACACAAATAAATATTCAGCAGTATTAACAAAACCAACACAAGACTAATCTTGCAAACATATATACAGTCGTCAATGGCCTAAAGGAATAGCACACAGTATTGATCCACAACCTGCAAAGAAAGGGAGGGGGGGTCACACAGTGTGAATATCGTTTAGGCAGTCCTTCACAATTCAAATCCTAACTAAGAGGCAGTCCAGTCCCTACGATGAGAGGAGCATTGAGCTGAAAAGTACTTTCGGTGCTGGCGCACGCCATAGTGCCGTTAAGTCAAAACGTGGTCTCTTCAAGGGGCTGTAGCGACTCAGGAAGGTGGGTGAGCCAGTGAAGAATAAGTTCCCACTATTCGTGGAGTGTCTCCCCCAGAGGGCAGAACAGGATCCAAGATTTGGGGATAGTTCAGCAGCACAGGCTACCTCGATAAAGAAGTGGCCCTCAGGGGACCCTCATGTGTAAAAATGGATGGATGCGCCACCGGTAAGGGTTGCAAGTACTCACCGACTCTCAGCACACTCCGGGCAAAACTTTGGCAGTCGAGTCCACTTCAGTCGCAAGTTCAAATCCTGCAGTTGCACGGCTCTGCAGCTTTCAGGGGCTGCGTTCCAGGGATGATTCCGTGGCTGTCATGACCCTTGCCCCTGGCCCTCCCCGACAAGTCAGCCTTCCAGTTAGGGCCAGGTCAAAGGCCTTAAAACCTCATCCAAGACTCTCTTGGAGTCAGTCCTGGCGCCTTTGGCGCCAGGCTCATAACCATCATGAAGACCAACATTAAAATGGGACTATTTACTTGGGACTATTTAACTTAGGGGGGGGAGTTCAGCCAACATGGAGGCACACACATAGCTCAGTTACAAGGAACTGAGCTATGTGGGTCTACTCTTTTGGGTGTCGCAGGCCTGGGACTATTTTACCTGGACTACTTTACCTGAGACTATTTAAACCACACCCAAACAGCAGAACATGCTTTGCATTATTCTGCTATGGGCAGCGTAACGCTCACCGGTTCCAGTTCTTTGACGCCAGCTTACCTGACACCAAGGACCTGCAGAGAGAGAAAGAACACTACAAAACTTACCTGGAACAGTATCCTGTCTTCAATCCATCGCCGACTTCAGTTCCACTCACCTGAAGGTACGAACTCCATCATCCGGCACCGCATGCATCCTGGAATACCATAACCTGGAAAGAGGAGAAAGAAAGACAGCATTAGTAAGCGTTTACTCGCGTTTCCTCCCGAATGAAGAAAGCCACACAATTCTTACCTGGGTAGTCATCTCCTGGTCAGTATCATTGCTGGAACATTACAGCACTCGGCAAGGAACATTGCAACCTGCAAAGAGAGAAAAGACACAGGTTAGCAATATAAAAGGCGAAACAGCGCTGCGCATCGCACATTACTCACCGGACAGCATCGCGCATACCGCACTTTCACCTACCAGCCCATGCTCATCTTCAAACTGCAAGACAACACCAAAATACCTTTCCATACCTAAAATGAAAGAACCAAGACATTATTATTCGAACTTAGAGGAACATAAGAACTGCATATAAAGACTGTAAAGCAGCAAACCTACGGAGTCGCAGCAGGCCTGGATTCCCACGGGTGGGCTTGCCCCAGTGAAGTAACTTGGTTGCTGCTCGCCCCTCACATCTACGCGCCCCTGCCCCGAGGAGCAGGACAGAGAATCCACCTCTTACAATATTAAGGTGAGGAGAAGTCCCATGGGGGAGGAAGGAGTTGAGGCCAAGGGAGGTGGGAAAACATAAAGACAATCTGGTATTGAATCCAGCTCTCCTATATTGCAGACCCATCTTTAACCAGAGGCCTTACCATGGGACCGGGAGAGGGTTTGAGAGTCCAAATCATCCAACCAGGGCTGGGTGGCATCCCCATGGATACCAGGTGAGCGTAACAGTGGCAGGACAGTGGCGATTTCTCCACTCCTGATGAAGCGATCAGGCCAGTTCCGCTGCAGCAAGTCTGAGGGCACACGGGAGCACAGCAGCAAGGCACCCACGAAGTTCGTCACCATAGCTGGGCGACACAGTGACCCTGTATGCTCGAGTGCAGGCGTACTCTCCCTATTCCAGACTTAGGAATGCTAGGTGTAAGAAACTCGGTGGGAGAGTGCCTAATACAAACTCTGTGGGAGAGTGAGAGTGCCTTATACTCAGAGCTTACAGTCCCCAAAGGCTCAAGTCAAAACTCGAGACGGCAGTGGTTCCAGGGCAAAGGTCCCGTACGAGCTGGTCATTTCACTGGGCGGTCCAGGAACACTTCTGAAAAGCCTTGCTTACAGGTTAAGGTGCCGACAATAGTTGGTCCCTCTATTCCAATGGGTCGAAACGCCCTTGCATGCTTTCTAGGTTCGATCAGAAACAGGTGGCCCGATGGGACAATAGCAGGCTCAAGGTGCCAAACCTTCCAGCGGGTCACCAGCGGTTCCACGTATCTGCTTTGTTGATTTAGGATATTTGCTCCTTTACTAAGTTTGGTGTGAACTCAGAAGATCAACCTGCAGTGGGTGTAAATCTTATCCAAAATCTCCTTCACGCCAAAACGAAGAGAAACCAATGAGAGATCTGCTCACATATAGCCACCCCAGACGTGGACCAATCATGGACCACAGTGGTCCCAATCATCCCAGCACACCAGACATCCTGGCACCCAGGATTTGTTTTGGAACTAGACAGTTCCAGCCCACATCCTGGAGGCGCACACACAAGGCATGCAGAAGCCTGTGAAAGCTTTGGTTTGCATGGGGGTCTGAGGAATTTCCCAGGTCTGCTCGACCCGGGGAAGGCAAAGGGACATGATGGCCAAAAGACAGAACAAAGGAACTTGTGGCATGGCCATTTTAGGCACTTGCCACTGTCCTGAGCCAAACGCGGCAAACACAGAATGGACCATTGTAAAGAGTTGAAAACACATGAAAAGTAACAGCTGCCACCAGCTCTGTCCAGGGCAAACTTACATTCACCAAAAATCCTTTGAGGGTGTCTAGGGCCTTAAAAATGAAAAGGGGGCCCCAGCGCACTGTACTGTAAGGTACTTTGTGCACTGATACAATGTTACTAAAAATAGGAACAAAGTGAAAGACTAAGGAAAACAAAGTCTCAGTACTGACTGTTTTAAGGGCATGTCAGTTTCCCCATAACAAAACGAGCAAAAGCCCAGCGGAGTACAGCATAATGCTGGGCTCCACTGGCAAAAGTCAGGATAGGATGGTCGGATAACATCAAAATGTTGGGGGGTTCACAACTAGAGGGAAAATTACCCATGAATGGAAATCTTTCCTAACACTTCTCCATGTTAATAGCAGTTAAGCATGTGCAAGCTAAAAATATGAACTCTTTGCATCTTGCAGTTTTAGCTTTGACGAAGGATATGAATGTAAAGAGATATGTATGTGTGTCTGTCCTCTTCCTATGTTGGTCATAAGCATGTGCTTAATGCCTATATGCAATAAACTAGTGCATGTTCATGTAACTTCATGAATGGATGAATATGTACTTCAAGTATAATGCAGCTATGTTGTAATGTCAATGATGATGTCATTGGTTTCTGGGTTTGCAGTCAATCGATTTGATAGTTTGATGTAATTTCCATATCGTCTAAGTCATCGATTGGGTCAGGTCTGAATGGCTGTCTGAGCGAATAACACTTCTCACACCTGCAATACATATACAAAACAATACATAAAAGTGAGGCACATCTGTTGTTTCTCTGCCTTCCTGTTGAGGGTCAAGTGGTGGGCATGAGGGTCCGACTTGCCCCCCAATCCCTCCCTGCTCGACCTGTCAACCACACTACCTACACCATTCTCTTGGTTCATCTGCAGTTTTGGGAGCCATACCTTGGGTATCCCTCCAAGATGTCCATAGTATTTTGTATGGTCACCCAGGCTCCATGTCTCGTAGCTGCAGTCCCCATCAGGGTTGCACTAAACAAATTTTCCCCCAATAGTTACGGGTGTTGTAGGGATACTGGAACACTGTTCCTGTTGGGAACAGAGTACAGTGCGTCAGTTGTGATTTCAGTGCATTTCGTGTTTTTGTTTGGCTTCTTCAGTCTCTACGTCGATCAGCCTGATATTCAAATAGATATTTCCCATCTGTGAAAGGTACAGTGAGCAAAATGTGTGTGCTGCAAACTCTCATCTCAGAACAGGTTATCATGTCATGTTCTTTCTGGAGAGGAGCGTCTGCTACCTTTTTTGAAATATCTACGTCGATTAGCACTTTCATTCCTAAAGTCTTCCTAGTTGTCTTTCTGCACTATGTGATGATTATTCTGATGACACAAAATGTCAGCAACACTACTATCAAATCTGCTGCCAGTACTTTCAGTCCATTGGTCATCCATGTTGGTATCCATGAGAATATGTAAGGCAGCCTACCTTTGTCTTTTCCGACATTTTTCATTTCTGCGTCCATTTTCTTGTGCAATTCTGAGAGTCGGGTGATGGCCCTGTTAGTATCACGTTGCCTTTGTCGTTGACAGGTATAAATTACAGCAAGAAGACCCGATCTTGGGGCCAACGCCTCCCTCCATGGCTATGAGGAGATCTAGAATGTATCTGTTCTGCAGGGCCATTAGTCTAACTGCTCTCAGCTCTTCCTTGATGGTGTTGAGCCACTTGATGGTTGAGTATATTGTCTGCAACAGCTCCCACCACTCAATATTGAGCCATTTGGCATTCGTGGTTGTCTGTACTGCTGGAACGATGGATGCAAAGAACATCTCAGTTCTGCTGAATAGCCTGTGCTCTGGTGGTATCACATCCAATGTTTTTTCCATGTCTGATGAGGCATAGTTCCCCCTTTTGACTCTGTTCAACCCTACAGATCTCTTCCTCCTTTTGCTGGTGGGAACCCTTCAATTTGTATGTCCTTTTGAGGCACTACTAATGCTGGAGTGTTCAGATGCAAATGTGGACACATTTCTCCCCAATTGGGTGGCAGCTGCAGGTATGCCTTTGACCCACAGGCCCAATAGTGGTCCATCAGCACTGCTGTTCCAACCTCCATGTCTGGTATCATCGAAATCTGCTTACATGCTTCATTTTCTCCAAACTCTACTTCGCCACCATTCTGGAAAATAAAGCTGCTCCCTTGTGCAGTATGATGTGCATGGGCCCTGCTTTGTTTTCTACCCATGTGAGCAGTTTGGCACTTGCTTTCCATTCCTTGAGGCACTTGTCATTTTCTTGCTGTACTATTTCCACTGCAACCGTTAGGAGAGCATGTGCTTTGCTCCCAACAACTCCTTCTTTCCATCCATATGTTGTGCATACTTGGCCATACACCAGCATCTGTGGCCTTTCCCTGCATCCTGTCAGTCCACTTATTTTTACGGGTACTTTCTTGGGACACTAACACTTTCTGTGTCACTGGCTGTACTTCCCTTTTGCGTGGACCCTCTGTGATCTACTCTACTTTTATCTGTATTCGTCCAACATTTCCTGAGTCTGTATGTAGTTAGCTTCGTACGGGAATGTCTTATTGGACATCCACCTTAGTGTGGGACACTTCCCTTGAAATCATCTTCTTGTAGTGCATAGCGATAAATGCTTGAGGCATTGTGCTATTGCCACTGGAATTTCAGATGCCACGAATTTTCTGGATGCACTCATGGCATAGGGGATGAGAGAGCAAATACAACCGCTCTCTTTTGTCGTTTATACCCCACTTTGGCCATACCACATGTTGTTTGATACATGGGCCGAATCAGTTATACAGGAATGTACCTGATTAACATCTGCTTCTGCACTGTGCCCAACCATCTTTACTTCTTTAGCAGTGCTGGTTGCCTGCCTAAATATGGCTTCAATAACAGCACGGATCAGGGTTACGTTTGTATGGGTCAGAACTTGTGTTTGGGGAAACATCAACCTTCGTAAAGCAAGGAGTGCAAAGAGGCAGAGACAGCAGAAGACACAAAACATTATCACAATATTACAAATTATATTTCCCATGTTGTTATTCTTGAGTGCTTCTTTGCATTGATCCAAGGGTTTGTGCAACTCCCCTGAAAAGCCTGAGAAATGTGTTATTTGTGTGTTAGTGTATGTTATATTAAGCTCTACGCCTATAGCATTGGGCATTTGCTGTGAAGAACAATCACTCCCACACTATACAGATTCTCGAATTACGAAGCAGATTAATAATAGACACGTTTCCACGGGTCAATTGGGGGTATATGTGGGAAACATATAACAGAAAGGCATGAAAAAACAATTGTGAAGGAATCATTTGTTCAGTTTCTGTCCATATCACAAAGCAAATAAAGCATTCCTGGAATGGGTTATGTCTACTAAACACCATGTTGCTTGGAACTGTCCTTACTGTCTCGATGTGTACCTATTGTAAGAAAAAGGTAGTGTGCCTTTTCTAGGTGTGTGTATTGTCCATCCCTAACTCTCTTGCTCTGCACTGTGTTATCTACGGTTGTTCTTTTCTTTGTCTTCTCCTTGCATCAAATCGTCTTCTCTTAGACTGGAAGCGACCTTACCTCAGCAGAGCTTAACATCTCCAATGTAGTTCCAAACTTTCTTCCCGTTTAGTTTCACTGCATGCTCTGTGGCTTACTCTACAGTATAGGGGCCCTTGAATCTGGGTTGAAACCAAGGCCTTCCAAAATTCCAGAGAAGGACTGTATCCCCGGATAAAGTAGTGGTTGCTTGAGTAGTTTTTCACTTGTGGCTAGGATATCTTCTGTGAGATTGTGTTTGGGTAGAATAACCCAAACGTCTGGAAGGGCCTATGTGTTGTATCACCTAGAGTTCTTTTACATTTAGTAGTTTCATTACTATTTTTCATACATTCATGTTCAAAGTAAAGAAGTTCTTTTTCACAAACACATTGGTCTTTACATATTAAAAGTCAGAAGTATTTATTTCACAGAGACATATGTTTTTCCTTTTGGTGTCCAGTGCATTTTGGTCTTAATAACCGTCTTCAGGGACAGTTTCTAGATATATAAAGTAATGTAAATATTTGCTGTATTGATTTTGTTTGGTATATCAACTTTTTAACAGTCTTGGCATATTTACTGGGCTCTGTTTCCACTTCTATGGGCGTTCGGTGCCCTCACAATAAATGCAAAATGTAAATTCTGGAAACCCCTTGTTTATCTGCAATGTAAGTTGGACAATGTTCACCAGTGTGTCTTACAACTGTATTTTTAGTTCATCTAAAAATAGTTGGGTCATACCTTATTCTGTTCTTCATGGTTTTTCACGGGTTTCCTATCCTGGTGGACTGTGAGAGGGATACCTAAAATTAGTTCTTGTCGAACATCTATCCTATGTTGTTCAAAGTATCACAAGCAATCTTACCTTATTTGTAATTCAATGCGTTTCCATGGGACGCCAGGACCACAGCGATGTGGCTTACTGTGCGCCCGGTTCGCTTTTATTTGCGTGCCTGCTGGCATTTTGTGCTTTGCATTGACATTGGATTGTCTTTGTTAGCGGTAGGTACAGCTATACCATGACCCATTCTGCTGTAACGTGTTGTTCTGACTAATGATTTACAGAAACTGATTCACAATAACACCTGGTGTTATAATATGATGCTAGTGTGGATATTAATTGGTATTGACATAGGTTGTGGAATTTATGACAAGTGATCAGCATTGTTTTCATAATGTCGGTGACAGTTATACAAGTATCTTAAATCCATTACACTGGTTACATGATTACATATTGTTACATCTTCTTACACAAGGGTACCATATTACAGTGCTGATACATTAATCTTGCAGTGTCAAACAAGCATATGTATTTCTTGCATAAAGACGTTATAGGTTTTGAAGACTTACTTTCGCTGGCTGATATAACACTGTTTCCTTGTTAATAAGGTATCGGTTATTGTATAGTTACTACTGTATAATATAGTTGTACACATACAAATTACACGATTCACTGAGTCCATGGTAGATGAATATGGGTTTACAAATTTGATGGTGACTAATATGCAACCGGTAATATTACATACATTAACATTGCTTATGGATTTGATTGCATTTAATGCCATTGTCCTGCACACTATTAATGAAACTAAGTTTTTGTTGTCAAATTAACGTAGTGATATCAGTGGTTCTATGCAGGTAGTTATATAAGTACAGTTTAGATGAGGGGATTTAGTGGGCTATAATTGGCTAAGTTTGTCCCTACTTGTTTACTTGGGGTGCAAGCTCCGTTGATGGTTTGGTCTAGAGAAAACACCTGAAATTGCATTCCTCATTCATACCTCCTGCATACACGGAGTTGAGTCTTTCTATCCAAAATGTTTCATTTTAGTCAAGTAGTTTAGCAACGTTACATCCACTATCTTTTTCTCAATAGTTTCAAATGTTTGAAATCTCTTTTGCGAGATCTGATGTTTGGCTTCTTTAAAATGGTGTGCCACTGGGGATTTGTGGTTTCCTGTGCGGATTTTGGAGCAGTGTTCATTGCACCGGAGTTGTGCTTTCCTGGAAGATTGTCCAACATAGTATTTGCTGCATGGATATTTTATACTGTAAATGATGTTCATGGTATCACACGTGGCATATCCTTTCAAGAATATCTTTTTTCCTGTATTGGGTGAAATATGTTGCCTACTTGAACAAGAATGCAATTGGTGCAGTTTAGGCAAGGGAAGGTATCACATTTCCTAGGTTTTTGGGAGGTTTTCTGCAGTTGCTTCTCAACAACATATATTTTACATTTCTGCTGCGTGTGTATGCGAATACTGGTGGGGATTCGTATAATTTTCCCAGAGTCCTGTCTTTAGGTAAGAAGTGCCAGCATTTTTTCACCATTGTTTTGATGTGGTTACTTTGTGTGGAATATTTTGTCACATATATTAAAGAAAAATGTGTTTTGTTTTTTCTTTATTGAGTATCGCTACTCTGCTGATACTGTTGATTTTGTGTAGGGAATATTTTATTTCTGTTTCTTGATATCCTCTTCTCTTGAATCTGTCGGCTATGTCTTTACGTAGTCTGTTGCAGTCAGCTACATCTTGTACAATCTTCTTTACTCTAAGAAGTTGGCTGTATGGCAAACCTCTGATAGTTTTCAGTGGGTGAAAACAGAGTTTTTGGAGTAAGTTGTTCAGGTCGGTGGGTTTTCGATTCAAAGTAGTGCTGAGTTTGCTGTCTCTATGTTGTACAGTTACATCAAGAAAGTCGACTGTCTTTTGGCTGTTTGTTGTGGTAAACTGAATTCTGTCATCAATGCTGTTCAGGTAGTCGTTAAATAGTTGAAATTCTTCTTCAGTGCCTTGCCATGTGCCAAGCATTTTGATATAATCAGGCGCAGTAGCCGATGTAGTTCTGCCAAATAGGATGTCTCAAAATATGCTCTTACTCAAATTTGCACATAAACGTGTTTGCATAGCTGGGTGCCATGATGGCACCCATTGATGTGCCCGACACCTGTTTGCTCCTGAAACTTAGGTAAGAATTTTGGGAGATGAAGTCCAAAATTAATATCAGGATGCTTTCAAGTTGTCTGTCCTGAAGAGTAACCATTCAACTGCTGCTTGACCTAGGTTGTGTGGTATTGAGGTGTACAATCTCCGTACCTCTGCTATGAACCTGAAGATGGTCATCAGGACCGAAATGCATTGGACACCAAAAGGAAAAACCTATGTCCCTGTGCAATAAATACTTCTGACTTTTAATATGTAAAGACCAATGTGTTTGTGAAAAAGAACTTTTTTACTTTGAACATGAATGTATGAAAAATAGTAATGAGAGTACTAAATGTCTATGAACTCTAGGTGATACAACACATAGGTCCTTCCAGAAATGTTGGTTACTCTACCCGAGCAAAACATATTTACTTTGTACTCTGCTGTGCAAGTGGAGTTCTCCTGGCAACAGGACCAAATCATTTCTTTAAAAATGAGAAATAGAAAATAAGTAGACAAAGCATATACCTGCGGTGCCCACTCAACTCTAGTGGGATGATATTGTTAAACAGTAATTATGTAGTGCCTCCTTAGTATTTATATTGGCTTAAGCCTACTCGCGCTACACGGAAAACCGCGTTGCAAAGTTCCGATTTTTGGGTTAACTTTGCTGTCATTTTAAGATTCATCCGCCATTTTGATTTCTACTCGTGTGTTCTTCATTCTAAAATGGTGGACTATGTTTCAACTTGCAACCAAGCCTTCCGACCTTTGAGTTCTGTTAATTTTTAGGCTGTGCGAGAGCCAACAGTTTAGACTGAGCAATGAAACCTTGTGCTTCATATGAACTGTTGTTTTAGTGTTGTCTACGCTCACAAGACTCATCCTTGTATAAACATTGGGACAATGAACAAAAGCGTATGCATTGGTCGAACTGTATTGTAAAGGAACTTGGTACAAGGCTTACTGCGGGATCCGAGAACATACATCACTATTGTTTCTTCATGGAAATGCAAACCTATGTAATCCTTTTGCATAATATTGTATAATATGTATGTGAACTAGGCACGAACTCTAGACCACGAATTATTAACGTGAAGAGAGGCTGGACAATATTACACGAATTGTATAAAAGCACGAATGTTTAGATGTCCAACACACTCACCTCTCCTTGTCAGCTGGTACACATATCGAGGTGTTGGGAGCCAGATAGCTATCTGTTTTGCTTTGTAAACTGTACAGTAATAAAAGATCTGTGAATCTTTTTAGCCCGTGATTGGTGTATTTCCTTTGTGGTACTGAGCCTCGATATTCCTTTGTTCTTTCAATATCTTCCGCATTGTTCTTTGACCTCTCCCCTTGCAGTTGATAAGAAATAAAAGACACAATAGCTACAAAGAAGCCACATACTCGTACATTTCATTTCCAAAAACATCCAAGGTTGCATTTGCATCTGTCAATGCTTTAGTGGGAGTGGCCAGGGGTAGTCGCATGCACTGTGGGGTACATACCTCATGGGGTGTTAAGCAGTGGTCGTATCCGGGATGATTGCGCAATTCGAATAGAGGTAAGGGCAAACAAAGAGTCCGTCCCTTTTTAAAAGTGGCTTTATTGTTGCAATTTCTTCTTTGAGCTGGCCGTTGAGGCCCACACATGCAGGTGATAGGCACAGGAGAATTTGCCTTCTCTCTCTCTCTCGCTCTCTTTCTCTCTCTCATCTAGCATCTTCACATTTCTGCCAAATCTTTTTTGGCTTCCCCGGGCATCCTCTGGCAGTGTATATGCGTTGCTCCATCAGCATTCAGATATTTACATCCACTGCCCATTGTGCATAGAGCAGGGCTGTACTGGACCCGCACAGCTTTGCTATGTTGCATTTTATTAGCCCTGTGGTTGTGGAAAGGAATATCTTTTCGAAGCATGTCGTGTCCCCTTCTTACTCAATGCCAAGTAGCATCAGTTTGGGATCCCTTGAGATGGTGTGCCCCAGAACTTTGGTGAGTTTGTCACAACATTGTTGCCAGTAGTCTTGAATTCGGGGGCAGTCCCAAAGGATGTGAAAGAATGTACCCTCCTCATGTAGGCAATTTGGATCTGTAGCACAATTCCAACAGTATAATGCAACTCTTGGGTAATACACTCTACGTAGGATCTTCAGTTGTATCAGTCAGATTTTTGCTGAGATTGCACTCTCTCTCGGGTACATTAGTGAGGTTAGCCAGTCTTCAGATTGTATCTGTTGAACATCCCCCTCCCACTTAAGCTTTAGGTTATTTAGTTCAGGCATGGCAAAGGATGATATAACATTGTACATGACAGAGGTAACATTGCAGGGTATACGCTCCACCACTATGCATCTTTCAGTGTACATGCTGGCATATTTGATAATGCTGGGAGGTGTGTGTGTATTGCATGTGCTAATTGAAGGTAGCGGTAGCATTCAGTGTTGGGGAGGCCATATCGTTCAGTCGGGCCTTCGAAGGGGGCCAGTTTACCTTCTTTTATTATGTCACCATTTTTAATTATCCCTCTCGCTGTCCAACTTGACCATGTTGGCAGTTTGTTCAGTTCAGGCATTGCTGTTTCTCCATAATGTTTGGACTGGTGTGATTTTTGTCCCAGTCAATATGTTTGAGTGTCTTTCCATATTAATGCAATATGAGCTGGCATTGTCTTTATGGTAACTCCTGGTATAGACACATAAGCGGAGATATGCCTTGCATCGCTGTGATTTCCACCTGTATGTGAGGTAGTTCTACATCCCCATGTAGAATGTTGTTCACCACTGCCATCTGGCTAGCCCAGTAATAGGATTGCAGGTGCAGTAGACCAATCCCACCATCCCAGTTGGAGCGTTGTAATGTCTGTAGTTCGATACGTGCTTGCCCCCTTCCCAAATCAGTTGTCTCAGGGTACTGTCTATCCTGTGGAATTCAAGGTCTGATATTCACAGCAGGCGTTTTGGAGAATATATAGGAAGCGCAGTAAGGTGAGCATTTTAATTAGCACAGCTCTCCCCAGTAACGTCAGTGGGAGTAGTATCCAATGTCAGACAACTACCATAAATCTCTCTATGATCGGGTGTAGGTTCTTAGGTATGTATTCCAAGAGATTTGCTGTGATGCGGATCCTAAGGTAACGGAATTGTTCTAATTCAATGCGGTACGGGCAGTGCGTAGGGTTTGCTTGTGGTGCCCCCTTGATCGGGAAGAGGATGGATTTGCTCCAATTCACTCCAAGTCTGCTAAAGGACACATACTGTTCAAACATCCTTGCGACTTCTGGACAAGAGCGGGCCAGATCTCCTAGATACACCAGGAGATAATCTGCATACAGGGAGACCCTGTCCTCCACACCCCCAGCCCAGCGGAAGCCCCTCCATGAGTCCATTTGATGTAATAGTATTGCTAAGGGTTCAATAATGAGGGCACTGAGTAGTTCAGAGAGGGGGCACCCCTGTCGTGTCCCTCTCCAGCTGAAAGACCAGCATAGGCCATCCATTTACCTTGACCCCCGCCGCAGAGACTCATACAGGAGTTGAGCCCATCCCACACAGGATTCCCCAAATGTCATTCGCGACATGATCACTCAGAGGGCCTCCCAATAGACAGTGTCAAAAGCCTTCTCAAAATCAATGGCTAGCAGCGCCAGGGGTTCATGCAGGGTAGAGGCCTTTTCTAGTATAAGATATAGTCTGCAAATGTTCATACATGTAGATCTTTGTGACATGAATCCCCACTGGTCGGGGTGGACCAGTGAGGGTATTACCTTTTGCCAGGACTTTGGCCAATAATTTAGTTTTGCTGTTGATTAGCGAGATCGGTCTATATGAGCTGCATAGCTCTGGAGGTTTATCTGTTTTTGGAATGACAATTATGCTGGTGTTGCATAGGCCAGGGGACAAGGTTCCCTGCTCCTTGCAGTTCCGGAACATGTTAAGCAGGTGCGGGGCCCTTTCAGACCCTCCTAGCCTCTTCCATATGTCAATCAGGAACCCATTGGGTCCCAGTGTTTTCCCTGATTGCAATTGTGATGTTGCTGATACCACTTCTTCCTCTACAATGTCAGCGCCTAGGACTGTTTTTTGTGTTGGACTAAGAGACGGGATCGTGACATTGTCAAGCATGGCAATGTTGATGGGTGTGTTTGGGGTTTTATATAGTTCAGCAAAGCAGTCAGCGAATCCTTCCGCAATATCGTGATCACAGTGTAATTATTCTGATTGCGCTGACTTGAGTTCTCTGACATGCTGCTAGCCAGCATCTCTATGTTCCAGCCAGGCTAAGATCTTGCCAGCCTTATCCCTGGATTCATACAATCTTGTACGCATCTCTGAGTGTGCATGTTTGGCGTTATCCAAGGCCACATTGCGGAGGCGTTCTTTTGCCACCAGCAAGGCTTGGTGTGTTTCAGGTGAGCCACTGGCTATGTGTTCCACTTCCTTTTGTGATACTTTCTGCTCTGCCTCTACTACAGTTTGTCGGTGGCCTTTCCTGTGGGCTGAAGTCCACGAAAGGATCTTGCCATGGAGGACTGTTTTATATGCTTCCCATAATTATACAGGGCTATCTACTGTTCCAGTGTTTAATTCTAAGTATGTGGTTGTCACCTGCTGTATATGCTCAATGAGGTCTGGGAAGCTGCGATAATAGCTGTTTAAATGCCAGGAGGGGGAGCCAGGAGGTTGGGGCGGGGGGGAAGCAGCCTATTCATTGTTAGTACCAGCGTCAGGGGTGAATGGTCAGATATGCCGCGTGAGAGCAAGGCAGAGCTTAGTGCTCTGTGTGCGTTTGTTACTGGGAGGAAGAACTAGTCTAGCTTCGATAGGGAGGTATGGAACCCAGAGTGATAAGAGTATCCACGTTCCGTCAGGTGGAGCTCTCACCATATATTTGTTAGTCCAAGGGCTCACGTAAAGGAGGCAAGTTTGGTGCTGGTCTTAGGGTTTCTGCCCCGTAGGTGTGTGCGATACGTTGTCACATTCATAACATTGTTAAAGTCCCCGCCCATCACCAATATGTCTGCTGTGTGGGCAGTGATCATGGGAGTGATGAAACAGATGAGTTCAGTTTCTAACGACGGTGGGGCATATACTGCCAAAATTGTAAGGGTTTTGCTCCAATTTGTACGCTGCAATAATCCAAATCTGCCTCCAGTATCCTGTACCACTTTTGATAGTTTAAGGGGCAGTCTCTTGTGTATCAATAGCAAAACCCCCCTGGATCCCATGGAGAAGCCGGCGTGCAGTGCCGTACAGTAGTTTGTGCGTCGGAATAGGTCACAAGTCGTGCCTGACATGTGGGTTTCCGTGGGAAGGGCAATGTCAGGGGAGTGCCTGTTAAGGAATTATGTGACTAGGCGCTGTTTTAATCCATTGCCGAGACCATTGACATTCCATGTCAAGAGTGTCTGAGTTTTAACACTATTTTCAGCCATTGCGGTCTAGCTGGTCTGTTGTCATCTTTGCATTAGATCTTATGGGAGATATGGTGTGCGTGAGCAAGTCAGATTGGTGGACTTGAGGGCATGATACAAGGTTATATTTAAACTGGTAGATTTGAAAACAAAAAGCAGAACAAACTTCATAACTTTCCCTTCCCCCTCCCTATACTCCATCCCAAACTGAAGCATCTGTCACCCGAACTTACTGGTAGGTGAAAACGTACGGCTACCAGCCGATCAACAAAGGTCACGTAAACAAACTACATGCCAGTCTCAGGGAATCTGAGTTAGACTAGTTGTCCTGGTAAAAATGGTCTGGGGTAGGGGGCGGTGCATCGGGTGGCACATCTGAAATTCTCTGTGTGGTTGGTGTGGGCACATTCCTGTGCGCACTGCGGAGAGGTCAGCATTCGCATCCACATCTGGTTCTCATGCATGGTGTCCCATTGACGGGATCATATTGACAGAGTTGATGTTGGAAAGGCCTGATTGGGTGAGGTATGGCTCCCCTCACTACACGTCAAGTATGTCCTGCAGTGAACTTCTTACAAGTGACACAGCTTTCCATAAATGCTGGTACATGCTCCAACATATTAGGACAGTACCAATCTTCCCCAATGTGAGCAGCAAGTACATCTTTACCCATATGAGTGGGATAATGCAGTTGCGTGAGTACAATAATGCTATTGGGAGTACTAACTTGCCTGTGATTTCTTGTCGCGACAGAGCATCTGTAGGAGATATTGAACATCCCCTTCTCACCCACAAATCTTTCTCCTCTGTTAGACCCCTTCCCTGAAATTCCATTATGTGTGTAACTGGTAACATAGTATAGCATTCCCTTCAAATCATATTGCGCACAGGTATACACGTATGTGATGGGGGTAGCGAAGTCTGTTCTCCCTAAATAAATGCTGTGTGCTTTGCTTCCGTGTCTGCTGCTTTCTTGCCCCAGGAGACTGAGTCCTCCCCCCTCGTGTGGGCCTGACACTTTACGACCGCTATTTTTGCTGGGAGCTCAAGCGCATCTATGAGCCTAACCAATAGGGGCACGTACAGCACCAGTGTGCTGTCGGCACGTCTAAAGCCCCCCTCTGCCATCGTGACAGCCCAGCGTTAAGTAGGCCAAATCTGAATATAGTGTGATTTCCTGGTCCCTGCGTGTGTTTAATGCCATTATGAGAGCCACTAATTCTGCTGCTTGCTCTGAAAAATTTAAAGGCAATCTCGTGCTGGCTTTTACTTCTGCTGTACCATCTGCTTTTAGTTTCACCTCTACCGTTCCTGTAAGCCTTTCCCCTGTTGTCTGGTCTATATCATCAATGAACCGTCAAGATAAAGCACTTCTCCAACCTCAAGTGGCTTTTCCCCCCACCTGGGGAATGTAGTCCTACTGTTCCATGCATGTAGTACAGTCGTGTACATAGAATCCCTCTTCTACTGGCTCAGCTAAAAATGTCACAGAATTGACAGTCAGACACCTCACTACCTTGATTGCTGGGTTCAATATAATTACCTCATATCCAGAAGCTCATTGTGTGGTCAAGGTACTCTCAGGTTTTTCAAGAATTGCAGAGAGTGCATGCTCCATGTAAAGTATGGTGCTGCACCCCATGCGGACACTCGCAGACTTCTCTACCACAAATGCAGCAGCAGCCAGAGCTTGCTCACGAGGGTAATGTCTGCTCATCACTGGGTCTTAACATCCGCTACAATAAGCTAATGGCTTGTGCCCTAGGGTAGCCTTCTGCGTGAGCACCAGTGTCATCACTACTCCAGTGGAGTGTGAGAACAATTAAAATTCATTGCGATAGTCTGGGATCTCTAACACTGGAGCTGTGCATTTTGCTTTCTTCAGCTCTTCTAATACTTCAGCCATTTCATCTGTCCATATCCATACCAACTTAGCATTCCCACTCTGTGCCTCCCTAAACCACTCAACAAGGGTCTTGTGTATGTGCTATAGTCAAACACCCAGGCTCTGCAATAATTGCAAAGGTTCAGAAACTGCTGCATTTCTCACTGTCTTTAGCATCTGCGTTCTACTGATCACCTCAGCCCTTTCTGGAGTGACCTTTCGCCCTTCTTGTGATATCAACTGCCCTATGTATAGTACTTCCCTTCGGCAATATAGTAATTTTGCTTTGTCCGCCTTATAACCATGTCTGACAAAACGGTCAGCAGATATACCGAGTCATTTCTACACTGTTCCTCTGATTTGCTACAAATTAAAATGTCATCCTTGTATTGTATGACTGTGCTCACTATATGTATGTTGCATAGATCCATCTGAAGGGCCATGTTAAAGATGGAAGGTGACCCATGACTCACAGTACCCTTGTAGGAGTCTCGTGTGTTTCCACTTCCTGTTTCTATATAGGGAGGAAGTTAAGTCCTGCGACTCTTCATGGAGTGGTATAGAAAAGAAGGCATTCAAGTCTATCACCGTGAAGTGCATAGCTTCCGCTGGGATGCTGCAAAAAATCTTCGCTGGGTTCAGAACTAACGGGAATTCTGCTTCACCAATTTGGTTCAATGGGCTCAAATCCTGAATAAAACGCCATGATTCCCCTGTTGCCTTTTTCACCGGATACACTGCAGTGTTGCATTGTGATTCTGAGAGTACCAGACTGCCTTCTCGTAAACACCCTTGTCTGCCTCCCTTGATAGATGATACTGTGGTAAATAGCAACCGGTTTAAGCTTTATCTTGATCCCTGATATCCCTTTTAGTAGACCCATGTCATTGGAACTATTGGTCTATAAGGCACTGGGTACCCACCCCAAGTCTTCCTCGAGAAATGATGGTGGCAGTTTTCGCAAATACCGCCATTCTCTGCGGTACTTCCCTATAATGTATTTCCACCTAATGTGCAATGCTTAGGTCAAAAACCACCTCTTTATCTGATTGGAAAAACAACTCATCACTCACATCAGTCAACCTGTAGCCTTCCCCCTACTACAATTACAGTTCTCCATGACCATCCTGTATCATCAGGCCCATGCAGTACTATTCTCTCGTCTCTCAATATAACTGCTTCGAGTTCTACCGGGATCACTGTTCCTTTTTTCTCATCTAATGGCACCTCTGGTCTGAATAGGAATTCATTAGGTATGCATAACAGTCTACTCTGTATCCCTGGGAGCCATGTGATTAACACTTCTACCCCATTTGAAAAATGTTCAATGTCTACAGGCACCCTCCTCTGTACCATTAGGCCACAATAAGCTTGGATGAGTTCCCTCACATTCATGTAATGAATCCCTGGCGTTGAGCACACTATTCCTTGGTCTGTGAATTATATGGTCATGTTAAGTTGTCTCATATCTCTAACCTTTATATTCACTGGTGTCTGTTGGAAATATAACAGTGGCATGGTCAGGTCATGTTCTCCCACAGAAAGTGGCAATTTGTCAGTAAAAGGACCAACTCTGTGGCCCCAGAGAATCCCTGTGCATTCATTGCAGTGCGTGACATTGAGGATCTCCCTTCCTTGTACAGGACCTAGTCCACCCCATATCCACGAGAAAGGAAAAAGTTGTGACCCCTATATATGTGGTTCCTCAACCGGATTGGGTGTAACAGATAATATTGAACACATCAGGTCTGTCTGTGGGCTGCCCTATTGTGGATATAATGACATTCCCACCGTTGTAAATGGATTGACCCCTATAACAGTGCCCCTCAACCCCCGCTTTCACACGGGAGCAGACATTGTGGAGCCCACATGTCATGGTTATAATGCTCTGTTGAACTGGTGCCTGCTGTGCTGGTTGTGATTGCTGCATGTGTCCTTGCATCTGTAATGCCTGTGTCATAGGCTGATATTGCTGCATTTGTTTGTTTTGGGTACATATCTGTTGTGGTGCATACATCTACGCTTGCGTGTGATCTTGGGCAGAATAGTCAGTCTGCTCTGTCTGGTATGTGGGCTATTGCTGTATTCCCCCATTCTGAGGCACCCAGTTCCTGCATCTACATACTCGCAATATGTGGCCAATTTATCCACACACCCAGCATTGTGCGCCTCCCCACCCAATCAGTCTTTGATGTCCCCCATTAAACCCTCATCCTCTCAGACACTGATTCATATCCCCTCATCCTGCAAAACCTCCCCCCTACAATCTGTGATCGGTTCTGTGCATGCTGAGCAACTGTTCCCTCTCTTCTCGTCATCACCCCTTCCATTGTATACTTAGACAGTTTCTTCTGCACCAACTTCACTTCTTGTTTCCTCTCCTCATGCTTCTTTCTTACATCGTCAGCATTAGCAGGAAATAGGCCACTATGGTTAGCTGGATTTCTGGCCACGGTTGAGCCTCCATTCACACTAGTTTCATAAGCTGCTTTTGCACTTGCTTGGGTAACCCCTGACATGTGTGGTAAATAACCCCACTGTTTTGTCCCTGTGTTCTCTCGGTTCAAGACACCATTTCCCTTGAATTTCTTAAATATATCGAAGTGGGTCTTTTTCCTCATGCATTTTGTGTGCCGTGATCGCACTTATGTCAGATGTGTCTGGGCATTGCACTCTTACAGCTTGCCATACAGCCGCTCTGCAGTTATTGGACGGCACACCATCGTGTGCTGGGTTTTGAGCTGTCACTTCAGGATATCCTGCTCTTTCTATACATAGTCCGCTACCTCCCCAAGAATGGCTGAGAGTAGACTCATGTCCCCTACCTTAATGTTGTTCCTGCTGTCAGTCTTTCAATCTCGTAAATCCACTTGATTTGTCTTGGTAACTGAAACTTTCCATCTCCACTTGTCCTTGGCAGAGCGCCTTGGTTCTCCTCACCTCTGGCTGCGGTGATCATGTCAGCTTTTCCATGTACTCTAAGCCTGTCTCTCCTTTGCCATTCATTTCAGAGACCTATAGCTTCTAAGCCATTCAATATGGCTTCTCCTTGTTAATAGCAGTCAAGCATGTGCAAGCTAAACATATGAACTCTTTGCAGCTTAGGTTTCAGCTTTGGCAAAGGATATGAATATAAAGAGATATGTGATCATCCTCTACCTACATGGGTCATAAGCATGTGCTTCGTGCCTATATGCTATAAACTAGTGCATGTTCATGTAACTTCATGAATGGAAGAATATGTACTTCATGTATAATGTGGCTACCTCGTGATGTCAGTGACTGCAAAGCCAGAAACCAATATATCATCAGTCGACTTGCTTGATCAATGTCATTTCCATATCATCCAAAATCATCGATTGGGTTTGGTCTGAACAGATGCCTAACCTAATAACGCTTCACACACCTGCGATACATTGAAGTTTGTGGTGATGGGCCTAAAAGTGAGGCACATCTGTCTTTTCTCTGCCTTCATGTGGAGGGCATGAGGGTCAGATTTGTACCCCCTTTCCCCCCATCTCCAATACAGTTTCCAATAAAATTGCAACATGTTCTGAAACATTTGGTGAGAACAACAACTTACTTACCAACTGGTAACATTCATTTGATTTGATGTTCCTCCCAACATATTCCACATCTTTGACATGTAATGTCCACAGCTGTGTAGTTCGGAAACTTTTTTGGCAGAGGGCGTCCTGCGTCGGGTCGATGTCCCTTGAAGGCCTCCGTCGAGGGCGACATCACCGGATGTTATCGATAGGACACACGGCGCCCGTAGCCTCAGTTTGTTTTTTCCTCCATAACGTGTGACATGCACATATCCAATGCCTGCTAGACTGCACATAGCCTTGCGGAAACGTAAACTGCAATCGCATAGGAAATTCTCCAGAGGGGCATCCTGGGAGGGCGATATGGAATATGTTGGAGGAACATCCAATCAAAAGAACGTTACCAGTTGGTAAGTAACTTGTTCTCCAAATGGATAGTACCTCCAACGTGTTCCACATCTTTGAAAGACTCCCAAAGCAGTACCAGAAAATGGAGTTGGGAAAGAAGAGTACCCAATCAGATGGCAGAATAAATAACCACCTTACCAAAGGCCCTATCTTGACCATGAAGTGCATCAAGCGCGTAATGTTTAACAAAGGTGTGGATAGAAGCCCACGTGGCTGCATCACAACTATTCCGAACAGGAAATCCCCTCTGCAGGGCTGGGGTAGTAGCCACACCCCTAGTGGAATGAGCTTGCAACCCTTCCAGAGGGTCCTTGCCCGCCAAACAGTAACATTCAGTAATGGTGAGGATAATCCACCTGGATAAGGTCTGTTTTGTAACAGCCTGGCCCAACCGGTGACCAGCACATCCCACAAAGAGTTGATCATCCACTCTGACCCTGGACATCCTAGAAATATAAAAGCTGAGAGCTCTCCTAGGATCCAACCTATGGAGTTGCTCCTCTTCCTTACCAGGATGAGGAGGAGGATAGAAAGAAGCAAGAACCACTTTCTGGTTCAAATGAAATTCAGACACTCCCTTAGGTAGAAAGGATGGACATACCCTTAGTACAACCCTATCCTTGTGGAACACAGTAAAGGGTGGATTAGATGAAAGTGCCTGCAATTCACTCACTCTGCGAGCGGAAGTAACCGCAACCAAGAACACCATCTTGAAAGACAATAACCTCAAAGAACAAGAGTGCAAAGGTTCAAACGAAGCACCCATAAGGAATTTCAAAACCAAATTCAGATCCCAAACTGGCACCTGGAAAGGGGACGGTGGGAACACATTAGTGAGGCCTTTAAGAAATTGTGAAACTAAAGGATTCTTAAAGTAAGAACATTCTTCAGATGAGCGCTTGAAGATAGACAGCGCCGCCAGGTAACCTTTAATGGTACCCACTTGAAGGCCCCTGTGGGCCAGAGAAAGCAAGAAAGACAAACCCTTGGGAATGGAACACTGAAAAGGATCAATATTTTGTCCTCTGCACCAGTCGCAGAACTTATGCCAACGGCAACGGTACAGGGATTTTGTTGCTGGCTGCCTGGCCGAAAGCAACACCTCCATCACGTCATCCGGGAGGTTCCAATCCTTATACCTCAAACTTTCAGATACCAAGCATGAAGGTTGATGGTCTTGACCTCTGGATGGAGAACCAGACCAACCCCCCCCCCCCCCCCCCTGCAATGCACGCGCGCGAGAGAAGATCCTCTCGGTAGGGAAGCCGGCACAGCAGGCAGATGGACATTTCTAGAATGTCGGGTACCATGCTCTCCTGGCCCAATACGGAGCAATGAGGATCATGTGGGATCCAAACCTCTGTAACACTTGAGGAATGACAGGGACTGGAGGAAACGCATTCAGCAGTGGGAATGACCAATCCACCACGAATGCATCTCCTAAGGCTCCTCTCGGAGGAAATTCTGTTGAGCAGAATCTCTTGCACTTCCAGTTGGCACTGGTGGTGAAGAGATCCACTTGTGGGGTTCTCCAAAGGGCGAAGATCTCCAGAAGGACTTCCTGAGCCAACTCCCACTTGTGACAGATCGTGCTCTACCTGCTCAGAGCGTCCGCTACTGCATTGTCCTCTCCGGCCAGCGGAACTGCAGAGAGTTAAGTTTCCTGCTAAATTGCCCAGAACCTCTCATTGTGCATTGCCTCTCTGCACAACGGGGGTGACCCTACCACCCCCCCTTTTTTGTTGAGGTAATGCATACCCACTGTGTTGTCCGTCATGATCAGAACCCACTTCCCCCACACAGACGGCAGAAAAGCCTTCAGGGCCAGCCTGATGACTCACAGCTCTAACAGGTTGATGCAGAGTTTATACTCTGACGGAGGCCAACGACCGCTGGTGGTCAAGTGCTTGGCTCCCCATCCAGTGAGGGAAGCATCCGTCACTACAGTCACCTCCGGCCATGGTTGGCAAAACGGTTCCCCCTTCATCAGGTTCCCCTCGTCGGCCCACCACAGAAGATCCTGGGAGACCGATAGTGGAATCTGAACGGGATCCGACATCTTGCCTGAGAACTGCAACCACTGCATCTTGAGGACCCATTACAGGGATAGCATCCTCAGCCTGGCTTCTGGCACCATAAAAATGCAGGATGACATGAGCACGAGCAACCTTTCGAATTTGGGGGACTCTGGGCATGTTGAAACTTGTTCACCATCTGCACAATGTTATGAGCCCTTACCTTGGGAGGCAAGCACATCCCCCAAGGACGTGTCCAACACAGCCCCGATGTACTGGAGCTGTTGGGAAGGTGTCGGATGCGACTTCTTGAAATTGAGGGAGTAGCCCAGCTTGTGGAGGGAGCGGCAGGTGAGCCAATGCTTGCTCTGTAGAGCGTGCACGGATCAGCCAGTCATCCAGGTAGGGGTAGACGTGAATCCCCCCCCCTCGCCTGAGATACACTGCCACCACCACCATTAGGTTGGTGAAGACCATCGGGGCGGAGATCAATCTGAACAGCAGGCCCCGAAACTGAAAGTGCGAGTCGCCAACCGCAAACCTCAGGTACTTTCTGTGTTTGGGATGAATCGGCACATGGAAGTAAGCATCCTGTAGGTCCAGTGACACCAACCAATCCTGAAGTTGAAGGGCCTGGAGGACTTGAGAAAGAGTAACCATCTTGAACTTGTCCTTCTTGAGAAGTTTGTTCAATTTGTTCAACCAACGTAAATCCAGTATGGGTCTATGGGGAATACTAACCCTTGTTCCTCTCCGCTACAGGCACCAGTTCTATAGCGCCTTTCTCTAGCAGGGTCAAGATTTCCTGCACAAGGAGCAGATCCAGAATCTTCAAAGAGAGATTCCCTGGTGGATTGTCATGAGGCTGCTTTAGGAAGGGAAGGCAGTAACCGTGGGCTTTTGTATCCAGAAACCACGCATCCGAAATAACGGCTCGCCATTCTTTGAGATGCTGATACAGCCTGCCCCCAACCCAGCGAACCATGGGACATGGCCTCATGACTGTTTTGGAGCAGCTGCGGCAGCACCTGAAGGCAACGAAGCAGCTGCCAGAGCGGCTTTGGCACCTCTGTTTCTCCGACCACCACGGGTACTTTTTTGCTGACCCCTTTGACTGGCGGCTTCTTTTGTTCTACCAAAGGAGGAGTGGTAACGAAAAGAACCTCCACATCACTGCTGTCCCCTAGGATGAAAATTCGGAGGTTGACGCACAGCTGCGCTCAAAGATTTCGCAGCAGCTTTTGAGGTCTGCAACCTCTCAAGGCTCTCGTCAGCCTTGCTGCCAAACAAATGTGCGCCATCAGAGGGCATGTTTAAAAGATGGGCTTGCACATCCAGAGCTAAACCCGACTTCCGCAACCATGCAAATCTGCGTATGACGGTTCTCGCAGCCATGGACCGGCTAACAAGGTCGGCCGTGTCCAAACCCGACTGAAGCGATTCACACATGGCATTCCTTGCCATTTTGCACGAGAGCAAGGAAACCATCTCTTTCTTCCCCCTCGGGAACATGCTCAGCCGCTAACGAAACAATTCCACAGTGTGTGTGAAAATATTGGCAAGACACAAGTGGAGTTGGCTGATTTCAGTGCCATACTCCCCGCAGAAAACACCTTGCGTGCCCAACCGGTTAAGCGTTGGTCGTCCCCATCAGGAAGGATGGTAGGGTACGCTGCCTGCCTCGAGGTGGGCGTAGACACTTGAACCACCAAACTCTCGGGAGTGGGGTGAGATGAAAGGTAGCTGGGGTCGCTACCAGAAGGGCAGTATTTTTTGGTTAACTACTTGTTAACACGCGGAAGAGATTCCGGAGACTGCCAAGCAGCCACTACCCTTTTCTGCAATGTCAGATGAAAAGGTAACACTGGGTCAGTAGACGGACCTTGATCTAAAATGTCAGTTAGATCTTGCACAAAATCTTCAGGAGGACTGGACCAATCCAGATACTCCATGACCCTAGCCATGAGCCTCCTGTAAGATGACTCAGCATGAGCCCCATGCTCAGGCCTGCCAAATTCCACTTCCGGAGAAGTGCTGAACCACTGGCATCATGAAGAGTTTGCCTCAACTCTTCCAACTGGCTGTCTCCTGAAAATATAGGAACTACCTCAAGCTCAACAGGGTCCAGATCGAAGTCTGACCTCTCCTTCTCCTCATATATGTCATCCAGAGGGAGGCCAAAACCCTGCCTCGGGACAGAAGAGGGTCTGGGGCCCACCACAGGCCTCACAGACTTAGAAGTAGCCTTTCTAGGAGGATCCACAGCATCAGGGATCTCCATCGGTAAATTTTGGCCAAAAATACCCGTTGGGGGCACCAAAGGCTTTGGCGTCGAGAGCGCTGACTATATTGGTGTCGAGAACGTCGCTGATGGCGCCGAGGGCTGGTACAAAGGCACCGCTTCGACATCGGTATCCGATGGACACGGCACTGATGGAGTCGATGCCGACCTTGAGCCCTTGACAGGTTTCTGCGGTCTCACTGGAGACGAGGACCGAGACCTGTAAGCACATCTCTTGCGACTATCCTGAGCCTTGTCAGACCGGGACCTCGAAGGTTCCCGATGAGTCGCATCGAGGACCCGAGCCCGAAGGCATGCGTGCCATGGTAAGAGACCGTTCCTTGCCAGCTTCATCAGAAGGCGCAGACGGAACTGTGCCCTGCAATAAAAAAATCACCAACATTTGCTCCCGAAAAGCAGCCCATTCCTCTGGAGACGAGGACTTGGTCAGACAAACCATATTCTTCGCGTCACCATCCTCCAGGGAGGACAGGGAAGGCGACCGGTGACTGTGCTTCCTAGAATGCCGAGAGGAGGATGAATGGTGGGAACCACTCCAGGACAGAGACCCCCGGGACCCCTCCCAACGTGGAGAATGGTGCCATGAGTCATCAGTGGACATACCCGTTTTGGATTTAGATTTACAGGACTTACTGGATTTAGAACCCCTACCTACCTGAAGCTTTCCCTTACGCTCCCGCAAGGCCTTAGCAGTTAGCGACTGGCATTTTGAACAGTCGTCGGTGTTGTGACTCTCGCCGAAGCACCATAGGCAAATGCGATGCGGGTCGGTTAACATTTTAGACTTGCAGTCCCGGCAAGTCTTGAAGCCAGACCGTGAAGTTAGAGGGGTCGAAGAAGAAGACATCCTTACAAGGTAATACTCGAGGCGCGCTGAGTCTCCGAAGCAAACACGTTTGTGGAAAAAATGGAACCGTGCATCCTATTTATAACATCTGGTGATGTCACCCTCGATGGAGGCCTTCAAGGGACATCGACTCGACGCAGGATGCCCTCTTCAAAAAATGTTTCCGAACTACACAGCTGTGGACATTACATGTCAAAGATGTGGAATACGTTGGAGGACACAATCCATTCAAACCAATCTTCTGCAATTATTGCAGCAAGACTCTCTAGAGACATATGCATGGGGTAGGGAAGCTGCTCCAGCACCACCCTCAATAATACTAGTGGCATAACTGGCTTTCCAGTACTGCCTTGTCTCCATATTGCCTCAGTGGGGGATAAAGAACAAGCCAGCTTTCTCCATAAATCTTGCTCCTCCTGTGGTGCTCGACCTTGTAACTCAATGAACTGAACAATAGACCACATATTAAAACCCTCCTGTACCATCATACACCGTCCTGACATCTGTTTAACACTTTTTACATCAACATCAGAAATATTTGGGAAATAAGGTACCTTTTTGGCTTCTAAATCTGCAGCTTTGTTACCGTGAGAAATCAGGTCTGTTCTTTTAGTGTGGGCTGTGCATTTCACGACTACAATAGCCAATGGAAGTCTTAGTGCCTCAATGATCTTATCCGATAGGAAAGCATGTTGCACTGGTGTGCTGTCTGCGTGGAGGAAGCCCCTCCTTTTCCAGCATGACAAACCTGCATGTACAGTTGACGTCACATAGGCAGAGTCTGAGTACACAGTCACTTCATCAGCCTCATATCTTTGAAGTGCGGCGATAAGCACCACTAATTCTGCAGCCTGTGCTGAGCAATGCGAAGGTAATCTCGCACTTGTTACTGCTTCAAATTCAACCTTACGGTTCAGTTTTACTACTGCTGATCCAGTGTGCCTTTCGCCAGTCATTTTAAGAACCATCAATAAAGAGACCCCCCCCCCCCCCCCGAAAGCATGTTCTCTAACATAGGAAATTTCATCATAAAACTCAGTATATGTTGTGCAGTCATGTACGTAGTCACCCTTTCCTAATGGTTCTGTTACAAATGTTGCTGGGTTTACTATTCAACATCTAAAAAATGTTATTACAAGGTTCGAAATAATTACCTCATCCTGATGCGCTTTGTGTAGTCACTGTATTTTTGGGTTTCTCTACAATAGCAAAAAATGCATGCTCAACAAATAATGTCACTGAGCACCCCCATTGCAATACTTGAAGCTTTTTCAATAACAAAAGCAGCAGCTAACGCTTGTTCGCAAGGTTATTGCCCTTTGATTACTGGATCTAAAATCCTGCTATAGTAAGCCAATGGCTTGTGTCCATGTCCTAATGTCGTTTTCTGTGTGAGGACTGCTGTCATAACTTCTCCATTTCAATGGGAAAATAGGTACAATTCTTCCTGATAGTCTGGAATTCCTAGCAAATGCGGCTATACTGGTCACCCTTTTTAATTCTTCAAATCCTTCAATCATTTCATCTATCATTGTCATCTTACTTTTGTCTACCTGTGCTTCTTTAAGTCCTTAGTTACATTGGCCTACTCATTGTTGCATTTCCCTCACTGTTTTAGGCTCTGAAGTCTTCTTTATTGCTTCTGCTCTTTCAGGTGTCACCTTTCTCCCTTCTTGAGAGATTAACTGTCTTATATACAGGACGTCTTACTGACAATATTGTAGCTTCTCCATGTCTACCTTACATCCTTTCTCTGCTAGTATGGCGATGAATCAAACTCTCTGCATCTTTCTTCTGTCTCACTGCATACTAATAGGCCATCTACTTACTGAATTATTGCAATCTCAGGCGGAACATTACCTAGGTCCATCTGGAAGACCCTGTTAAAGATGGAGGGAGACTCAGTGTCCCTGAGGAAAACTGTTTCAGGCATGTATTTCTACATGAACATGAAGTAAAATCTTGTGAGTCCTCATGAAGATGAATTGAGAAGAATGCATTTTTTGAATCTAGAACTGTAAAGTAGTTGGCCTTAGATGGTATGTTGCATATATTGTAGCAGGATTTGGAACTAAAGACAACTCTGCTTCAACAATATTGTTTATTGAGATCTGAATGAATCTCCACGACACCCTGTTGATATCTTCACTGGGTACACAGCGATGTTACATGGGGACTCAGAGGGCACCAATATTTCCTGCTTCATTAAAGCTAAAACAGTCTAAAATACACCTTAATCTGCTTCTCTGGACATGGGATATTGCTTTGCTCGTGGCAGGATTGCTCCTGGTTTACGCTTAATTTTAACTGCTCCTACTCCTTTCCATGGACCTGCATCATATAGACTGTTAGTCCATAAAATATTGGCACGGACTAAATCTTCCTGGAAAAATGACTTTCTTTTTCGCCATTGGCATTCTCTGTGGTATTTCTCTATTCTCCACATTAATCCAATTAGTGAGACTTATGAGGAATACTAATTCATCATCTGCATAGCTGAAAAGCTCCTGGTCTATCAACCTGTATCCTTCACTGAGGGCTATCACTGCTCTCCATCCTCTTCCCTCATAATCTGTCCTATGGGCAACCACCCTTCTCTGACCACTGCTGGTTATAGCTCTAAGGGGATAACCTGTCCATCATCCATAAGTATTTCTGTTTTAAACATCAGGTATTCTCAATATTTTATCTACCAACCTGGGTCACAGTCACTCCATGCAAAAATACTTCTAGATCTAAAGGGACTCCTCATAATGCCTTCTGGCCTGCATATGTTAATATACATTCTTTAACATTTATATAAGGTTTCCCTGTAGTGGTGCACACTATTCCTTCATCAGTAAAATATCTCGTCACGTTAAGTTTTGTCATTAAGTCACACCCTAATAGGTTAACTGGTGTCTGCCGAGAATACAATAATGGCATAGACACATTGTGTACTCCTATAGAGATTGGTTATTCGTCTGGAAAAGGAACTAAGCTCAGCTTCTGCGTATTCATGGCAATGCCCGACATTCGATATTTTCCCCTCACGGACACAGAACGAGTTGCTGCGCTGCCTAAATGGAACAGAAATGTCTTGCCTCCCATCGTTACCTTGACCTTTGGTTCCTCTTGGGGGGGTCCAGTGTCACTGATAGTACTGAATACATCAGGTTGCTCTGTGGGCTATCCTATTGTGGATATAAATTCATCCCTGTACCTGTAAAAGAATGTCCTACTACCACGGTTACACTCCCTATTATAGGCGTGGGTGCTTGCAGGATTCCTGCGTTCATATTCCATTGTGGTACCATGGCCTGTTGTGTCTGCACTTGCTGCGTTTTTATCTGTTGTGTTTGCATAGTTACTTGCTGTGGTTACCCTTGTGGTGACTGCATTTGTAATGGAGCATGCTGTGTTTGCTGTGCACGTGTCTGATTCTGCGTGTGATCTTGTGCATAATACTCCTGTGGGTCTGTATTTTATTGTAGAAAATCCCCCTCAGATTTTGCCAGTTTAGCTGCATGCCCCCTCTACTTCCATGTTCTTGCTGTATGTCCCATCCTCCCACAATTCCAACATTGTTGCAGCGGTCCACCATTAAATCCTCCTCCTCCCTAAGGGTTTTGAAACCCACCTCGTCCTCCCCTAGGTCTGTTATCTCTCTTGTAGCCACATATGTTACCCACTCTGATCCATAGGGTACACTACATTGCTTTGCTGCGCTGGTTTCTCTTGTGTAGTCACATCTTCACCACTTGTCAATACCGCTCCTTCTATGGCTAGTTTTGGCAATTTATTCTGGACTAACTTCGCTTCCTCCTGCTTTCTGCTCGCAGCTTTCTACTTATTCTTCTCCTGTAACAATCAACAATGATGTCCGATAGTCAATTGTATTCCTGGCCATAGCTTTTCTTCCATCCCTACCCGTTTCTTATTCTGCCGTTGCACTGGCTCTGGCAGTCCCTGGCATAAAATGTGGTAAAAGAATGCCGCTGTTTTATCCCACAGTTCTCTAGTCTTGAGACACTATCTCTCTTGAATAAAGGCAACAGGATCTTCATCCTCACCCATTTTCCTAGTCATGATCATGTCTGATGTATTGGGATATTGTACTCTGAGCACCCACCGTACATCTGCTCTGCTGTTATTGAATGGTGCACCATCGTTTGTCATGTTTTGTGCAGTCACACCTGCATACACTGCTCATTTTCAAATGTCATCAGCCCTCTCCCCTAGAATGGCTGCCAGCAGGCCTTTTATGTCACCTGTTGTAAAAGGCATTCTCTCCAACTCAAATCAATTTTCCCACCCCTGAAGTTAAAACTAGGTAATTTACATTTCAAATTATCCTTGTCCACTTGCGGCCATGGTATATATTGTGGTCATCGTCCTCCTTTCTCTATTAATATTAATGGGATTTGTGTAAATCCTGATCCATAATCATACCCACTGTGAGAAACCAGAAGGTGTTTCACCGACTTGTCACCAGAGATCTGTCATCCAGGTGGCCAGGACACAGCCATCACTTTTGTATCCAGTTCCTGGGTGAGGAATCTTCAGGGAGTGGGACATCAGATGAAAATGCAGTATCCCCTTCCCAAACATCTTTAGGATATTTAGGAACTCTACTCCCCCCCCCCCTCAAAACAAAAACACACAAAAAAAACAAGATGGTCACACCTACACATGAGGGCAGAGCATGCCTTCACTCCCTGAATTCTCCAGAGCTAAGAACACTCCCAAGGACAAGTTCAAAGTCTTAATTGGCAGCAGACCACTGAGGATAGATGCATATGCTTATTGGTGGAAAGCAATGGTCAAAACGTGCTCACCAGCACCTGGGAGCCCAGCCTGCGTTCTGCTATCATAGTTGGAAAAGTACTGACGAAGGTTAGAGTGCCAACCAATTGTAGGGGACCACGTAATCAACGGTCCTATAGTTTAGGTAGCCAATAGGACTTTGTGTATTTGTTGACGTTCATAGTGACCTGTTTAAGGGGAGGGCTTAATTGCCCCACCTGATGTTAGTAAACCAATTACTTTCTTTCACTGTCCCATACTAGTATATAACGTACACTTCGATATTCCCTTAGACCCTATCACTTTCTTCAATGGGTTTTGTAGTTTGCCACGTAGGATGACGTTAGTAAATAGGTAAGTTGACATCACCTATGACGATCTTTTGCTATAAAAGAATGCTTTTTTTCTAATTGAATTCTAATTTTGTATTGAAAGAATTTGCGCTGAGACATCCGTTGATGTCAGTTGTACTCCCTGTTTTAGATAATTGAAATTAAAACAGTTATTCTTTTTGCCAAACTACCTGAGTCATTTCAATTATTGATGTATGAAAAGTCTGCATCCACATCCATCTAAGGGGTATTGCTTCTCATCTTAAAAGGCTGCAAGTCACCCAGTTCACGTGGTAGCAGAGAGAGGATGGTTAGATACCCATCGAGATAAGTACGCTTTGGGGTTCCTGGCAATATTGCACAACCTCTGCCATTCAGCTTAAAGGATGTAAAGCTCCCTGTAGATAACAGTATTAGTTATAAACTTTAAGCTTGCAAGTTTGGGTGTGATGGGTCCCCTGGTTTCCACGGAATCCCCTCCCGGCATCTACAGGAAGCTGAACGAACGAAAAGTTGAAGAGGCGATAACGAGGCAGATGTTCCCCGAGAGTCAGAAGTTGAACACACGAATGGTGAGTAAGACTGAGTGAGGTGGCGGTAAAGCAACTGAAGAAGGATATGTGTTAAATAGTGAATACATTGACTTGAGGAGAGGCCAAGCAATTAAGAGGTATCGTGAGGAGAGTCCACGATAAAGAGTACACCTAGTTTACATGCGTTTTAAAGAACGTAACAGAAGGAACAGCACCTAGAGTCCCGTAGCGCATGACGTAGGAGACAAACCTGGTTAAAGACTGGTTTAAAGAGGGCAGTTAAAACTCTGTATGAGTATTTTTAGAGGAAGAAGTCTTGAGGAAAAATGCTAAGATATATGTGGCCGGCCAAGTATGTTTGTCCGTCTGTTTTTCTTAATGCGATTGTGTAATGATGCCAAAATAATAGATGAGATTGATAAACATAGAGGAGAAACACGAGAGTTAAAGTATTAAGTGTATTTAACAAATTTGAATTGATGGTATTTTTAGCCGATTAAAGTAAAAAAACTGATATAGAGGGTTTGGAGCCTGCGATGATTGGTGCATGCTTATATTGTTTTGTTTTTCTTGAAAAGTATTATTGAAATCTGCAAAGAGTAAAAAGTGAGTATGGATGGTCAAAGAGTGACACGTCAAAATGGAGGATATTACTCTGCTTATACATCTCTGCAAACAGCTCCCGAAGCACTTGCCTAAGCTTAGACAGTACAGTGCAGAATGGGTTAAAGGACCCGCAGAACTTCTTTTCATGCCATGGCCACAAGGGGGATCACTATCGAGGGTAGTTCTGCAGCATATGACGACATATTTGCATACTGCATATACAGGAAAAAAGCTAGCCAAGAGACTAGCGAGCTTAGAGCTCTGGAAAACGTACCAGGAGGATAGAGAGAGAAGAGCCGCCTCCTGTAGAGTGGATACTTAATGTATACAAAGATGGGGTGAAGAGCCTTCTGCTCCACCCACCGCGCCTTTAGAAGACAGCGATATTACGAAAGATGATGGGCTGTACCCATTGAGGGAGCTTACGGCAGCAACAGGGTATAGCAATCCAGTATATGAATCGCCTGCGCAAAGCAGCAATGTGGGCCCAGAGAAAAATACTGAGAGAAATGTAATATTTAAAGTCCTGAGGGACAAAGAGATGCGATAAAAAGAGAAGTGAACGACCAAGTACATCCTTCGATATGGGACAAGTATTAAAGAGATGGAAAGGAGAAAAAGATAAAACTGATGAGTTAGCGCTTATACAAAACGAATGGATGGGTGGTCAGATTTAGTGCAAACTTTAAAAACGTTTAAAATAAATTTTATTTAGGTTGCACAGTAGACAAAATTGAACAAGACAATGATTTCACATTAACACAGATAGTGCGTTCCAGGCTGGTTACAGACACCGTACAAGACGTACTCACAACGTTTCATCATCACTGCTACCAGTATCAGCCCTGTCGCTCAGGTATCGACGGAACTCCCCCATATATCTCTTGGTTTATTAGAGCGGAGGAGTAGGTCGCAGTACACTTCCTCCTGGTCATTTGCCCACACCATGTCCTGTATCCATTCCTTTATTGTGTGGGGTGCCTCCCTCTTCCATCTCATCAAGATGGTACGCATGGCCAGAAGCAGTCCAATATTTATAAGCTTGCAATTAATTGCATTCATTTTGAGCACACATCCCAATATACACACAGATTGGTCCCAATGTCTGTTGAGGGAGTCAAGTAGGGCGCGTCCCATATCAGCATGTCGGGATATATGGTACCACAGCACAAGGGTGGTGCGTCAGCTTCGCCCAAGCCTGCTGTATAGCCAGTCTAGGGTTTAGGTGGTCGCTATTCCCCCCACGTCCCTGCTGCTATCAAGTGTAATATTGTGGCCTTAGGTTTCCCCCCCCGCCCCCCCCCCGAGTCTCCAGCTCAGAAAAAGTGGTTTGCAGCACCTCTGTGATCCAGTGCATGGAGTATTGTGCTTGGGCCGATAGGTAGTACACCACAAAATCTGGCGCAGGAAGCCCCCCCTCTCTCATATGTTTGTGTAAAACGACCGCAGATGGCCCGCACATTGCCCCTCCACACTAAGGCTGACCAGGCTGCAGATATGTTCTTGAAGGGTCTGCCTGGCCACAGTGGTATTGTACTGAAGAGCTAGAACACCTTGGGGAGTATGATCATTTTAATCCGTGCTACCATGAGTGAGATAGGGTATGGTTCCACCAGTCTAGTTTAGCGCATAGTGCCGTGGTCAGTGCTTTGTAATTGAAGGTGCAAACTAAGCTAACGGAGTGCACCACCTCCAACCCCAGGTATCTATTCTGTTGTGGAGTCCAGCGTAGACCACATAGGTCCCTTGGGGTGGGGAGGGGCATGTAGTCTGTCAGTGGGAACATTTGACTTAGTTATATTCAATCTCAGGCCAGAATGCCTACTGAACTCCTGGACCACCTCTAGCACTCTGCAGAGGTATTTCTCTGGGTCTCTGACAAATAACAATGTCATCAGCGTATAGAGTGATCAGTTCCATACACCCTGCTATGGGGATACCCTCTCTGGCATGCTGACTCCTCATGAAGTCAGCAAATGGTTTGATTACGAGAGCAAATAACAGGGAGAGCGGGCATCCTCGTCTAGTTCCCCCTGCAAGCCTCAACACCTCAGACAACGCACCATTCACCCGACCCTAGCATGTGGCTGTATGTATAAGAGTCACACCCACTTAATAAAGTTAGGACCAAACCCGTAATTATGGAGCCCACTAAATAGAAATGGCCAGTACACCGTTTCAAAGGCCGTCCTCATTCCCAGGGATATGGCGACTCCCTTATAATTTGGTGGGAGCCCAGCTAACACACCATAGAACCTGCGTATGTTGGAAGCTGTCGATCTCCCAAGTACGAACCCCGCTTGGTCCTCATGGACCATATATGGTATCACCGGGTTGAGTCGGGAAGCTAGAACCTTGGCGAAGATTTTCGGATCAGTGTTAATGAGGGACAGCGGTCGATAGGATCCGCAGTCCTCTGGGGGGCTTCCCAGGCTTCAGGAGCAGGGTTATGATGGCTTTGCGCATGGATTCAGGGAGAGTGCCGGTGTTTAGGGCTTCAGTCCATACAGCCTGGAGGCAGGGAGCCAGTACTTCGTGGAACTCCTTGTAGAGTTCAGCTCCGAGCCTGTCGTACCCCGGTGCCTTCCCCCCATAGAGGTCTTTAGTCGCGGCCTTTACTTCACCAAACGCTATGGGGGAGTCTAGAATATTGCGTGTTTCTTCCGACAATAAATGTTGTAGGTATCGCGGCCAGGTAGTCATCAATCTGGTTCTCAGTAGCTTCACTCTGGGGCGGGTATAGATTGCTGTAGAATTCATATAACACCCTGCTGACCTAGTCTGCCTTAGTGACCACCACACCATCTCGCCTGGCCATACATGGGTGTTAAACTCACCTGCTCTCTGCGGAGGCCTTGGGGCATGGTTGCAGCCCTCCCTGAACTTGAATCACCCACTACAGGCCTCTCCCTCAACCCTTCACCCCAAAGTATGGTTTCTGTGAGCATACGCTGGCCCATAAAGCTCACCTGTGAATTATGGAAGATAAGCTCTCCGCCCTGCTAGTTCTGGCAGGGGCGCGTCGAATGGGATCTAGTTCCTTCACTGATCCCTGATGAGGATTAGTCCAGTACAGCTGTGACTATGCTTCTTCTTATGATTGGTAAGTCTTTCTTGAGCTCTTGTGATGCTGTTCGTTCTCTTTAATTTAATGTCTTTAGATGTTGCGCCTATTAAACCCGAAATAATGTCTCTTCTGTTTTCTTCCCTTAGATGGAAATGCGGCCTCAGTGCAGCTGTGAGATGCGAGACGCGCCGGATCGAAGATGGATACTACCACAATGTTCGACAGCAGGTAAGTGATGGTTTAAGGAAAAGCACAAAGTATGGCGAAGCGCAACCTTAAACTGACTTTTTTCCAATGTCTAACCTTGTCTTCTGTTTTTCCTTGCAGGAGTTGCTGTCGACGATGGAGCGTGTCGCGCTGCGGTGCCAAGATGAAGATTACGACATTCCGGAAAGTGTAAAGTTGAATACTTGGTTCGCCGAAGAGATGTACAGGTAAGAACAGCTTCCCCAGTTGGTAAGTATGCTGGCAGGAAGCAGGATGTCCAGGAAGCAGGATCTTCAAAAAAATAAGCCTGACCTCAGCCGACGGTGAGCGTTACGCTGCTTGCAAGTGCAGAATAACGCGAAGCGTCTGTCTTGAGGATCGGGGCATCTTATATAGCTGAGATCGTGGGCACGCCCATTAGGGCCGGCTTACCAGCCACACTGTGCCACTCGTAGAGCGTTAGCATGTGCGAAGGCAATCCATTAGCAGCCACACCCAAGAATACACTTGGGGCTGCTTAATGGAATGTTCAAGGTTAATGCATCCTGCATAATGAATGGAATGTTCAAGGTGAATGCATTTGAAGTGCTATGTCCATAATAAAAGCCTTTTGGTGTTAAATGGATGTTCTGGTTTACTTTTGTTCATGAGCCTGGCGCCAAAGGCACAAGGACAGTGTCCACCCAGGTCTCCTGTGTCCGCGACCCCTGCATGCCTGTGCCCCGACTTCATGACAATGGGATGGATATATTGCCCTTTTTGGTACGCACAAGACGTGCCTGGAGTTTGCCCGGTCTTTCCTGTTCACTGTATCTGCGAGCCGCCATAGGCCTGTCAAAGTAGTGAAGAGCTCTGTCTGCAGCATTAACGGAAATGTTCTAGCTGTTTTTGGATCTCAGCAGTGATCTGGGGGTAGTCAGATATTCTGCCTGTAATCGGGCGATAGTCCCTTCACTTCTCAAGTTCCTGCCTGATGTCCCGCAGCACTTCGAATTCAGTGGACATTGCTATACCTCTTATATAGACTTTAAGTGCTTGCCATAGGGTACTTTGCTCTGCAACCGAGCCGTTGTTAATGTCAAAGCAATCTGAGATATGTTGTGCCATATTCGTTTTGAACACAGGGTCCAGAAGTGAGGCGAATTTGAAGCGCTATTGCGCCCTTCTAGGCACACCCTCGGGTATGTCTATAGTGAGTGTCACTGGGGAGCGGGGTGGGCAGATTTTGCTCAAACTTGATGGTTAGAGCATCAAGGACATGAGGTAAAGGGAAGATCGAGACGAGCAGGATAAAAAGGACAAGGAAAGGGAAGAAAGATTGAAAGAAGATGGGACAAAAAGGAAGGATAGACAGACGGGAACAGTTGTATCAAGATGAGCAATTGAAGGAACAGAAAAGAGCAGAGGAGCAATGAAAATATAACAGACAGAGGGTAATTGAAGAGCAGGAAAGACTAGAAAGGAAAAGAGGAAGAAGAGAAATAAAGGGATAAAAGAATGCAAAGACATGAAGAAATACAAAGGGCAAAAGAGAGAAGAGATATTAAAAGAAGAGAGGAAGACAGGGTACGAGAGGAAGCAAGGAAGCTAAGAGAATTTGACGATGAATTAGAGCGAAAAAAGGAGGCAGAGAGCACGTGATCTTGATCACATGGAAAAGGAGGTGATGGATCCTGATCCAGTAGTATCATGGGAAGATTTAGAAGAATTCTACACGGAACACGAACCAATAGCAGGTCCGTCTAGAGCAAATCTAGAGGATGAGTTGGACTCTAGAAGCATTGGGGACGCTATCGATAAAGTGTATCATAATATGAAGACTAAGAAAGTATTGCAGGGGATGAGCAAAAATGATCGACTTGAGAGTACGCAGCGGTACGATAAAGAGAGAGCCTCATGTAGTTTTGAGCCAAAAGAGCTGTCTTTAGATAGACTGACTCTGGATAGAGACAAAGAAGAGAGAACTCACACGAGTTGGGAGCAGGAGATGCCAGACAAAGGCTGAGAAGCCTTCGGTGGGGAGGAGGGAGTTAACGCATATGGTCCTGAGGGATGTTTTACCACGGATAAGGAAGTAAGATGGTCGGATTTAGACCTACCTATATCTCAGGTGTCAGAATCATTGATGTGGCTAAATCCCATGGTCAGAGGGGGGATTCGCCACCTTATGTGAGCAGGTGAAGATCACTGCCAGGAAGAAGGCAGTGCGGAACCATTGTCCCTTCTCTGAATAGGCAGCAATGGGAGATGAGAGCAAATTTGGAGTTTCACAGTTCCCCTTGTTAGAGAAAGGAGGGGGCCAGACCACAGTATATACCTTGGCCGCAGATGGACAAGGATAATTTAAGGTGCAAACTCCAGAGATTAACTTCTGGTGCTGGAAAGTGGATACATGAATTAGAGAAAATGACAGGAGGCAACACGTTAGCTTTAGGGGACCATTAAGGGTCTCCTGATTGACATCCTTGGGGAGAGGGCTGACGACGTTTGGTCAAGATCAGGATATTCTGGTGTTACCACGGTAAAAATTGCTCACGATGGAGCACCGCTTAATAATTGCAGAGCAGCAGTTTGGGAAGCGCTTAGAGTGCTGTATTCGGACACGTCAGATATGGGAGCTATGATGAAAAAGATGCAGGAAGGGGATGATCCGCTTCTTTATATTCAGGGGTTGGCAGACCAAGTACAGAAGCAGCTTAAGAAATTAGTGAGTATGGAAGCCAAACCGTGGTCAGAGATACAGCTGACCATTGTGCATTATTGCAGACTCTTGCAAGAAAAGAATTGCAAAAAAGACGATGTTAAGAAAGGTGAAGAGGCAAAGGTAGTATAGAAAAAATTATTCAAGTACGCCATTGAAGGGGCAATGTTGACCAGTGGAGTTGGATCAGGCTCACAGCAAGCAGTATACGTGCCACAAATGAATAACCAAAGGCAGTTAAACCAAGGTAATAATGGGTTTGTACCACAGGGAGGTTTTCGAGGAAGAGGTTTTCAGAATAGTCAGGGGAATTCCAGAATAATCAAGGTGGGTTTAAGAACATACAGAACGATAATCAAGGCATGCAGGGAGGACAGATGGGGTGACCTCCTATATGTTGGACATGTGGTATGTCAGGGCACTTTTCTCGTATGTGTAGAAGGCAAGGATCTGTGCAGAATTGGCAGTTTTCAAGAGGGGGACTTTAAATCCACCTGCATATTCAAAGCAGAATGGAGATGGGTTTATTTAGAATCAAACAGCGCAGCAGACACAAGCGCAGAGAGTGCAGCAAGATATACAGACAACGGGCAACAATGAGTCTGCCACAAGGGCAGTCGCAGCATTCGCCTATGCAGATACAGCAAAGCATGAGCACAGGACAGTTAATGACGCCTAGGGTAGGTTTTGTCACTGTTGATGGAGGAAATCTTTTCAAAAGGTACAGGGATGAGGCTGTATCCACAATAAGACTGCTTACTGGGAGACTTGATGTGTTCAATACTATCAATAACGGCAAATCCTCAAGAGGAACTAAGGGTTGACGTTAACATAGGAGGCAAATACTTTTCGATTTTAGTAGACAGGAAATGTTTGATGTCTGGAAATGCCATGAATACTCAAGGATTTACAGGAGCTACAAGTAGAGTTCATTTTACTGACACATTTCCTTTCTCTACAGGAGAATGTGACATGTCGGTGCTATTTCTATATTCAAGGCAGACACCTGTCAATATAATGGGTTGAGATTTAATGAGCAAGTTAAATATGACAATTTCGTTCACTGATAAAGGCATAGTGAGTTCAGCACCAGAAATGCATTATTTAAATGTGAGTGAATTTATTATGGCATTTGCAGGACAAATGGCCATACGAGGAATGCCGTTAGAAACAGAAGTGTTTCACTATGGGGGTATGCATTTCGTTGACGTGGCTGCCGGGCTTAGTGGGCAGAACTATGAGAATACCTGATGAATTTTTATTCAGGCCAAAGATTCCTATGGATGAAGAGGAAGGGTGAATCTTTCCTCTAGAATTTCAAGCAGCCATAGTACAAGGAGAAATGGCTTCGCTTGATGGAAATGATTATGAAGGAAGTCGATCGAACTCCGTGATCGCCATTGGGGAAAGTTACAGATTGACTGACGTCACTGATGAGGATATGTTTGGAGATCATCCATCAGATGACGAAGTAATATTCGAGATGAATGTTACTTATTGGGTGAGGGCAATTAAATGAGAGGTTGCTCAGAAAATGATGTTAGCACAAAAACGTCTCGAGTATTTTGAGGAAGACATGGCGAAAGTGCCAGCCTCATTATGGATGGCAGGCCCCTATAACATAGGCCTATTAAAGGGGGTTGAAGAAGTGAAAATTAAATTGAAACCAGGAGCAATTTTACCTCTAGCACGACGTATCCTATGTCTCGAGAGGCAGATGAAGGTATTTTTAAAATGGTATCCGCTATGATGGAACAAGGCATCCTAGTGACGTCAGGGTAACCATGTAATACGTCAGTGTACCCTACCAAGAAAACTAAGGGGGTGGGGGTTGTGGCGTCCAATTCAATATTTAAGACAAATTAACCAGATATTAGAGGCTGAGTTTCCTCTAGTTCCTAATCCTGCGATAATCTTATGTAAGATACCTGTTGAGGCACGATATTTCACTGTGATCGATATGAAAAATGCGTTTTTCTCAATCCCATTGCATAACGATTCGCAAGATCTGACGTCATTTACATTTCATCAGACGAAGTGGAAAAGTACTAGTTTACTGAGACTATTGATTTTCAATAGGGTCCTACAGATGGACTTAAGCAAAATCGATTTGAAAAGCGTTGTGTTGCAATACATGGATGATATATTGGTCTGTAGCACCTCAGAGGAACAGTGCAGACATGACTCAGTTCAGCTAATGATTATTCTTGCAGAGAAAGGATACACAGTCAACAGGGAAATTGCAGTATTGTCAAGAGGAAGTACTGTCTATAGGTCAGTTAATCTTGCAAGAAGGAAAGAAGGTTACTCCTTAAGAGAGCTGAGGCTATTTTGAAAACAGTAAAACCACAGACGATAAAGCACATGCAGAGATTTTTGGGATTATGTGAGAGCATGGGTCTTTGAATACATACATACATAAAGCCCTTGTTGCAAGCTCCGAAGAAAGCACAGACAACCCAAGAGAAAATTATTTGGACTGAGGAAATGGAAGAAGGGTTTGATGAATTGAAGAAGGCAATTTGCACAGCTCCAGTTTTGGGGATTCCCAATTATGCTGAGGAATTATTTTTGTTTTTACACACAGATGGCACTGTTATGACAGCAGTCCTTACGCAAAGAACATTGGGGTATAAGCCCCTTGCATATTGCAGTGGCATTCTAGACTCAGCGATGAGGGGTAATTTTCCGTGCAAACAGTCTTTGGCTGCCGCCGCCTTCGCCATTGAGAAAGCTGCTAGCACAGTAATAGGATGTTCCATGACGTTATTTGTTGACCATGCATTATTTGTAATTTTGGAGAAACCTAGGAGGTACGTTGACATCTCAAAGGGCTTTTGCCTACGAGGTGGTCATATCGAATCCAGCGATTAAACTAGTCCAATGCAGATTAGTGAATCCTGCCATGTTTATAGCTGAACCACCGGCAGAGGACGAGCATGCATAGGATTGCTCGAACTATGAAGAGTTTTATGATGAACTCCCGATGGTAAGAGAATGCGTTGGCAGCTGGGGAGATTTTTTATTGACGGTTCTTCGAGAATCGATCAAAATGATGGACAAAGATATACAGGTGCCGCTGTTGTGAAGCACATGGCTAATGGGGAGTTTCAAGTGTTGGTACGCGCACAGCTACCATCTAACTTTTCAGCACAGGCTGCAGAATTAGTGGCGTTGATTGTCGCGCTCGAGAATCATGCAGACCAGAAAGTAACAATGTACAGTGACTCAGCCTATGTGACGTCAACAGTGCATGCAGGGCTAGCACGCTGGAAAAGGAGGGGCTACCGCTGAGCGGACAGCACTCCAGTGCAACACACAGCCCTATTGTACAGGCTTATTAAAGCACTACAACTCCCAGTAGCCATTGCAGTCATTAAATGCACAGCTCACACTAAAAGGGCAGATTTGATTTGACGTGGAAATCAAAAAGCAGATGAGGTAGCCAAACGTGTTGCATGTCCAGATGACATTATGTCGTTTGAAACACTGAATGTGAGTGAAAGCATGGTGATGATGAGTGTATCTGATTGTTACAGTAACCTGTCTAGGACACAATTGATAGAGATCCAGTGGGAAGCACCCCAAGAAGAGCAGGACTTGTGGATGCGTAGAGGGTGTTCTTTAAACCACTCTGAAGCAGTGTGGTGACAAGACAGTACTGGTAAACCGGTGAGGACTATAGCCTTATTAAGGGTGGTGTTGGAACAGCTACCCTGCACACACAACTAGAGAGAACCTCACTGCAACTATTGTAGAGGAGTGGTTTGTTCCAAATTTAATACAACACGTTGCATTTTATGTAGTAATTTATATAGAATGTCAAAGGTTTACTGCTGGGCACACATTGCGCACAATTAAGGGAGATATTCCTAGACCTAGTGGCCCCTTTCAGCATTTGCATATCGACTAGGTCAACATGCTGCACATATGTAATAGATATAGCTATATGATTGTAGTGGCATGTCCTTTTTTCGAGATGGATTGAGGCTGGACGGTGTACACACTCAGACTCCACCTTTGCAGCAAAATCTCTAGTACAAGAATGGTTTCCCAGATGGGCAATATGTGAAATATTGAGATCGGAGAATGACCCTCATTTTGTAAACACAGTTTTTGAGCAAATAAGCGTGTTGCTTGGCATAAATCACAAGTTTTCATTGGCTTATCACCTGCAAGCGAACAGTGTCTGTGAGAGACTCAATGGCTTGCTTAAGGAAAGAATAGCTAAATTGAAGCTTACTTTGAAAAAAAAGGATGGTTGCATTGCCTACCACTGGCATTGTATGCGTTGAGAAATCAGCCACGTTCAGACCATCATCTTATCCCGCATGAAATAGTGACAGGGAGGCGAATGAGGACACCTCTCACACCTCCGGCTAGGATTAGAAGGGATGGCCAGTCAATGATAACGTGCTTAATACACAGAGGTTTCTAAGCACGGACCCAGGGATCGAACCCGTGTCTTGCTTCCAAGGTCAGCGTGTTGCCACTGAGCTATCCTCCCGAGTGCAGAAGTCAACTGCAGAATGGTTAGGAAAGGAGCTACATGATTACCTTATTAGTATGACTTCAAGTATCTGTCATTTCAGATCAGCTCAAGCGAAAAGGGTGTGAGGCCATGCAGAACACAGAAGGAGATGCTTCAACAAGTGGAATTAAAGAGTTATGTCTTCCCAAATTTTACCCCGGAGATGCGGTCCTAAGTGTTAGGGAGAATTCTCATTTTATGGCTAATTTCCCTTACCTATAGAGTCCCCCAGCAGCTTTGCTGGATTTGAAGGGTTTGTTTCTTTTTACCTGCTAAGAGCGAGACTCTTTTTCCCACTCTTAGGCATTTTTTGCTATGTGTGTTCTAGATTTTTGAGTTTAATGCTTATGGGATCTTTCTCAACCCCATAGGAACCATCTTTATTCACATGTGTTACACAGCACCCTCAGTGCAGTGACACAGGGGTGTCGTAGTGACCCCCAAACAGACTCCATACCCTTTGGTCTGACTACTGTCTCCCAGGGCATGTAAAGTCCCCATTGACTTTACTAGTCAAATCCTATGAACTAAACCAGTACAGCCCATCTTACTATGGAGGTACTGGAAGGGGTTAATAGTTTTTCCCCTATGGTCATTTTCGAGAGTGTACTGTACAGTAGCCCTCTCAAAAGTTTCTGGCTGGTGGAAGTGGTTACTAACAAATATTCGACCGCAAATATTTCTCTATGGGATTTTCCCATTGTTCGAGGTTACCACTTTTTCTGACAGCCTCTAACATAACACCGGTGCATTTTAATATTAACTTTGCTCCGGTAGGCTTTATTTGCCAGAACTTAAATATAACTTCTTTCTCGTATCTTTCTCTACAATCCTAACCCAGGTCGGGGATCCTTTGTTCGTCCGTTTGGCGGGCTTCTGCCCAGAAGCCCTCCTTCTGGCGCTACTGTGTGAGTGACAGCTAGGCTGTATGAATGGGAATATTTTTGCATAAAAGCAGGGTCCTGAGGACTGGAAGGGCAAGACGTCGCCACTGGAACTAAGAAGTCGAAGAGGAAAGAAGCCAAAGACATCTGCAACGACTGAACCACCGGTGAAGCCCTCCTGCAGCGTCTCACCACTTTTCTGCACACGACGAGAGAAGATCTTCACCTGCAAGAGCCTTCTTCCCTTGAGGTGGTGGGGTCAACCAGTTTGCCAATCGCCTCCCCGGACCTGCCTTGGTCGAATCTCCCGTACCCTGTACTCGGAGGCCGGATAGCCAGGCACCAGTCCACCCGGACCGCGATTTAAAGGAGTGTACCTTTTATTCGTCGGGCAGCACCGTGGCTGGTTTCATCCCTGGGTAGTGCAGTAACTCGAACCTTCCTCCACGATGAGAGCACCTCTTCATCTGCTGGATCACTCGAACTGCAGTAACTACCAGGAACAACCACCACCGTAGGAGCCGCTTCTTCATTTTAAGGTACATTGTTCCGCCAGGCCGCCCTTTCTTTGCGGTAATGCTAAAGGTGTTTTAAATCCTTTACCTACCTGTTGGGTTGGCCGCCCCGCTCTCTTAACATTGTCCTTTCAACTTCTGCAACCACCTTTTCAAATATCGTTAACCAAAGACTTGACTGCAGCTCACACTAACTCTGGCACAGGCCTGCTGACTCTGGTCACATTTGTTAGAGCTGCCATCTCGAGATTGATTCTCCATTCAAACTGTGTGGTGCACCCCTTTATTATAACTACTCTTTCTTCCCACTGTATAATCATTGTGAAATGCCATTTTGCTCAGTTTTCATTTTTAAGTATTGCTTATACTGATGCACTGTTTTGCTGAACTGGTTCACAACTGATGGGAAGTGTTGCTAGGGTTTATAAGAACCTATTTCTGAATAACCTGTGCTTTCTCTCCCTTGTGAGGAATTGTTAGAAGATCCCTTGAGTGTAGTTTTCACTGTGCCGTTTTGCTCAGTTTTCACTCTGGTTCACTTGGTCTACAATTCATATAGGGAGTGTATATTTTTCCTTAACTTGCTTGATACTTGTGATACGTGTGTTTTATTAGAAGTGTATAAAATAAATGTATATCTACTTTTTAATACAAAGCTTGGGTCAGTGTTTCCTTGTTCCATAGTCTAATAGGCCTAATGTGTAAACCCTGAATACTGCTCATCTCCCTCTTGAGATAAGTCTGACTGCTCAGCAACAGCTACCAACTAAATCTTTGTGGTACAGACTGATACAAAGGGGATTTATTGCTATCACCTGTAGTCCTAATCTGGTGTAGCGCTCCCTAAGGGAACTGCACTGGATTCTGCCTTACAATAAGGAACTTCACTAGAAAGTGACACAGGCCACACTTCGAAGGCCCTTTCATAGTGGAGGACATCACGCCATCTGCAGTCAAAGTGCAAGGCAGATGTTCTTGGATTTTTCTTGGTGACGTGAAAGTCTATGGTGGAGAGCCCCTTCACCCCCCACACCCATCTGAGGCAAGCATCGGGGAAGAACCACAGCACATGCAGACAAGATCTATGGTGAGGAAGGAGGACACAGAAGCTGTTGTATAAAGACAGAGTTCAGCGGACTGTGGCTTATTTTGGGACACTTTAAAAAAGGAGTTAAGGAAAGCTATTTGTTCTTGAGTCACTGGAGTTTGTTGATATTGGACTGAGGCATGCTTAAGCCTTGATTGAAAAGAAAAAGATATACCAAAGAGTTCCTTTTCAACAACTGGAAGAGGGAGCAGTATCCAGATTAATTTACAATGGGTTCCTGTTTGGAGGCACGCATGGTGGTGCCCAATGACAACCTTTCAGGGTCATTCTTGCAGTTTTCGTGTTCATATTGCACACAAACCTTGCGCTTGTGCGGAGAACTACATTTTCTTGCAAGATCCCAAGAATGGTCCGATCATGAGGAGATTGCTCATAGCCATTGTTGAGCAGAATCTCCAGCTTCCTGAGTTCAGTGGGGAAAACACAAATGTCCCTTTCACCAGATAATGCACACAGACTGGTCATCTTAGTATTCTACTACCTGATTGAGGAGTGCCCACATCTTGTTGGAAGGAAAACCAACATCCAAACGTTCCCAAGAGACCCGAGAAACAATGCAGCGTTTAAGGAAATTCTGGGAGACATCATAGTACAAACGAACGGGTACTCTGCGAGAACATTGAGAACTGCATGAAACTTTCTTTCGAAGGACAGATCCAAGGCTTACTGGTTAAAGAACTTTTATTTCATGCGGAGCAAGAATCATGTTGTCTGGTGAAAGGCCAATTTGTGGCATCCATTGAAAATTTGTGTTCCTCATTCAGTAAGCAGTCTGCTGATGGAGATTTACAGATCCGATTCAGCAGCTTCCAGAAGTAGTGCATAATGTTGCCCCGTTCAAAAATTGTTTTTCCTTCCTTAAAGAAAAAGGGGCAGCATTAGTAGCAATATCGTCATGATAGATCCCGAGAGACTTCCACGATGTATACAAAGCCATTGCTGCAAGTGGACGTACCTTTGCCTGATTTATGCTTGCATTTTGTTCATGGCGATATTGGTCTCAAGTACATATTACATAGACTTAAGTGGAGCTAAGACTCATGCGTATCCTCCTGTACTAGAGAAGGGTACCCATGTGGCAACTACAAGGCAGCCAAGACCTTATGTGATTATTCCTACTTAAGAGGTACGCACAAGAGCACCCGGTCCTGTGATGAATAAACCTGGGATACCCTTTAGGAAAAGGTCACATATGGAGATTATGCAAGACATTTCTATGCCTAAATCTTATGTTGATAGGATGAAACTTTTGGAACTTTCTCCTACACAGGTAGTACATGGAAACACACCCAGTCCACTGACAAATGCACCTATGATTGGTCCAGTGAGAAAAAACTATGCCGACATACTTCATGAAAGGATTATAGAGGTTCATAAGAAAAGAACCAAGTCCAAGAGAAGTGCTAGGGAGGATGATAATGAGCTAAATGATTACCTGGATAATACAGCACATTTGGGGAATAATATATGGTATCAGCATATGAAAGAAGTGGGAAGGAGGAATGCTTTGTATGTGCACTCCTGCCTTATAGCATGGGGAAGTCTAAATTCTTCACAGCTATTGAAATAGACGTCACGACAGCACATGGTCTATCACACATAGCACCCTGCCATACAAGAGGCCAGTTCACGGGTAGAGATGCCTATCTCAAATGGACAGATCCAGATGAAGATGACTATGTCCAGGACACAAAGACGAGAAACGGAACTCACACTAAGAATCACGTGATCAGATATGAAAAGCCTGGAGTAAAAGGAGCTGGGATAAGACTGGAAGTAAACAGAAGACTTGAGAGCCCAGGAAAATCTGCCGAAGAAGTTCGTAGATGGAAGAACAGAGGCCAGATGTAGATTTGGGGATCAGTGCCGTCATATGATAGATGGGAAGGAGGAGTGGTTATCTGCAGAGCTTGGGTGGTCATTGGTTGTTACCAACCAACCATTGACATAGTGCAAAACGAATGCAAGCTACTATGGCAGAGACTTGCTAAACTACTGAACTGGGTCGAAGACAGAGGAGGACCCTTACAGATTGTGCCTTTGGAATGTGCAAAGCTGGGCTTCGGAAATAATGGCATAAGAAAAGTTGGAGAGAATCAGAAACGTGGTCGATACTTTGATGTACCAGGAATGAAACTTGGAATAGCAGTGATCATGGATCACTATTGGGCGTGTGGATCCAGAGCATATATGAGACTTCCCAAGAATTGAGGACGACGATGTTCACTGGGGAATATTCATGTTCCAGCTTTGGCGATTCCCAAAAGTGACCTGAATCTTGACAGTTTCCCAAAAGCAGATGCTCACCTAAGAAAGAAGAGATCTGTGGAGCTGATAAGAAGAATGAAGAGAAATACTTTTCAGCAAAATCAATAGAAGCTTTTGACTCTATCCCGTATGAACACAGACTGTTCAGTCAGAGTTTGTCTGTCTTCACATTGATGTTCATGCTGAGAATCCAGGTTGGAGCAAATACCAAATGTCTGCAGATTACCAGATGTTAATTGCTGCAAACAATCAATACAACCATAAAGGGATTCAATACTCTCAGAGAAGAGATGGGAGCCATATGACTAATGACTCTCCAGAACAGATACGTCTTGGACATGATCACAGCTATGGATGGAGGTGTTTGTGCAAAAATCATAGAATCATGTTGCACATTTATACCTGCTCATGATGACGAGAATGGAACCTTGACGGAGGCCATAGAGATGCTAACACAGCTACACGTCCAGATGATAGACGACGTGGAAGACATTTCTGATGAGTTGGTTTGGATGACTCTTTTCTTGGGTTCCACAATGGATGGCAGATATTTTCAAGTCCTTGGAGCCCTGATCGTGTTGGTGCTGCTTGGATTCTGTGTGATCAAGATATTAATCACACAATGCAAGAAGACAGCAAAGAAAGCAGTAGGGATGAAGATCATGATCGATGTTGAATCATGATGGAAGGCCAGAGACTTGACAGATGAAGAAATCAGAGACTTTGTGAAGGCCAGTATCCATGCACCTGAGGGAACGACATTCCTGTATCCAAAAAACCATAAGAAGTATGTGGGAAGATGGATCTTTTGCAGCAGCCCAAGTGGAGAGTGCATGCTCATGACTTGGAACAAGGATCAGCATGTGAATTCAGCTGGATGCCTGAAGGGAGTCATAAAGGTATGGATCCCAAAGAAGCATTTCTTCAGACAAGGATGTCTAGATGTGAAGGATTATGGGAGAGTGGTCGATCACCCAGAGGGGGGAGTGTAGAGAAGGAGCCAAGTCTCAACCACTTTGCCCATATTGCCTACATGCTGGGAGCCAGAGTGTGAGACACGTGCGGGACCACTAAAATTACTGATACCAAAGAGAATCCTGGAAGCAAGGTTCCCATTGAGAAAACCATACTTACATACGAGAATGTATGATGGCCATTTGACTGAAATCCCGGAAGAAGCAGAGCAAGTGGATGGCCAAGAAGAATGGTGACATCATACAGAATCGAGCTGATGTACATAGAAGAGGTGCAGAGGCAAGAGGATGCATATATTCTATAAGGCATCAAGGATAAGTGACATTTTAGGACCAAGGTGAAGAAGCTTATGCCATAGAACTGATGAAGATATCATGTTAGTTTAAAAGTGTACAGATGCAGAGAAATGCAAGCATACAAAGTATTCTTGAGACTAGATTTGTAATGAATAGATTGCGGCATGCACCAACATATACATACGTGGGTAACGATTGGATGTTTCCATTACGAACTATAGCAGAGCTGGGCTAGAAAAGGAAGGCCTCTTTTTCCAGTGTGTCGCCGTAAGAAAACAAATGAATTACCAAGTGAATTTCAGAAAGGCGAGGTTGGATGAGCCATGAAGCCAAGCCAAGAAGCCAAGGTATTATCAGGTTGGAGTGAGCAGACATTGGATACAAATTGTGTGAAAGAAAAAAACTCCTATTCAGACAGCATGAAAACAAGGAATACGTCAGAGGTCTGTTAGAAAATAGTATTTTTAATTTCATGAGAGGCTCAATTTTGTGGTCTTCAGTCACATGGAAGGATGAAGTTGGACAAATAAATTGGTCACACCTACACATGAGGGCAGAGCATGCCTTCACTCTCTGAATTCTTCAGAGCTAAGAACACTCCCAAGGACAAGTTCAGAGTCTTAATTGGCAGCAGACTACTGAGGTAAAGATAGAAGCACATGCTAATTGGTGGGAAGCTATGGTCAAAACAAGCTCACCAGCACCTGGGAGCCCAGCCTGCATGCTGCTATCGTAGGTGGAAAAGTACTGACCAAGGTTAGAGTGCCAATCAAGTGTAGGGGACCACATAATCAAGGGTCCTATAGTTTGTGCAGTCGATAGGACTTTGTGTATTTGGTGACGTTCATAGTGACCTGTTTAAGGGGAGGGCTTACTTACCCCACCTGATGTTAGTAAACCAATTACTTTCTTTCACTATCTCATACTAGTATAGAACATATACTTAGATATTCCCTTAGACCCCATCACTTTCTTCAATAGGTTTTGTAGTTTGCCAAGTAGGATGACATTAGTAAATATGTACGTTGACGTTACCTATGATTTTTTGCTATAAAAGAATGCTTTTTTCTAAGATGCATTGAGAGAATTTGCACTGAGATGTCTGTTGTACTCCCTGTTTTTTGATAATTGATATTAAAACAGTTATCCTTTTTTGCCAACTACCTGAGTCGTTTGGATTATTGATGTATGAATAGTCTGCATCCCCATCCATCTCAGGGGTATTGTTACTCATCTTAAAGGGCTGGAAGTCACCCAGTTTATAATCAACACAGCCAGTGAGTTGGAGAGACCGATACAAGACTGGTCTGTGTTGAAGCCAAGGTTGCAAGCAGCAACATTGTAAGGCGGGCGCTGGAACGAACATTGTTAAAAACGCATGTGATAAAGGTCGCAAGTAAAGTTGAACTGCTGATGAGTGATTGAACTTTCAAAGTAAGATATAATACCTTTGACAGAGTGGTCCGGCACTGCGTAGGTTCTTTATCAAAGGTCTCTGTAAGGTATCCAGCTGAGAGGTGGCAAAAGTGAATGTGAGCAAAAGGTCAAGAAAAGAAAGAGTAATTGTGAATCGAAGTGGTCCTGCGACGGGTCAAGCCAAACCCTGAGCACAGTTAAAAGTCTTCGATTTTGATGAAGTAGGGAAGTTTGGTCTGAGCCTGGCAGAGGGCGAACAATTGAAGGTTTTTCTGTTAAAGGTGGGTCTGAACCTGACCGAAGGGGACCCGAGGTGAATCACCTGAGAAATTGCGCACTTGTGAACGAAAGGAACTTTGTTTGCTGCATCAGGCCTTCTGAAATAAGAGACTTTGAATGGCAGAGAGACTTGGCACAGAAGGCCCTGATGCTAAGGTTTTGAACTCTGCATCCTCGTGCTAAAGAAGACAGAGTGTGCTAGGCGTGTGCCACCTTGTCCCGTGCTGAAAACGTGGGGCTGGGAAGCCAATGGCTCAAACATCCTGACATATCATTTCTTAAACACTTTTCTTTTTGCATAACATTGTCTCCCACACTATTTGTATGTAGAAGTAAATATTGGCAATAGTTTTATTAATATAGGCCCTTTTATTTTGACAGACTTGACTAAGACTGTGCTATTTGATGGTCGTAGCTTGGTCCCATCTTTAGATTTAGAATAGATAGGCGTTTTTCAAACCCAATTGAAATTCAATAAACACCTTTAAACTGTGATCACTTGTGTCCGTCGTACGGTTGGATATCATGCCTTCCTTAGACCACCTACACTTGTTCTCCGGGGTGTGCTAGACTCGCAAGTGTGTCTCCATCTTGGCAGTGACCCTAATCTGCCTACATAAGGCAGGGATATATCCCCTGTACTGCACAATCGTACTTGTGGTCGCTCAGTTATAGTCACTTCTGGTGTTTTTTCTTTAGGGTCCTCAAAGTTGGACCATTTTACCTGTTTTTCTACACTTGTCCTTCGAAAAACCACATGCACCCTTTCTCTTTGTGCCTTCTCATTTTCTTTCCTTTCTTAATCTGACATTACTACACCCCAGCATGGATGACTTTCGTCCCTTTCCACATCAGCACAATCTAGTCTAGTTAAAGATAGCGTTCTATGTTTGTCTGTTATTACGTCATCTGACCTTTTCCTGTTTCCCTTTGATATAGACCCTTTATCATTCTCTTTGGTTTTATGCCCATCTTAATCCCTCATTTGATTTGATTTTTATTCATACCGTGCAACCATAAACCCTTAGGCCTGAGGGCGCCAACAAACAAAAAACAAATACAATATCAAGGCCGAGTCCTGGGCATACAGAATAAAAATAAGAAAATACAGAATGCATAACAAAAGAATAATCATAAGCTATTGCATAAAGCATACAACTGTGCAAAAGGATAAAAAAAAATCAAACATTCAAGCATATGGTTGAAGACAAATACAACTTCTATACAAAACATCATACATATGAAAGAAAATCATCAGATCAGGACATAATTCAGATCAGGACATAATTCAGTTTAGTTGTTAATGTGAAATGACTCAGATTAGTAATCCTATTCAGGAACAGAGGTAAATTGCTAGAGCCGCATCCCACCACTATACAATCAGTGTTCTCGACACTACACCAGTTATCGATGTGTAACCTGTGGAGAACCCTCAAGTCCCGAGTTCTTGTGCAATTGCGTCCAACATTTAGATTAAACCAAGCTAAGATTTTATTCTTGAGTGATGCTCTAGATTCAGACTGTCTCGGTTTATCCACTTTAGTGATAATGAGATTCCTTGCATCCAAAACAAAGTTCCTTACAGTAGGGTTCATAATTGTCAGCATGGATTTCTTTAATCGCAAATCTTTATGGTGGATAGGTGGAGTAACAAACTTGGGGGGAGAAATGTACTCTTCGTTGAGGTTTCCACCTCACAGCAAGGAACAGAGACGGCTACTTGCCTGCACAGGCAAGCCTGTGCGAAGGGAATCCATGCGGTCTGTTCGAGTTCCCTGACAAGACCTATTTTGAACTGAGGTTGTTCGAGAAGAAGTGTCTATTCTTTTACATAATGTTTGAGCAGGCGTCTGTTAATTCAATAAAGGTGGCAGATAAGACTTATAGCCAGCAGAGCCCACCCATGATCTGAGATCCTCGAGGCTAGAACATGCCACAAGGTCTTGTAGAAACTCATCTTTCATGGGCAGCCAGTATTCAAGTGCTTTGGGATCAAGCAACCCCCTATTTGAGCTTTCCGCTATAGTCTCACCCCAATGTCCCCTATTTGCTGTATTAGTGCAGTCAGGACATGCATATGTGCGTAGTCTCCTAGTATGTCAGATTCTTCGTACTCTGCCAACCTCCCTTAAGCCAGTACGAAATCAGAGGGAACAGGTGTGTTAGGCTGTGTAAGCATGGATGAAAATAATGGGGAGCATGCGACACTGGCGCGTTCTTAGATTCGCTATTAAGGTTGTTTAGTAGAGGTTTAGAGAATAGGAGCTGCTCCTTCTGTAGCTTTTGCTTTCTTTTTGCGATTAAAACTAGTACCTCAGATAGGAGTCTACCATTCCCTTGGGATCCTGGGAGGTGAGAGTGGAGAGAGACCCCCTCTGCGCACCACATCAGTGTAATGGCTAGATGGCGCTGGGGTGGAGGCTAGTGTTGCTTCCAAGGATCCGTCTAAAATCTTATCAATACCAAGCGTGGCTTGCGATCTAGTAGCTGGCATAGCACTTAAGGATACGTTTCCTCGTGATCTGGGGCACAAGAAACATAACAGTATACAGCCTATATAAATTCCCAATCCTTTCCCCTATGTTTTCTGCTTCATGTTCGTCAGTGCATGTTTGTATTCTTGGTATCCCTTGCAGCTCCCTGCAGGGCTGTTGTGACCCTCTCTTCTTCCGATCGTTTTCGTGCTTCATTTGGCACCATGCCCTTTTTGAATCAATCTATTTCATCATTCCTTTGTCCCCTTCTCCTGTTCTCTTCCTCCCTTCTTCCTCTTGCCTTCTTTGCAACCTATGTACTTTCAATCTCTGTAAACCAACAGACTGAGAAATATATTTTCAATGTGATTCCCACAAATAGTTTAAAATGACAAACAACCGGGACTTCATTTGGCGGTAGGAGCCTGTGTCCCCCTCTGTTACCCCTAGACATGTCCTTGCTACTCCTGGGCCACTGGACCAAGCGGCAGTGCTAAGAGCAGATATCTGTGTTGCACCTGAAAAAGGCTGTTGTAAATGCAGCTAAATGTGCCACCACTTTTTTCACCTGGAATCTAGATCTTGTTAGATGCAGAAATTACAGGCATGCAGGAAAAACCATGACAGGTTGGCAGTCCAAAAGTGAAGTACTGCAGCAACAGGAAGGGTATGGGGGCTAGGTCTAGCTAGATGGGATGGGTAAGAGCAGCCCCCAGTACTCAGTGACAGCACAGCATGAACGCAAATCTTATCAGTGTGTCTCGTGGTCTGCTTTCCACATCCAGTGAGCCACTGGGCATGTGATGAGGGGTGTGCCCCAGTAGCTTCTGCCACCAATCCTGCCTGGGCACTGACCTGACTCAGATCTGCCAGACCTGCATCAAAGCCACACTGTAGACAGACGCAAGATGAGAATTAATTTACATGAAGTTGCCCTCTGCCTTTGAAGTAAACCATCTGTTGCTTCCTCAAGAAAAATGAATATATAGCTCAGGGGCAATGAACTTGCTTTGGGACCAAGCTGGAAGAGGTTGGCATTAAGCAACGTATAAAGGACCAAAGAAAATAATAAAATTGGCCTTTTCTAGGGGTGATGTCATGGATCTACTGTTGACATTTTAAAATAAAAAAACCTGCAATGACTGACCTGCAATGCATCCTTCCCTTCGATCTCCCATCTAACAAGAACAACTGTGGGTTACTTACCAAATAAGCAAAACAGAAAGATGATGGCTGGAAGGTTTCAAATCCTTCATAACCACTGGCACAGCTCTGGGTTTGAGGTGTGAGCTTATGAAGGGTGGTACTGGAGATCCAAGATGTTATACTAATGATTTACAGATGATTGCAAGAGTGTTTGAGACGTAATGTGTTGTAAGAGTTGAAATGCATTGAGTGCAGATATAAGATGTTTGAGGACGGTAATTGAGACTCATTTTTGGGGTGTTGCAGTGTCGGAGAATGCTGGAGACTTGAGTTGCTGGAGGGTAGCACTGTGTAAACATGAAGGTGTTGGAGCAAGTCATTGTAGGTGTAAGGTGTTGGAGGGTGGGTGGGTATGGGTGGCAAACAAAGCTGTTGATGTAGGGCCCTTAGCGACTTGCAGTGGATGGGGGGGGGGGTGCCTGTGGTGAAAATGGTTGGGGGATATCCAGGCTCTGGGTAACTGGTGCTAGTAGGTTGCTGTGCAATGGTTCAAAGTGCACTATTGACAAGAAATTCCCTGCGCGTATTGTCCAAGTGTAAAAGCATGAAGCGGTACAGCCTCCCATTGTCTTCTGGTCTGGCTTGTGTTGGCCAGTTGCTGTTTCAATCTGTGGCCAGACAATGGGCATGCAGTGGATGTCTGTGCTTTGGGGTTTAGGCCTTTTCAAGATTTTCTTTTTACAGTTTTGCCAGAGTGATGAATAGTCCAGATTGTGGGGTTGGACGTCTGCTTACATTCACAGTAATTTGGTAATATGGGCTTATACACACTGATATTAATGCTACATATGATGATCCATTCTTGTATGAAATGCATATCATATTACTGTGATATCGTAACCATATTTTTCTTATGGAGGAACAATGCTATGTGATGTTCCTTGGTGGTGTGGGTCAAATGACATGTGGGGGTCATTTGACTCCCCCACCACCAAGGGACATCACAAGAAGTGATGGCACACGACTTTTCACTGATTGACAAAACAGGAAGTGCAGATTGGTCATGAGGGGTATTCTGCTGGGTCCAGGGAACCCTTGTTTCTATGCATCATAGCCATACTGGGAAATTCACTGTCTATTGTGGGGTACATTTACCCACCCAGCAGACTCCCCCCCCCCCTCCCCATCACCAATCTGCACTTCAGCAGTTACCAGCAGAATGGCTGCGCTGGCGCTGTTGAGCACTATCGCCTTGCCTAAAAAACTGTTTTGCAGTCACCAAAATAATGACTGCGGTGTCTTTGCCAAGCACATATGGGGCAAGATGGAACCGGGAACGCACCAAGAAAGGCTGCATGTGTGTTTCCTGATGTGCACCAAAGAAGAGAGTTGAAAAGCAGTGCTTCTTGGCTGCTAGCTCCAAAATGTCCCACGAAAAAGGAAATATTTTGCATTAAAACGATGGAGCCTGATGTTCTTTTTCATCTGTTCAAAAATACGCAGTGCTGATCCAGTGAGACCCAGCTATGCCCAGCCATATTCAGGTTGTGCTCCAGCAAAAGAAGGCATTTTTCACTGAATGACAGGCTGCGTCAGGCAAGATCTGTGAAATCACAAAGAACTTTATTTCCAGCCATACGGAAAAACGGTATTACCCAAATTGACCTTTTACAATTGACCTTTTGCACAATTTACCTAATTATAGTGGTCCTAATTGACCTTCTGCACAATTGACCTTAATATTATTTTAGTTATTTTATATATGTATTGGGTTGGTTTTGGATTATAAATCGTATAAGGAGATTGGATCGGGGGCTGCAGGGGGTTTCCCCCCGCATATATGTCCTAATTGACCTTCTAAATTAGGTCAATTCTCCCGCGGTCACTTGTGAAAAGGTCAATCAGTATACAACTGGAAAAACACTTAACTCTTTGCTACAAAATATCCCAGATAAACTCTTCAAAAGTAACCCTATCTCTTTGTGCATTTGTCAGTTTCAAGGGATCTTTCTTTCGACATATGCTTGTGCATTAGAAACATGACTGGGGCTTTGGAAAGAGTCAGAAAATGAATGTAAGAAGGCCGCATTAGAAAGTGACATCCCAGCAGAATTAACCATGTGTAAAAATGGTTGCTTTTTGCAAACAAAGAAAATGCTGTTTAAAAGTGAAATGTGGAGGTAAGGCCCGGTCCTTGCATAGAAAGGTGAGGGGGGGGGTTGTTTGAAATCTAATACAATGTTGTATTCCAACAGCCTTGCCTTTTGGCTCAGAAAGAAAAATTAAAGAAATGCATTTGCTGTACTGGGCCTCCAGCAAAACAGGGTTTCCTGCTTGGCTTCAAAGGACATTTGTGTGCTGGCAACCCCTTGAAAACTATGAATGGACCCAGAGGGAACATCTCACATGCTCATCAAACTTTGCATCAGAGCTTCAGCCTGTTAGAATAGAGTTCCAGGACACTTACGGTGTGAAATTGCAAATAACACCTCCCCTCAACTTCAACTGGGGGGCTTCTAAGCCAGCTCCAGCTCAGCCTTGGAAGTTTTGCCCTTATTTCGGAGACAATGCTGGCCATCTGGCTCAAAAGTCTATTTTATTAATAAACGTAAAGACTTTTATCTCTGCAACCGGACCACGGAGGGATGTAAGGGTTTTACAGTTTAAATGCATTTTTTGTGGCTTTAAATTAAGAAGTGGTAGCCTTCACTAGCATGTTTGGGACCGAAATGACAGAAAATTGTATATTCTGAGGAAAGTGTATATGGTCCATTTGGGAAGTCAATACTAACATGCCTTATGATAATATGTACCCATATATAAAGTTATAGAATTTTAGGTAAATTATTTCTCACTGAAAATGATGAAAAATCATTAGAAGGACGAAACAAAGTCCTACAAATTTGGGAGTGGGAGTATTATGCTCTGTGTGGAATATGCAATTTGCCTGTATGATTTGTGAAAGCGCCACAACTGTAAAAAGGTGCAATTTATGTCAAATGATTTTTGGCAAAAATGACAGGGGGGTGGCTTTGTACCTCTTAAAACTGTCCCCCTCCTTCAGTTCAATCTGCCCCTAAGGAGGAGGTGACATAACATAGGCTGACCTATTCGATTCTTAGGGGTAGGTCTAGCTTAGTTCTGCCCAACAATAAATCCTGTGATGTCACCCGCCTTATAAAAAGTAGAGGCTCACAGAGACAAGGACACCCTTCTGAATTTTCCAGTGCCTGCGTAACCAGACATTCCACATTCACTTTGCAAGATTCCAGACTCAACTACCTGGAAAGGGATAGTTGATCCAAGCCCTCCTATCCAGGGAGAACCACCCTTCAGAACTAAACCCCATAACCAAATCCCACTAACTCAGGGAGAAAGGGGTAAAAGCTGTGGTACCCTTTTTGAGAGTATCCTGTAACCAGACCGGCTTTTTGCCCCAATACCTGAATGCCGCTGTGCCATGACCAGTCCTTTGCCCAGCTGTTTTCTGTTAGGATAGCCCGCCGCTGTGACCAGTGACCAGATAATGCCTTGCTGTCCAGAAACTCGGTTGGCTGTACCAAACTCAAGCGCTGATTGTGAGTATTACCCCATCCAATAGCAACACATTGCCTACCCTATCTTGATACCTTCACTTTGTTCCACCTTCTAAGTAAGCCCATCCATACCCTGATAACTTGTTGAAGATAGTCTGAATCCTTTGTGTATTCTGTTCCTTGATTTTCTAGTGTTAACGCAATTCTTCCATTCATTGCTGTCTTGCATAAGTCCTTGGTCATATTTTGAATAATTTAATTAAATCCCACATAGAGCTGAACGTGGGGTGAAAAGGTTAACCTTGATTAACCTTTGAGCGTACAGTGTCTTTCTTTAACAATCTAGCCACTAAATCTAGTTAAAATGAAACTTGTCCTTTCCTTTTGAAACCGATTTTCTCTTTTAACTGCTTTTATTTTTAAAACCAAATTTCCTTTCACCTTGAAAATCCAGTTCTTCAGCTAGAGTCACTCTTTCACTTTCCTATTATCCCTGTGATGTGCATCTACCATCCAGCCTAAAAAACGCATTCTGATTCCGTCCATTTCACCCGTTTTTTAAACCGTTTTTGACATTTAAATCTGTGTAATTTAGCAAATGCAAATTCTGTGCGTGTGATTCTGGCTGCACTGTGTTGTTACGTCAAAGTAGATGTTTTAATTGTATGCCCTCTGTTGGTACCTTGCTTGTGGTATTACATCCTTGATACAGTGATAACTCATATTTACCTCATTTTTTCAACCGCACATTTAAATTAATTATATACCAATTCCGAGTATCATTTACGCAATTGCAAAGTTTTTCAAATCTGTTTGCTGCCTAGTATCTCTGACTTCTTGCTGCTCCTTTCTATCCACTCAAAATTCGATTAATAGGGGTTTGAGGGAGCATTGCCGGGGGGACATCTTCACTCAGGTGCTTTCTACCCTAACAGTACATTTACTCCTATTCATCTGGGCTTTGGATATGTTCTAGTAGAAGGTCAACCAAGTGTATTTCATCAGTTTACATTGTAATCATCGCCCCATTGGCGATTGCTGCCCAATATTAAAATTGTGTGATTTTCTTTGCATTTAAAATAAATATTGTATTCCCACCAACCAGCTTGGTTCATGGTCCATTGTGACCCGGGGTATTTGTAAAAAGGGGGTGTGAGATGGGCTGTGCGCCAGCTCAATCTGAATTCTAGGAAATAAAGAAAAAGTATTCTAATTGAGCGCTACATCCTAGGGTAAGGGTCCTGGTCAGGTGTGTGGCGCCCGATTCGAATCCTTAACAGACATCACTTCCTGTGATGCCGTCAAGGGTCGTGTGATGTTACTTCCGCTACCCCTGGCATTTTGGTGAAAGGACGTCCCTGCTAAACCACCTCTCGTTGCCAGGAGTAGGAGGTAAACATCATTTTCTAAAGGGTTGTAGGCATGTGAATGTTGTGATGCACAGCGCATGGAGAGCTTTATTTCCCACACCAATTGTCTACGCACTACAGTATTCATCAACAGAAATGACAACGGGAACATCGAACAGGCACCAATGTCAACAAAAACACTGCTCAACAGTTCCATTGTTCATTGAATGGCGCAAACCTAGCTAGTACATCCTTCACTTTAAAATGAGACCTGGTTCTGCAGCCCAGCAAAGCCTACAGGATCTCACGGCTAGTATTTAGTGAACCATAGTCAGATTTGCACTCTTATTGGGGCTCTGAATTTTTTATAATTTATTCTCTTTGATTAAGATGCCCCAACACCCCACCCATTATTTTTCACTCTCTGGTAGGGCTTGACTTTTGAAGTAGGACACCCTAATCTCAACTCTTAACCACTTCTAAATTAATTGGCTCCGATTTATTAGGCCTAATAAAAAAAGCTTATCCTCTTGGGACCCATTTTGAAAGGCCTTTATTAGCTTTGCTGATCACAGGACATGGAGCTACCGGGCGCACTTCAAGCCATGTAAACTCCTTCTAGAACGTGATACCTGCCAAGAGATTGACATGCAATGCTTGACCAGGGTAAATTGGGCCCTTCCTGGCATATCATTGCTGATCTGGGACCTAGGAAGCTATTTTGTGGTATAGCCTGGTGGATATGTCCATTTACACCTGTGCATTCCTGCCATGCGTGGGATTTATGTAGCCATGTAAGGCTTAACCTCAGTTTTAAGGTACATACGCATTCACATGGGAATTAAAAGGCAGATTATGTGCTCAAAGTTCCTGGTATAGGATTACTGCACCACACAAGGCTGGACATGGCCTTAATCTAACGTGTGGGTACTATATATATATATATATATATATATATATATATATATATATATTTTTTTTTTTTTTTTTTTTAAACAATTTATCTTGGGGGGAAAAATGCAATGATCTACTAAAAATTAAAAGCCGCCATTTGGCTGCATAAATATGACAAGCTGAAATTAGGTGCCAGAATGAGTGGAATAAAAAAAATGCAAGCTCCTTTTATAAAAATGAATGCTCATTTGGTTATACTCAATATATTTAACTATCTGTAGTTGGTATATCATACACTGATCTAGCACTCCCTCATCACTCTTTCTCTCGCTTTAAGTGTTAAATTCCATTTGAGTGAGAGTCGTATTGCCATTTGCTACTACAGAGACCCCCGTGCTCTCCCTCCCGCCAGCTGTTGCAATAGCTGCGTCACCGTAGGGAAAATGGATTTCATGGGCGTGGGAGTGCATGCAGAAGCAGTTAGTTTTCAATTTGAGCTGTTTAATTGTCTTTCTAAAATGTTACAAGGGCTATTTCTAACTAGCATTTACAGAATATATATTTGGTCATAAGAACATTACATTGGTCTTACTGAGAGAAGCAGATGGTACACTGCTATTTTACTCTTTGGCAATGTCCATATGACAGGCAGGGGGATACATAACACAAATGGGCATTCCAGGCCAGGCTGCTTTGCATAAAAACAAATATTGGGAACATAAGAATTGCCACAGACCTTTATATTTTACAAGTATGTCTGTGAAAGAAAAAAAATTAAGTTTGTATGCTTGAATTACTAAATGAATAATGCACTGCGCCGAGTGTGCAGTTAATTTTTCTCAACAGTCACAAAAATGTTGGGCCTCGTATTTTAGATGCGAGGATAGACTCGTGCAACACTCCATTGAGGTCCAAGGCTATCAGGGGACCAGGTTTCCTTTCCTTGTGCAAAACATGTATGCACAGACGTCCTAAGAGAATTATATCTACAGAATGCCACCGTTGCCTTGCTCCTGTGGGGTTCAGGTTTTGCAACAAGTGGAAGCATATTCTGATCCGTTGTGCAACTTTCTAAATGGGCTTTCTGTGGCTGGATCTTTAAAAATCAGTGTAGCCCACCCGTACCATCATTACTACTTGAGGGATGGATCAGACGTTCCAAGAGAAAGGTGGGTTTAGCATAATCTACTGGGGCGCAGAAGTCACGGGACATATATATATATATTATGAAAAACTATAGGAGATTTCCTGGGATATGTGCATCTAAAACTGTGCATTAACTCCATTAATCCAAGCTAAAACCTGCCTGAAAATCCGTATATTCATGTTGTCCCGTGACTCGTTTGTATAATGCGTCTCTGCGTGTACATGTGGCGCCCTGATGCTTGCGGGATCCAGCGCGGTAGAAATAAATAAAAACTTTCGTTTTTTTTAGTCAACTAGTTTGCGAAATGGAGCAGTGGGTTACAGAATGGCTCTATAATGAAAACCAAATGCATGTTTTGCGGTGCACGTAGTTCTGTGTTCCCCTTAGATTATAAAGCTCACCAGCCACCACTATTGATTTCTCCCGGAGAGCCAACGGGGTGCAAACTGCACGTCTGTTAAGAAATTTGCAAGGCAATATTGAGCCATGGGAACGCAGCAACTCCTTAATCGAACGATCTTTAGTCAGATAACACGTCACACGTTAGAGAAAACACAAGCAATCTCTACAGAGTAAATTCGGGACCGTCACTAGGGAGTTGATCAAGGTATTTTGCATCTGTGTATCGCACACAATCAGATCCAGAGTCCACGCCATTCATCCACTAACTTCCATCCCCCAGTGATTACCTAGATGCCAGGTTATTGGGTCAACAACAAAAACAAAACAAAAAACGCACACAATTCTCGGACTCTTATTTTCTGTGGGAGGGAGGTGGGGGGGAATGGGAGCAGCGGGCCAACCACTGATAAAGTGTGCTTCCGAAGCTAGCAGAGCGCTCAAGCAGCCCGTGGTTATCCATCCGCCCGCTCACTCGAGAGAGGGCATCAGGTGTCAAGGCTCCGTTTTTAGGTCAGATACTATGAAAAGAGGCCAAAGCATTGCTGCAACAGGAGAGGGTTTGCACACAGGAAAAAACCTTGCCACGTTTTGTTGGTTTGTTGAAACAAAGGAGCTGTTCAAGGAACACACGAGCGTTCCCAGTAAACCCGCCTGAGCGGCACAGTGCTAATAGCAGGTTTCCTCTCACGCGAAACCGAAATGCAGACCACGAGCTTGCAAAGTAGGGAAATGCTAGTGAAAGAACGTTTATTTAACAGCTATTCGCAATGCATGCATAGAATGACCAAAGATTTTGAAATTACTAATTATGTACATATTAATGCAACCAGAATTCAAAACACTCAATTCCAAAATATGCACACACTATTAGTATCAAAGAAGGCAGTAACGTTTGGGCAAGCACACATCTAATTTCCTCATAGTTAACGCATCGGACATCAATTATACAGATTTAAAATGTATGTTCCCGGAAGTGGGTATACCTTTCAGTGGGCAACACATTTCTGGCCAGTAGAATGCAGCAGTATTATTGGCGTCGACTTGCGATCCCGGAATCATTGGAAGATTGCTAAATTGTTTAAACTTTGTTCCTGGATAACCGTACACATTCAGATCACTACTTGTACTACTTTTGACCATAACGGTGGCTTGCTTTCTTAGCAAGTAGCAAAAACGTTAGAACAGGCACATGCTGGTATTACAATAGCAGATCCCATATGCGGTTCAGATATTAGCATGAAGACCATCACTGAGCATGAACCAGGGCACCGGCCCCCTGTCCATATCCAAATCCCTTGGGTCCAAAATTCTTTGCATAACAAGCTGAAAAAGAAGAAAATTAATCACAGAATGGTGAGCCAGCCAGATGCTTCAATGTCCATGGGACTAATACAGATATAACGCTTTACAAGACTACATCATGCAATATATTCCTACAAGCTAAGGCGTCGATATTGGACCAATGATGAATGATTTTCTATGGAATACTAAAACTACTTTAAGGTTCAGCGTGGCTTGGCCCCATAAAAGTGAGAACACCCAGTTTCAGTTTTTCCAAATGCCGAATCGCAGCACTTCTCTTTGGACAATACCAGTCTTGGGGGACCCCACACAAACATTAACCAGAAAATTATTCATAGCGCTAAAGATAGGAACTTTAAAACTATTTACAAAATATCTTAATTTGACTGATCAACAGTTTTGTGCGAAGGTTAAATCTTCAAAGAGAACCTCGTCCTTTTGTTGTCCCCTCCCAGAGGTTTTCTGCATGCAAACATAGTGCCCTTACCTTTGCAATAGATTTCACCTTCTTTCTCCGTCAATGTAGTGGATTCAAGGCCCTTGCCACATTTCGCACACCTGAAACAGTTCTTGTGCCATGGCTGACAAAAGAAAAAAGGATAGAAAGGAATACACAGAATTATATGGCAATATTCAAGTTATACATATGATTTCATGTACGTGCATTTATTTTTTAAGTTCACTTTATGGGTGGGAATCATTGCTAGGCAAGCTTCACACAGCTGAATTATCATGAAAAGTTAATCCTTTGGCAGAGAAACGCCTGTGCCACTGTAGACAATTTTCTTTTGGAACCTTGCAGGTATTTAAAAATAAATATACTGTGCTGGGAATCCTCACTCTCTTGACAATCAATACACAATGACAAAAATATTCTGAAGACCATGTAAAACCCAAATACTATAATAAAAAAGGGCCCAAAATACGGGAATATTACACATCACTCAAGATCATTTTAACATTTATTTCAATATTTATTTAGCAACCAAGACAGGCTTGACTGGTTTCACATGACAGACTAGACGAAACGCCACTTATGGTTCATATGGTCATGTAGGCTTCCAACTATGGGTTGATGAAACGTCATATGTGAAGACCACAGAGTCATTTGGTGGGAGACAAAATGTGCCACACTTCCCTCAACATACTAGAATATTCCTTGGTCGCAGAGGCGTTGCTAGGGGGCGGTCTAAGGGGGCTATAGCCCCTGGTCTTTTGGCTGTAGCCCCGGATAGAATCTCGGGAGCTACACCCAAAAGGCAAGCTCGCCCCCAGTCCTGACATTTCCGACATCAGCATAGCCCCGGTCTTTTACAGACCTAGCAACACCCGTGCTTGGTCGGTTGAGCCTGTGTGTGGTTATGGTGCACTGTGTAACATGAGGAGGGCTTTTTGCCTGGTCCCCCAAGTCCATATGAAGAAGCTACATTACAACTCTTACCAGGCAGCTATCTCTAGGGTGGCTCTCTTTTCAGGGGCTTGATACTTTGAGAAATGGACGTAGCTCACAGGGAAATTCATATACCATCTCTAGGATGAAAAAAGCCTTCCTGCAGAATCCCATCCGGGGGTCAGCATCAAATAGTTTGAGATCTTCAAGATCGCCAAAGAACTAAGAACAATGTCTGAAAGCTGTTCGAGCACCTCTTCCCCTGGCACCTGATCTGGCGTCCTCCATTCAACACAAAGTCAAGGGTATTGCAATCCACACCAACGCTTGGAGCAACTGTTTGGTAGTTTAGGTTTAGGATAAGTCATACTTTGCTCCTTCAGCTAAACCACCTCATTAAATCGCTAGCTGAAATAGACTGCTCCAGAGCATGCCCCCCCCCTTTATTTTTGACATTTTTGTAACACCCAGACCCAAGGGTATGACCGAGTTTTGTACATAAGCAGAGAAAATTGTCTTTGCTGTCTTCATGTACTAACTGCAACGGCTCAGAATCAGATGTTACACATTTATCAAACAACCAGGTCTTGACCAGTTTTTTTGAAGGTGGTGAGGGAGTGTTAGTTTCTGATGTGTTGAGCGTTCCAGAGCATGGGAGCCGTGATGGAGAAACAGACACTGCCTGTTCTTTTGCTATTAAAGCAGGGGGGGGTGACAAATAGGGCACTAGCGCTGGATCGGAGCACTCACACAGGGATTGTTTCGGTGATTCAGCTGTTGAGGTAGATGGTGGCCTCCTTGTGGATGCAACAATGTGCGATAGAAAGTTTTGAAATCCACACGCGCTTTGATGGGGAGCCAGTGGTATTCACATCTTTTAGCTGGGACATGATCCAAGAGGTTTAGACCAAGGAGTGCTTTATTTTGGAGTAGTTGGAGTTTGGACATGTTGGTGGTTGATGTGCCCAGGAGTAGGACATTGCAATAATCAAGTTTTGACAGAATCAGTGCACGTGCCAAGGTGAGGCAATTGTTCAGTGAGAGGAGTCATCAGCTAAGAGAGCCAAGTCTTGCAGTGTAGGCAGTGGATGATGCTAGGGCATTTATATGCCTAGACATGGCTAGGTCTGCTTCTAGGTAGACACCCAGGGTTTTTATTTGTTTGAGGATGGGAATGGTTGAGCCATCAATACAGACTGAGGAAAAGGAAGCATTCAGGTGTTTGAGCTGGTGCGGTGAGCCAATGATGAGGAGCTCAGTTTTTTCATCATTTAGGCATACGTTGTGAGTGGCCATCCAGTTTTGGATTGTGCTGTAGACTGCAGTGATTGTGGCTATGTCACTGGCATGGTTACCTGTGATGGGGATGAGTATTTGGGTGTCGTCCGCAAATTTGGTGTAAATCTCTCTCGAGATGAGCAGATCAAAGAGGGGTTTTGCATGTGTATTATGCAGTGTTGGAGAGAAGCACAATCCTTGCAGAATGCCCAGCAGTGCGGGGATGGGGTTGGCTGATGATAGCCCAATTAATATTTGTGTGGTGCGGCCCCTCAAAAGACTTGATCCAAGCAGAGGCTTCGGCAGAGCAGTGGAAGTGCTGGCTGAGATGACAACATATGTTGTGATCAACTAGGTCAAACGCAGCAGACCGGTCTAACTAGAGGAGGATTGTTAATGTGGCAGATTCACGGATGGAGTCCATTTGTATGTTTAGGTCCAGCAGGGCAGTTTGTGTTGTACTCAGGGCGAAAGCGAGATTGCCTTTTGTCAAGGTGGTTTTGCTCCAGAATTGTTGGACTTGGGCATAGGCTAGGCGGTCCACAATTTTAAGAATGGAGGGGACTGTTGTAATGGGGCAGTAGTTTGTGTGGATAGAAGGATCTAGGGATTCTTTTTTTGTGAGACACCCAGTCAGATTTTATGTCAGAAGTAGCATAGCTAGTTGTGAATGAGGCAAACTTGGCGATGATGGAAGCTAGTGTGGAGGTGCAGCGGTTTACTATGTGAGCCGGGAAAGGGTCTCCTTTGCAGTTGGAGGGTTTCAGTGCTCTAATGGTGTTAACTACTTGCTCTTGTGGGATTTGATTGAATGCAAATAGGGGGTTATTGGGGGTGGGAGGATCTGACTGGGTTGGGCGGCAGATTCAGCTAAGGGCAATGTACTGGCAAGCAGGGCATTTTTAGCATTGATCTTGATAAGAAGTATCTCAATTTTGTAATAGAGGGAGTCTTGCATCGTGGTACACCAGGCTTTGTCTGTGCGTGTAGCAGAGATGCGGGGGAAAAATTGGGTCTCAAGCTCTCGGAAGATAGTTAATAGTTATCACCTGCAAAGCTAATAGCTTCAATGACAAAATCGCCAATGCAAGCTGCCACAGTAGAGGACAGCTTTCTTGTTAAGTGCAGGCAATTGTGGCGAGTGCCGTGCAGGTCATTCAATTAAACAAAATAGCACTACTTTAGCCCCAACTACACTATTATGCTGGGTAAATGCTCACTCAAACATGGAGTAGTGCCCAATCACAAAGACAATCATCTCCGTCAATGAAGGACTTGGAAAATGACTACCCCATAATCAACAAACTCTGCATGGATGCGGTCAGAGAACGCAGCACAAAAACCTTTAGAATATGCAGAATCAAACAAGCTGCTTCACTGCAAGCAATCCAGGTCATGCATTTCCACAGTACCGAACCAGCCCTGCTACAAATGAAGCAAGTGTGTGAAGGTGCAGATCCAGCATCCCACAGGGGGGTGCAAGTACAAGCTACAAAAAGTATTTTAGCAAGGCCCAGGTAGTGATGCGGTGTTCACGAGGGCTGGTGAGGTTGCCTGGTAATTAGAGTATACATATAGCTGTGCCACACATCAGGGCGCTAGTAGGTAGGGCTGAAATGCAGACAACACACGTGCAGAGGGATAGGGTCAGAGGGAATTGGGGTTAGTACACCCAAATTAGGTAGAAGGGCAGGTAGGTAAGGCTTGGTTTTATTATGTAGTTCTGATTGTACTAAGTAGCATTGTTAGTTGTTGCAGGGAGGACGGCCATACTGGAGCCTGTTCGTGTTGAAAATTGTAGAGTACTATGATTTAGTTAGAGGCAGCAGTATTCTTTTAATTGAGTTTTATTTTCACTGCTGGACCAAGGTGGTCATGGAGTGAAGGTCAGAATGGAAAGAGATACCAAACTGGGTTCAATTGATTGTTGCAAGGGAATAGTTTCACAGGGGAATTATATTAGTATTTAATTTTTTTGTTTAAATGTAATTTTTTTAAAAAATTTTTTTTATATACAGACAGCAGATGCCTTCCCAGACGATAAACTAATGAATACACCGTGATCATGGAGGACAGTACGCTTACAGAAGGGGACTTATGGCAATGCCAATATACTATTAGGAGGGGAGCAACAGCACCCCCATTGACCACAACAGCACCCCCATTGACCAACAGGTAATTTCAAACAGCAATACACGTGTGGGAAGAACTAATACATAGAAATAATTTCTATCAGCAGGGCGCCAAACACGTTTTTGTTATGCAGCTGTCCATCATGAGAAGAGAACTAGAAGACTGGGCCCAAAGTTGGCCACATGTATCAGCACGAGAGTACAGAGCGAGAAGGTGCAGGGCACAAGGGGGATCCAATCAGAAGGGGATATTGTATTCTCAGGACTGCAACAGTTTTACTCTGGTTGATTTCCACACAATATTACTGGCTGGTTCTGGTGAGATGGTGTTGCCTGCATAGTCTCCAAAAAAAGATGTCTCGGTAGCATCAAACATTGAATCACCTTGCGCTATGAAGAATGCCAGCCAATCAGTGTGCCAGGATTTGTGCTGCCCAGCAGAGTACATTGTCACTGAAGGGCGGTAATGGTGGGAACAATGAAGCCTCATTTACAGGTCTTTAGGGGATAAATGACAAACAGTCAATCATCATGTTGGAATTGTTCCAATTGTTGCAATTGTAGAAAATGTTAATTCCTCTTTAAAAAGGTGTAGCCCAGAAGTGGCAATTTGAGACATGATTATTCAGTTCAGTTCCACAGAGCGGTCTGTTTTTTCTCTGAGCTGTTAATACAACTTGCTTCTTTTCATTGCTGCATGTACACTCCTTTTTGACTACTTTGGGATTTTTCTTTTGATTACCTTGGTGCAATCACACCTTTACAAATGTTATGTTCATCCAAGGATAAACAAAATGAACCTGCCCGCCTGTGTATTTGAACTCCCTGCAGTGTTTGACATGGTGTACCACAAAATCCTCCTGCAGTCCCTCTAGCACCTTTGCCATGAAGGGTAATGCCCTGAAATGGATCACCTCTCGTCTTCAAGATCTTTTCGATCTGGGCTTTTCTGCTCCAATCCTTTCATCTTCTGAAACTGCATTTCCCCAAGGAGCTTGTGTGTTTAATGGTTATGTGAAACCTTTGGTAGATATTGGGAATCTTTCCCTGTGCTATTTCAGATGTGTGCTGATGAAACCCAATTGCATTCAAGGTACCAATCATTTCTGGAAGGAAGTCATGGTATCATAGTAAGAGGACCAAGGGATCACAGTTCAAGGGTGTTTATTGAACTTTATCAGGGGTAAGATGAGCCTAATTCTAAGATGGGTGCAAGCTACGACCATCAAATAGTAATACAGTCCTAGTGGAGTCTAGTCAAATAAAAAGGGCCTATACTAAAAAACCTATTGCTTACCGCTATGCTACAAAATAGTGTGGGATAATATTCACAAAAAGAAAGAAGTGCTCACAAAATGATAAGTCAGGATGTTTTGGCCGTTGGCCTCCCTTCCCCAAGTTTTTAGCATGGGACAAGGCGGGTCACTCTAGCACAGCACACTCATGGGCTTCTTTGGCACCAGGTCACAGTTCCTTTCACCAACATCAGGGCCTTCCATGTCTCTTTTGTGCAAAGTCTCAGAGGACCTGATGTACCATAAACAATAAAGAAAAGTTCCTTTCTCAACATTCATGTTGGGTGATTTGCTCTTCACCCTGGATCCCCCTCAGCTGGGCTACGATCCTTCTTTCACCATAAGACTCCCTCAGTCGGGTTCACACCAACTTTAGTTGGGTTCACATTTACCTCAACTATCGTCTTGGTTGCGTTACTGTTCACCCAGGATTCCCCTCTTCCAGGCTCAGACCTACTCTACAATTGGTCCCCCTCAGCTGGTCTCAGACCAATTTAGTTTACTTTCGAATGTGCACGGGGTTCAACGGAACCCGCTGTAGGACCACTTATTTCACCATTCAATAATTCTTCCCTTCTCAGGGGTGTCGGGGGGGGGGGGGGGTTCGGAGAACCAAAAAGAGACCTTTGTGTGAGCACCCACGTAGCGCCGGACCACTATCTGGTACCTACCTATTCCGGTTTCACAAAGTTCAATTGTATAGAAGTACTTTCTTCATACAATGTTGCCACTTGCAACCTTCAACAAAACACAGTCCGGTCTGTTATCAGTTTCCCCAACTCACCGGCTGTGCTGAACTCAATGGTGTTGCTTTGCTGTCGGAGTCGAGGACAGTTATATGGTGGCAATCGCTTCTCCCCGCCTTGGCTATCAATGCGGGAAGGCCATTGTGTACCTTTGACACACGCTACACCGTCAGCTACAATTCCTGGTCTTCTGCTTCTTTTCCTTGAGGCTTCTTGAACGTCGCGGTTCTGTATTGAAAAGGGCAAGGGAAATTCCCTCCTCCTTGACGCCCTCTCTGATCTCACTGCCTTGCTCTTTGGTTTAAACTGCCCTCTCTGATTTGCTGCTTCCTCGTGCGGTTTACCTTGCTCAAAGTGTGCTTTCAAACTCTGCCTTTTATCCGTGTGGGGAAGTGTGATGGAAGTCAAGTGTGTGTAATTATCAGTAATTGCCAGACCGTTGTGTTGGGACATGTCAGGTATATGGCCCTGGTGTTAGTCCATTGTCGCTCACGATTTGTCAGTGAGAAAGTGTTTGTGTTGGAAAAAGGGGGCGGGGTGAGTTTCTAGGCATCCTACCTGGTAGGATGGGGAAAAGGTGTTATAAGGAAGGGGCTACTGCGTCTCACCCTTCGCTGTCCCACCTCCAAGCCCCAAAACCCCCCACCCCTTTGTAGGTGATTCTCCTGCACTGCTTCACCCCCAGGAACTGGATCTAATAGAGATGGCTGTATCCTGGCCTCCTGGGTGACAGATCCCGGGGACTAGCGGGTGAGACACCCTCAGGTTTCTTCTGCCTTATCAAACAGGCAAGAACAAGCCTATTGTCAAGGGTAAGGGAGCTTTATTATTTGTCTTTCACAATTTGTGTATACAAAATCAAAACCATTGCACGATTGAGAAAACCCACCTAAGTTCCATTTTCTTCAGGCTTTCGTAGGTGGGCCCTGGTCTTCCCTCCCCACCAAAACAAAGGTTAATTCCTCATATTGAAAACAAAAATTTCAGGACAAATCAATAATCAGTTCCACAGTCTCGTACAAGGGGGCAAAACCCCCCAAAAAAAGATTACATGGTCCCACCTTGACAGTCTATGGTTCGCTCATGAAAAAAGGTCCTGGAATTGGTCTTCTGTTGCTGGTGGGATATGATGACCTCTAATCACACCAGTAGCTGTAGAGACAGCTCATTTTGTCCCAGAAGACTAAATTGCTAATGTTATTTCCGATTAGTCTTCCCTCCCACAGACCCCTCAACTTAGATATTCACCTTCCAGCACCAACTGCATTCAGAAACGTCTTGAGCCATCAGGGAGTGTCATACGGAACATCAAAGGCTCTGCTAGACTTTGATGTGGACCCAGGCAGGTTGGTGGGGACAATGTAAATAGAGCCACTGATAGCCAGTGACCTCAGTTCCACCTTTTTCTCAAGCTCTCCACAGCTGAAGGATTACCGAACGGCAAGAGATAAGCAATCAATCCAACATGCATTATGAGAGGGCAATAAGGAATGTGTGTGCGAAAGCACTCATCCAACTTGAACAACATTACTGAGATGCAAGTAATTTGTTCTTCTAATGGATTCCAACCTCCCTCATCATAGATAAGTGCAGAACTTGAAAAAAAGAGGATAGCAAAAAACCACCACTAAAGATACATTTTCGGAGAAAGATAGAAATCTGACACCAAGCTAGGAAGGAAGGTCAGACAAGAATTTACCCCTTTAAGAGACCACCAGGTATGGAGGTTTCATCAAAAGGTTGTGGAGCTCACGCACCCACCTAGCAGAAGTTATGGCAACCAGGAAAGTCGCATTAAGGCAGAGAAACCTCAAAGAGCAAGAATAAAAGGGTTCAAACTAAGGCATTTGCTATGTTCTAGTATTCCAAAAAATACAAAAACTCATACCCCTTGCACATCTTTTCAAGGGATCAATCAGAAGCTTAAACCTCTATTTGCATGTTTAAAAAAATAAAATAAAGACTTTGGCTGGATAAATAAGTTACGTATTAACAGTTAAGTAGATTTTTTTTTGTATTTCAATATGAGAAAAATTCAAACAAGCTTTGAAATCTGTTCTCCATCTATTTATTCTTGATGTTCAGCTCAACACATTTCGGGACAAATTACTTTCCTTCATCAAGAGCAAAGTTTCATTTTCTATTTAATAATGCAATAAATTAGTTTGTGTAAAAAAATGTTTACTAAAAGAATGCGCTATCCTGCATCATCATTATTCTTTAACAATATATTGGAAGACTGTTTCAAGAATCAGATGTTCATATTTATGAGTAATATGGACTCAACTTCTCATAACATACAAGTACCCAATGGTATACCCAGGTAGAGTACAGGGTACTATCATAAGTAATAGTATCAGATGCATTGGATCAATCAATCTTCCTGACTGATATCAGTTGATTAGGTGTGCAGGGCACAGGAGTATCCATACGTTTTGGGATACTAGAACATAGCATATAGAATTTCATCCCATGTGACAGGGAAATGATTACCTCCTCATGCACCCTTAATTATTATAACATATTCAGAGATAATTGGGAATATTACCTACTAATGAGATGTGCTTTAAGGAACATTCATTTTCAAACTAAGACCTTGTCAAGAAGGGCAATGTAAGATTTCAAGTCCCACCCCAGAACAACCAACTGGCATGGGGGAACTGGTTTACACATTCGAGAACTGTATAACAGTGGGGATGGTGAAAACCTAGCCCTACTCAGGGATCCCTTAATGAATGAAATGGTGGTGAAGAACCCTTTCACAGTGCCAACTTGCAAGCCAAGCTGGGCCAAAGAGCAGACCATCTAAAATAGTAGGGCACATCATGGGGTGCTTACCAGTCTCTGCACCAAGACGGAAACTTAAGCCACCTGCAGAATTAAACTACTTACTGTGGTGGAAAGGAGTACATCTATGACATCGGACAAATCCCACTTTTTGTACCCTCAGCCTCTCAAAAGCCAAGGATGACCGGTGAGGGGGCTGGAGTTCAGGTGGAGGAAGAGCCCCTACCAACTAGGGGAACAGGTTCACCCTGGCCAGAAGGCACAAAGGATGAAGGATAGCCATGGCCAGAGGTTCCGAGTACAATGTTGCCTTAAGCCCAGTCCACAGCAGTGATGCACACAGTGCTCCAGAACTTTCCAGTCCCCATAGAGCCAGTGGAATAACAGGAATTGGCATGAACATATGAAGGAGAGCGAAGTTCCTCTTTACAATACGTCTCCCCAGAGACCCCACAGGGATAGTTCCTGGGAGCAAAACAATTTTCACTTCCTCTTGACACTGGAGGTGAAGAGGTCCAGTTGAGGATTCCCCCAAAGGGCGAAGATCTCATCCAGAACTCTTGGCAGAGCTCCCATTCATGGGAGTTAAATGTTTGCCTGCTTAAGGCATTCACCACTACATTCCCAATGCCAGCAAGAAAAGCAGCCAACAGATGTAAGTCACTCTCCAGAATCCCGAGCCACAGCTTTATTGCTGCTCTACACAGAGGCAGTGATCCCACACCACCTTACTTGTAGAGCCAACGCATGGCCCGCATGTTGCTGGATGGGACATTTCCTGCATGCAGAGTGAAGGAATGCCACCAGTGTCAGTCTGATGGTCCACAGTACCAGTAGATTGATGTAGCCCAATGCCTTGGCAAGACCCCAATAGATCGCCTCTGTGATCACTAGCTTTTCAACAAGGCATCCATCTCCACTGTCGGCCGAGGCCAAGGTTTCCATAGTCGTTTTTCTCACTGAGCCATCACAGGATGTCCTGTGATCCACTTGTGTACCTGCAACAGGTCTGTCATTTTCCCTGGTACTAAGACCACTAACAAATAAGTAGTTACTAGAGTGACCCTAGGCACAATTGAGCCTAGAGTACCACAAAGATGCAGTATGGCATGATACCCAGAGATACAAAAAAGCAGAGGATGAGGCTATACTCTGGGATCAGAAGAGAGCCCATCAGATGAAGGTTCACCACTCTATCTTCAGTGGAGAAGGGGACAGCAGAGGAAGTGCCTGGCCTGAGCGATTATCCAGAACCACACTAATTAAATGAGGTAACGTGGATGGAGTCACCAGAGACTTGATGTTCTGGGTGAAGCCCAAGCTGTTAAGCAGAGGACCGGTGCCATGCAGGTAAGCAGAAGCCAGATCTAGAGGATGCGCTCTAATGAGCCAACCCTCCTGTTAGGGAAATACTTACATATTTTCCCTCCTGACACGTACGACTACCACAACGAAAAGCTTGATGAGAACCATAGTACAGAGGACAAAACAAAGGCCAGGACCTTGAACTGGAAAATGGAGTTCCCAAACCCTGAGCATCAGTACTTCCTGTGCTTAGGATGCATCAGCACATGTGTGTAGACATCCTCGAAGTCCAGTGACACTAGCCAGCCTTGTGACTTGAGGATCTGGGGCAAAGTGACAATCTTAAACTTGCCCTTGTGCAGGTACAAGTGCAGACTACTCCGATTTAAGATGTGGTGCAGGTCCTGTTGTCCTTCTGTATCGGAAAGTAAAGTGTAAAAGTCTCTTTCCATTTCCATTTAAGACATCAGCTCTATGGTGCTCTTTGCAATAAGTTGATGAACTTTCTCCAGCAGCGATATGGTCTGTAGATTGGGAGGGTGGGTTTGGAGGGTGCAGGGGAGCAAGATGTATTAAATGAAAGGATGCAATATAACCATGGTGTATCTTAGGGCTGAGGTATTGAGTTGCCACTCCCTGATCTACAAGGACAATTCCCCCACACAGGCCCTATGAGATGAGCGGTTGAAATCAGATTCAGAGGGGATTTGGACCTGGGGTTGCAGAGGTGTCGAAGACTGAGGCAACACTGAGTTCCTCTGCCTCTACCTTGATTGGGAAAATGCTGTTCGCCTTGTTTGCCAGAGGGCACCTGACCCCTACGACTGTGGATGGAGGGGAACATCCTGAAGGCACTCGCCCTGCAGGGAGTGGAAGCAGGCAGTTGAACAGTCACTATAGGGAGTCTGCAGGCTTTACCTTTCTTTATACCCATTAGACTAATCTGCAAAAAATGATCACTAAAGGGGCTATATACAGTTTAGCCTGGTCGTTGGGGGCAAAATGAGACATCTGCATCCACCAATGTCGGCGGATGACAGAGCCGGAACCAATGACCCAAAGCCACACATTTTGCCATGTCTAGGCCTGACTGGAGGATCTGACGGTTTCACATTGTTTTTTAACAAATGAAAAGAGGTGGCCCATTCTCCACTGCCTTAGAGAAGACATCAACAGGAACAAGCACAGGTACAGTTCTTTGCCCTGAAGGCCAGGCTTGCTGATGCCAACTGATTACAGCCAATGGCATTCACATTCTTGCTTTGCCCTATCTGAGGGCAGGGATGGGAATGTGGCCGACTTCAAGCCCACTCGAAGCATCAAACATCAGACCCTCGGGTGAAAGAGGTTTTGATAGGAGGCCGGATCCATGGGTGTAAAACTGCTTTGTGGCAAGGTCACAGCACACAACTAATGTGGAGGCAGGTTCAAACCACACAGTCAACAGTGGGTCAGCCACTGCTGGATTAAAGGTCAGAAGGGTCCCTAAGGGGACACTGATCAAGAATGTCCGTATGATGTTAATGTAAAGGTTTTCATACTGCATCGATGCCACTTGTGTGGTCTCCAGGCGCTCATGTGGATCTGTAATACAAGGAGGGAGTGTGTGTGGTTAGTAGGGTTGAGCGGGAAAGAGAGCTGCGATGTTGGGAGCTTCAGTTCGGAAACCCCGTTCACTGAGCATACATGAGCTTTTGTGGTGGCCGTGGTGCTGCGAAGAACGTGTGGATTGTGGTGCTGTAGACATCCGGTTGAGTTAGGTCTGGAGTTTGAGAGGTGCTTATGCAGGAGTGAATTCATTAGTATGGATTGTTAGTGAAAGTCCTGGAGATCCATCCAAGTGCTCCACATCTCCCACCCCCGAAATCCACCCAAGTGCAACACATCCCCCACCTTATGTATTCATCCAAGTGCGCCACCCTCCCTCCAGAAAATCCACCAAGTGCGCCACCCTCCCTCCAGAAAATCCACCAAGTGCACCACTCCCACCACCCCCAGCTACGCTGGAGCAGGGAGGCCCAAAGATTCACTGATCTTTGCAATGGTCCACTGGAAGAAAGCATGCAGCTTGCCAAATTCAAAGGACTGCACAAAGTTCAGCTCTGGGACGTTTCCAGACCACTGGCATTCCAAAGGTCTGAAAAACAGATTGGTAAGGGCACCGCCCTACCTCCACCCCCTCCCGGGTTACAGAACTCTGCTGGGAATTCCTCCACCTCTCTTGAATCCAAGGTGCCCAATCAAAAACCGATGGGCTCACTGAAGGATTGCCATCTGACAAGGGAATAGAAGCCCTGTTTTTATTTATTATTAATATGATGCAGGTAATTCAATCACAGAAAGGATGATCTGCTAACCAGATCTCCCTATTCATAAGCCTCATGCCAAAAGCATAGTTTACACCTGTGCCTTGCTGGATCAGTATCCAGACCTGCAACTGTGACGAAGTGACTTCTGCCCTGCAGGAGTACACAAATGAGTGGAGGCTAAAACACCAACTCAGCACTCACACTTCTACAAACCAAGAGCCAAAACAATCAAGGTAAAATGGCCCACATTACCACAAAAAGCAAAGGAGGTATATCTTGTGATTGTGCCCGAGAGAAGGCTATACTCTCAAGAGGCGTGAATGTGGTTCAGTAGCATCCCAAACAGCGAAGTTTAACAGTCCGAAATAAATAGGTGTCCAATCAAGGTTCGATATACCCCCTCCTATTACAGTAGGCAAACACCCAAGTTGTTTCTTTGATAAGATATCCTTTACCAGACAGAGGTATCTGAAGCATGCCACCTTTCTCTTCAGATGCTGAAAGAGAATTTACCTTTCTTCAATTTGAAGCTCAAGTAGCTAGGATGCTAGTTCCAGCAAGCCTGGACACACTCAGAACAGGAGAGTAAGACTGATCTTTGGGCTACAATCCCATCATACATCTCTACATCCATCAAGACCCTTCAGTGGCTCCTGCTGAAGAAATCATAGGCTCTAAAGCTCTATGAATCATACACAAAGCTGTTATAGGAGCCGGCCCATCCTACATCAGATCAGATCCAGAACTATACCCCTCCCTGCGAATGGTGATCCATGAAGGCAAGAATGTTTTCCTCCATTAATTTCAGGAAACCAACTAGGCCAACGGTCCATCAGCAGTGGCAGCTCCTCACTCTGGAGCACATTCCCTTCATCAAGTTTTACGTGAGCTACAATAATCCTCTTTTTAGGGGCTGAGTGGGTGAGGAAAATGAAACACAAATTAAAGAAAATCCCACAAATCAGCTTCCTTCCCTTACCGCTCAGAGTGAACCGACCTAGATGTATGTATCCTTAATTCTTTGCATTCTTTAACCCAAACAAAGGGCACTTCACCATGTGGTTATCGAAAAAATACACATATTTTAATATTTATCACAACATGTTATCAATTCAAATATACAATGTTAAAACTACACATCAATTTGTTCCAAACACATACTCAACCACATATCTTTGTGTGTACATATTTCTTCATTTCTACTGAAAGCATAGACATATATGCTTAGAAAACCTTTTCTATGCCTTTCTATGGTGTATTCTCCTCTAAGAACCACCACTCTTATTTATGCCCTTCCCAATTTCTCTGGGCAAAAAGGACTGTGCCAACACTTTCACAAGAATGTGTTTCTAGAACCAACATAGAATTGTATCTTTAAGAATAGGCGAGGCAAATAATCCCTATTGCGTATCCTGTTGGTACTGTCTTCAGGGCACTCGGGCTTAGTTCATGTTCTGGTTTTCACACACTTAATAGTATGCTACAATTTGCAATCTTTCTAAAAAACAAACAAACTTTTAAACTTTAAAACATGGTAATTAAAACATTTTTTGTGCAAAGAAAGTACTCCAAAACATCTGTAACAACTTCATCTCTATTACCAATATGGACAGCAGGGATATATTAATACTTAAGTGGTCTAATTATTGTCAACTTTCACACTTTCCCTAACATTAAGCATGATTTACTCTCTTCGTTTCATGTGTCTACAATTACACATTCTCCCTTTTGGAAGCTCTATTTCATTAGGCTGACGGTCTCCTGACAGAGAAGACTCGTTTTACTTTTTCTAAAGGGGGACACTTTTGATGTCATCTTTCCATCAAATGTCCCTCTATGTTTACTTATCACCCGTTTCTAAGCCGAGTCACCTAAATGCTCACCTCTCACTGGGTCTTCAATCTTTTTGCCCCGATCGAGTTGAATCGCATTTACACCGTTCGGGCAGTGTTGCTTCCCGGTTGTGTTCTCTATATCACTGGTAAAGGCAAGAGCAGTCTCCCTACTAGTTTACAGCCTTAATCTATAACACAAGACATAGGCCTCTATTATTTATCAATGTGTTGACAATAGTCACCTCAACATTCTCTTGTATTGAAATGAAGCTTACCAATGAGGTAATCTCTACTGCCTTGGAGTTTCCTTTATTTACATAGGGGGAATACATAGGGGGAAACTTCATCTTTCATCACCGTTCGTCTAACCGCTCAAGGCGTGGTCTAGTTAAAAAGAGAACAATGAAAGGGAACAGGATTAGATTTCCCCTTTATGATGGATGCCTCATTGCTAAATGTATACATCATGCCTATGTCTTACCTCATAGATATGTCTGTAACCTGTCTGCAACCGGTCGTCCCGCTCGCGATGAACAACTGCTACTCGGCAGTGCAGCGAGCCTACTGTCGGGTTAATCAGTTTTTAGTAGCAGGTGTCGTGATGTCACATGATATGTGCACATACTCACGTGTCGTAATGTCACGTGATACGCGGCCAACTTCTTATAGGTAGATCTTTCCTGCAGAGTGTTGCTGCCACTCTAATGCAGCATAGATGTAGAATTACAATTTTTATACATTGAATAACTCCAAGAGAAATTGTCATTTTGTTGTCAAGAGATGCGCAATATGCTCGCGTGTCTGATTCACACGTGACCCACGGCCATCTTACTATGGGCATGCCATCCAACAGTATATTGTTACAGTGATTACTGTATATGCTGCTCACTCATTCCCACAAAATATCCCTAAGAGGGTATTCATGCCATTCTTCACAGAGTACATGTTTTGTGAGAATACTTGCAGCCCCTATGTCTTGTTCACTTTTTGTGATGAATAAAAAAGGGACCACTCAATGGAAACATTTAATCTGTTTCTTACAGTGTCTAGGGAGTATATCCATTTCTGTTCTGTTTGTCTCAGCTTTAAATCTCTGTTACCACCTCTGGGTTGCGCAATTATCACTTCTATAATGAACCAATGAATATCATGTACTCCATGATGGGCACTTTTAAAATGTGCCACTAAAGGTTTTTCGGGTACCTGGTTCTTCACACAGGATGTGTTCACAGATTCTCTGGCAGATAGGTCTCTTAGTTTTGCCAATATATAACAAGCCACATGGGCATTTAATGCCATAAACTAGTTACAATTTGTAAAATGCTTCAATTCCCATTTTCTCCCTTTAAGGTCTACATGTTTCATGTTCGATGTTAATTCACACACGGAGCATTTACCACATCTTAAGTGGCCGACCACCGGGGGGTAAGTTCCACAGTGTCAATTGGTTGGTGGGCCTATCCTCGGACAGTGATTTGTATGCATGTACAAGTTTGTCTCTCAAGTTTGGCATACGTCGAAACGCAAAACGTGGTTTACTAATTGAGAAATCTTCGGTGTTAATAATATTCCAATTCTTCAATATGCATCTCCGCAAGTCGTTACTTATCGGAGAAAATGTGGAAACACAAGTAATCTTTTCCTCTGTGACTCGTGGTTGTGGTGTCAGGCACCTATGTCTTGGAGTGTTTTTGGCTCTTTTCATGGATCTGCGTACTATGAATGGTGGATAGCCTCCTGCCCTCAATCTAGTTGTTAAATCTTTGCTGTAAGTCTCAAAATCTTATTTATGGGTACAGTTCCTTCTAACACGTAGGAACTGTCCAAATGGTAAGTTTTGCCGCAAAGATTGAGGGTGGAAGCTTTCAAACAGTAACAAGGTGTTTTTATCGGTAGCCTTCCTAAACAAAGTAGTGCCCAATTTGTTCTCTGCATCTTTAAAAATTTCTAGATCCAAAAAAGGGCTCTTTTTCTGGTTGAAACTCATGGTGAAGTTAATACTTCCTCTTGATCGTTGACCCAGGTAACAAATGAGTCAAGTTCTGTTTCAGTTCCTCCCCACAACATGAAAACATCATCAATGTAACGCACCCAGATTTTCATGAGATGCTTAAAAGGATTGTGGTCTGCATAGACGGAGCGTATCTCCAGATCGTCCATGAAAAGGTTTGCAAGATCTGGCGCGAAACTAGAACCCATGCTTGTCCCATGCTGTTGCAAATAGAACCCATCTTCTTCAATGAAAAAATTGTTGGTGAGAGCAAGTCTGATGCACTCCAAAATAAATGCCGTTGGTACTGTCTTATCCCTCCTTTTCTCTAGATATTTACCCATGATTCTGACACACTTCATCTGAGGAATACTAGTATACAACGCCTCTACATCCAAGGTAACTAAGATGTCTGTGGAAGCCACAACTATTGTGTCTAATACCTTAATCATTTGAGTTGTGTCCTGAATATACGAGCGCATAGTTTTAACAAATGGCCTCAAGAAGAAGTCAGAGTATACCGACAAGGGTTCTAAAATGGACCCAATGGCTGCCACAATGGGCCGCCCTGGGGGAACCTTGTGATGTTTATGAATCTTCGGTAAACAGTAAAAGGCCGGTGTAATAGGGTGTTCTTGTATCAGAAAGGCTTTCTCATCGATGTCAATCCACCCTTCACCTTCTGCGTGATTCATTAGACTTGCTATTTCATCTCGAATTCTTGGTGTGGGATCGCATGGGAAAGGTTTGTAGAAAGTGATTCTTTCAAGTTGTTTCTTTACTTCGGCCCGGTACAATTCTGTACCCCATAAGACCACTCCTCCACCCTTATCTGCAGGTTTAATCACAAACAATTTGTTCTCAGCTAGATCTTTTAAAGCTATTCTTTCCACCTTAGACAAATTATCCCTATGCTTGTTTTTTGTTTGCACAAGAGTTCATCTTACTGATGATTTTGTTCTCAAAACTGATGATTTCTGGAGAAACCATCGAGGTTAGAGGGGTAAAAGTGGAAGGTTGTTTCAAACCAGAGACACTTTTGTCTCTAGGTCTTTGATCGTCGTGATCTTTAAAGAAATACTTTAATCGAATCGTTCGGAAAAAATTCTGCATTTCTATTTCAGTGGTAAACTGAACGGCTTTATTCACTGGAACGAAAGACAACCCTTTGCTCAAGACACGAATTTCTGCTTGTGTGAGGATATGGTGACTTAAATTAAAGATGGGGATCACCAAGTCGGCGGACCCGGCTGCCACTGTCGTGTGCGCATCCTGTGGTTGCCTGGTTGGCGGTTCCTCCCTCGTCTGCCCCGGTTCTGAAAAGGGCCTCTTTGTGGATTGCCTATATTGGCCCCATCAGTACTGGACCCACCATCGCTGCTGTTCGATGAGTTCGAAAAGGTGACAAACTTTCTAAATGGACGTCTCTTGTTCCCACCTTGGCTCTGGCCTCGATTCATATTGCTCTGTGTGAAAAAACCTGGCACCAGATACGGGTAGGTCACCTCTTCCGTGTAGTACTGAACATCTTTTTAAAATTTCCACAATTTCTTGTCCATGGTGAAAGTTTTGAACTTCCCCATATCCTCTTCTATTTTTTCCAATAGAGCTTTGGCATTAGGTATTATTGAATCTTCATTGATTTTCTTCTCCAATTCCTCTAGATCCAGTTTTTGTTTTTTTGCTTCCTCATTTGCCGTCGATATAACTAAAATAATCCAATCCCGGGAACACTTATTCCCAACACCACTAAAATTTGCCATGAATTTGGGATTGTCTAGAAATATCCGGGGTATATTTTTCAATTGGAGACCCTCCGGGATGATCCCTGCTTTTAGATATTCCACCATTAACTGGCCGTGGGATTCAGTACGTATTAATTTCTTAACTTTCTGAGTTAGCAAATCTAGATCATTGGTGTTAGATGGAGTGAGAGATTACCTCATTGGTAAGCTTCATTTCAATACAAGAGAAAGTTGAGGTGACTATTGTCAACACATTGATAAATAATAGAGGCCTACTTCTTCTGTTATAGATTAAGGCTGTAAACTAGTAGGGAGACTGCTCTTGCCTTTACCCGTGATATAGAGAACACAACCGGGAAGCAACACTGCCCGAACGGTGTAAATGCGATTCAGCTCGATCGGGGCAAAAAGATTGAAGACCCAGTGAGAGGTGAGCATTTAGGTGACTCGGCTTAGAAACGGGTGATAAGTAAACAGAGGGACATTTGATGGAAAGATGACATCAAAAGTGTCCCCCTTTAGGAAAAAGTAAAACAACGAGTCTTCTCCGTCAGGAGACCGTCAGCCTAATGAAATAGAGCTTCCAAAAGGGAGAATGTGTAATTGTAGACACATGAAACGAAGAGAGTAAATCATGCTTAATGTTAGGGAAAGTGTGAAAGAGGACAATAATTAGACCACTTAAGTATTAATATATCCCTGCTGTCCATATTGGTAATAGAGATAAAGTTGTTACAGATGTTTTGGAGTACTTTCTTTGCACAAAAAATGTTTTAATTACCATGTTTGTTTTAAAGTTTAAAAGTTTGTTTGTTTTTTAGAAAGATTGCAAATTGTGGCATACTATTAAGTGTGTGAAAACCAGAACATGAACTAAGCCCGAGTGCCCTGAAGACAGTACCAACAGGATACGCAATAGGGATTATTTGCCTCGCCTATTCTTAAAGATACAATTCTATGTTGGTTCTAGAAACACATTCTTGTGAAAGTGTTGGCACAGTCCTTTTTGCCCAGATAAATTGAGAAGGGCATAAATAAGAGTGGTGGTTCTAAGAGGAGAATACACCATAGAAAGGCATAGAAAAGGTTTTCTAAGCATATATGTGATGAATATTAAAATGTGTATTTTTTCGATAACCACATGGTGAAGTGCCCTTTGTTTGGGTTAAAGAATTCAAAGAATTAAGTATACATACATCTAGGTCGGCTCACTCTGAGCGGTAAGGGAAGGAAGCTGATTTGTGGGATTTTCTTTAATTTGTGGCACATTCCCTTCAGACATTAAAGTTAGACACATGAAATCCAGAAAGCTGGTAAAACGTGTATATACACATGCAGGCCTCCAATATAAGCTAAGGGAGCACTGGCTTCCTACATTTAAATGGTCATGATATTATACAAGTGTCCACTCAGAGGGCATTCTATCACCCCATTGACTCTTCTGGTCTGGTATAGCTGCAAGCTTTCTAGGTGCACTGGAAACAGTTCTTCTCTGTGGCCTGGGTCAGTGGAACTGACCGGTCCAGGATTGGTCTTGTGTAACTCTGTTTTTCTTGGCACTTAGTTTATGTTTGCCATGTTTGGTTGTTAGAATATTTGTATTTGAATCACTCGTTGGCTTTCACTCTTACCCGTTCACCCACTTGGTTTAAATGTGCCAAGAACTGTGAATGACCTTTCATTTGTTCCCCGCTGTTGCGCTAGTCTCCTCGCCCCTCTCACCTGCATCTCCTGTCAGGATTATGATTTGTAGAATGTTCTCATACCAGTTGTTAGTGGGTTGAAGTGGTTTGAATACGGATATTAAACTCAGTCCAAGAAGAATTATGCTTCTTAAACATCGGCAACATATTTGAAGGCTCATTGCAACCAGAACACAAACCAACACCATTCCTATAGAACCAGGTTTGACATTTGCTGTAGACATGGAGCCCTGGGAACCTTAATTGAAGATTGCAATTTTAGCTGTGCCCACGTATGTATGCATCTCAGCAGGCACTATGAATTTCCCATTTGCTACGATTGGCCGTAGTTCAAAAACAATTCATGGCTTAACTTGAGCTTCTGTTAAAAATCCCTATGAGGTTACCTTGGTGTGAAAGGAGATATCAGGAGAGAGTCAAGTGGTCTGCAACCTCCAGTAGTCCACAGTGTTGGGACGCAAAGTCCTCCCTGAATCTTCTGCCAAGTTCAGAAATATTCCCACCCATTAACTCTATGAAAAGCAGAGCATTGTGGCAGAGATTGAGAAGATCTGACTATAGACACACAGCATAGTCAAGAATGCACCAAGTGGAGCCTCGCTGAGGCTCGTCTAGAGAGGACGCTCAATCATTTTTCAAAATCAGTCTCAGCCAACAATAGATCAGTCTATTGAATAGGTTCCATGTGTTATTAAAAAAGAGGCTCTCTCAGAAATTAGATTTTATTTAGCAACGTGCACGTTCGAAGATGCCATCTAGTGCTAATCTTATCCATTGATCCACCCCCCTAAGTTCAAGTGCCCGTGCAGCAGTAAATCCTAAGACTGCCCCTAAACTGACCCCATTAAAAGTTTACGCCCCTTGTCACATCACCAGGGCTCGTCCCATGTTTCCCATCCTCAAACCAACCAAGGCTGAGCCCGCTTACTACACAGGCAGCAGGGTCGAGCCCATTCAGGCTGTAAAAACAAAATACAATTAGTGATTCATCCTAGCACCCTGAATGCTCCTAATCATTTGCCGACCCGGTCGACTGTGAAGCTAAGCAGGATCAGCCTCAGTTGGTAAGCGGATGGGAGACTGCCCTGGAAATACAAAGCTTAGCGATTGCTACACATGGATTGTGTTTATAAGTTTTAATTGAATTTGATCATGGCTGGCTCGGGAGAGCCACTAGAAGACTGGTTAGAGCCGGGGCAGGGTGGAGGTTTCAGTAACATGAGGTCTCCCATCTGCAAGCCAACCAAGGGTGATCCTGTTAGCTTCACAGGGCAGGGTCGGCAAATGATTAGTAGCATTCAGGGTGCTAAGATGAAGTACAGATTGCATTCAGCTTTCCAGCCTGTATGGGCCAGACCCTGCCGCCCTGTGAAGCTAAGCAGGATCAGTCTTGGTTGGTTTGTGGATGGGAGATATGTGATGTGCACTGGTGTTGTGATAAGGGGCGTAAACTTCTAATGATGTCAGCTCTAGGGACAGGCCTTATGATTTACTGCAGGGGCACTTGAACTTAGGGATGGATCAACGGATAGATTAGCACAAGAAGGCGGCTTCCAACATGTGTAAATGTGAGAAAATCAAAAAGGTAAGATCCATAGGATTTTTTTTTCATAGCGAGCAAAATATGCTAAAGAATAAACGTGCCCTATCGATTGGGCCAATAACATTTCTGAGACAACTTCTACTTTAACCAAATCATTTTTAACCTCACTTAACATTTAAGCAAAACGCAGAGCAGGGGTAGACGCGTCTCCCTCACCCCCTCTACCTGCCACCACCCGCAATCAAATATTGTCTCACTCAAACCTACCATTTACTTTTGGAAGCCAAAAAATGTTTTTTAAAAAGGTTTGGTAAAAATTGGTCAGTAAAATGACGGTACCATTGAATAGTGGCCATATTTCAATATAAATAGCATACCTGGATTAAAAAAAAAGCAAACTTACCTTTCCAGCACCCATTATTTTTTCTGCCGCATACACAGACTCCCCACATCTAGAACATTTCTCATTACCTCCAAATTTCTGAGCAAATTTGGAAGTGTTTGTATTTGCAATTGGCCGCTGGAATGGAGTTCTGTAATTAACACAAAAGTATTAGTGTGCATTGAATAAGTTGTGCTTTATTGAAATTCCATCAAACAGAATTCCTGGGAACATTTCTGTCTCAGTGGCAAGAGTTGAACTAATTTTGCTCATAGCAGCCTTTCTAATTTGGCACCCAAAGAGTTTTGGGATCAAACGGACAAGCCTCTGTGGCGTCGGTTTGACCCCGAACTCTTTGGGCGGCAGATTATAAAGGCTGCTTGCAGGGAGCAAAGGTTCAATGCAGTTGTGAAATGACTTGCATGAACAAAGTAAAAATAGACTGGTTGCTGTGCATCAGAAAAGACTGTTCAAACTCTCACTCGTATGAAGAAGCATGGCCATGCTCCAGCAGTGTTTAAACTCAGTAACGATAGTTTATGTATTACACTTTAAAACCTAGATGTTTTGGTGTTGCTGTCAATTAGGGCCTAGCTCTCATAAAAAGATCAGGATCACAGCAATCACCACTCGACATTTCAAAGGATAGCCCTCGGTTTGAAAACAGCTGTGCCATTAAGACACAAGGAAATGAACTCAAGTTTGTTATTGATTTCTTAATGCAATTAACTTCCTGTTCTATTGAAAATACAAATATGTACAAATTGATAATCAAAAATGATGTTATCACCTTCAACCATTTTTATACATCTATTTTTTGCCTTTGGATGATCAACCACCAAACCCCAATACTGTCATTTTCAAGCATGATAATGGAAGGGAAATGGTTTAGGTTTACAACTGACAGCAATGGCATCTTTTGGTCAGTCTAAGCCTCCTTTTAGCACTGGGCTCCATTTATAAATACGTAAAACAAAGAATAGAACCTTCTTATCCAGTACAGATTGTGCTGCCATCAGTGTCTGATAATAAAATATCAGCTTCTGTTTCATTTAAAAAGAAAACAGTTGGGAATGTGTCCGTTAGACACTTTATGCAAGGAATAAACCGAGAACACTTTCCATCAAAACAGGTATGACCACACCCAGGTTATCCCCCCGCCTACCCCCCAACACCTGATCTTTTCCAAAAAATGTTTCATTAGATCTGGTTTGATCAACCATCTTCAACTTTAGATCCACTACACAACAGAAGTTAAGCAATTATTTAGCAGGGGAAACAGGGTTAACCCGTAGTCAGCTAGTCACCCCATCCGCAAACAAAAAGTACCAAAAAAGTAATCTGTTGTCTGATGAGTCTACTTCGGGTGCCTTAAACCAGATTTCGGTTCATCCCGCAGTGCCAGTTCTGCTTACCAGAAGTGGCCCAATGAGCACTCACATCCAATACCCGGCTTCATGCCAGTGAGCTGGGCTCCTTACTCTTAAAGTTGGAGAATAGGTGGAGATTGTTTCAGCCAGAGACCTCTAATCATTCGCTTTACCAAATAAAATTGAGTGTTCCAAGTGCCAAGTATCCGGAGGGAAACTTTGAAGGGAACCAGCTTCTAGATGGTTTGATTAGTCTTTTGGTTCTAAACTCAGGTCGGACAACCAATTTGCATATCAGGACCATTACCAGAGTTTCCACTGGCTTTGCCCTGCCCAGGCATAGTTCACCATCTTTCAGGTCCCATCACACACGCTCATTCTCCACCTCCCCAAATGAGTGGGCTAGAAGGGCTGGTGGTGCACCCTCCATGACGGGATCCCACCTCAGCCAGCGCGGGCCGGCCCTCACCTTCATTGCATCACAGGGTCTCATTCAGCCCTCCAACTTGTGCACACGTTAGCTCCTTGGTCGCTGTTTCAAGACAAATTGGGTGGGTGACCGACATCACTGCAGATCCCTAGCACTCTTTGTGGGCCTCCCCAACCGGAGGCACAACACAGTTGGGGTGCAGTGAGGATAGTCCACCCCAATCAACAATAGCACCAAGAGCAGGTTGCCCATCCCCCGTCACCATCCCAAGGAAGGAGAAGATGCGTTGTGTTTTTAGGTGCCACCACAATCACCGGGGAATGCCAGTCACCTGGCCCTCCCGACCCTATGAGTTGGTGAAACAGACCAGTATGCACCGGCAACAAACCTCCGTGCCAGGTCCAGGGATCTTGCGATGGTGCTGATCGAGGTCTGACCATAGGGGGACAAAGCCCTGTACCCCGGGAGGGTCCCCAAGGTGATTGATGTTCAAGCGACCCTCAGACAGGCATAGCCCCGGCAGGAACCTGTGGCCACAAGGTGCGTTCGAAGTAACAATGATCAATTTGTCCTGCAATTCATTTTTAATCAACGCACAAGCAGAGTGATCCATGGCCAAGAGTCACACATTCCCACACTCAGCCTCCCCCAGACGTCAGCCCAACCCTGCTAGTGCAGGAGAGGCTGGGGGGAGATAGCACCGCCTGTCCCACCCACAGAGAGACGGGGGTGGCAGCACCACCCATGCAGCGATAAGTCCCAGTGCCCCATCAAGATTCCCCTTTTGGGAGTCGGCAAAGGCCATCAGGGTTTTAAAAAAATTGGTTACAGGCGCTCAGCCCGGGAAGCCCACCCTCTTCTTACGGCAGGGCTTCCCACGGTGAGAGTGGCAGGGGGTCCACCACCGGCCCATCCACTAATCCTTACACGACAGGGACCACCTACTCCCCTGTCGGGGGATGGAGAAGAGGGCTGGGGGGTGAAACCACTAGAGTATTTAAACTCCAGCCTGGCCACATGGTTCCAAGCCCCAGATACATGGACATGAGGGAAGGCCACTCGCTTTGCTGGCAAGCCTGACCATCGTTCACCCATGGCAGTGAGTGGCCACAACCTTGACACCCGCCATTTGAGTAGACCCGGCTGAGCCATTACTTAAGAGCTCGCCTGGTGTGCTGGGCCCCTATCTGCCTGCAGAGGACTCCTTTGAGAACAGGCAGGTTTCGCTCAGCACCTGGCTGCCCCCACTTGGGACTTCCCTTGCCCCAGCACCAGGGTGCCCCCACTAACAGTCACCCGCTGGCAGGGCGGGAAGCATGCCTGGCCTGCATGGTGGCTCAGGGGCCAGCTAGGAGAGGAGGGGGCACTCGGGGCTCCCTCTTTGGTGCATGGTTGGTGACGTCCTGGCAGATTAAACCAACCCTGCTGGACGTACCCATCTGTCTGCTAGGTCGTGGACCCCTCTGTTGATAATCCTGCTCCCCGGTGCCATGCCCCCCCACGTGCTCTGGCCACCGACCTCTCTGCTGGATGGACCATAGCACGATGGGTGCTGTGGTTGTGTGCCTCTGGGACTCAATTGAGGCCGGGTCCACAGCTCTCCCTCTGGTCGCTCCGTCGTTAATGATCCTTTCGCAGAATCACTTCTGGAAACCTTGTTACGACTTTTACTTCCTCTAAATCAGTGTTGTCCAACTCCAGGCTTCAAGGGCCGGAAACCTGATGGATTTTCAGGACATTCTTCATTAATATTCATGAGGAAAAATGTGCATACATTTAGCATCATTGTATGCAAATTTATCTCATGAATATTAATGAGTGGTATCCTGAAAACCTGACATGGATCTGGCCCTCAAGGCCTAGAGTTAGACAACCCTGCTGACAGGGCCATTGCTGACTCCGGCTCGGCCAATCCGAGGACCGCACTAAATCATCCAATCGGTAGTAGCGATGCGCACAAAGGGCAATGACTTCAATGTGGACAAAGGAAATGGCGTTGCCTCTGTCACGCTGCGCAACCCAAACTAGAAATAAGGCAGATACAGGTGCAACAGATCTAATCAGTGCTTAGATACAATAGTATGAGTCAAGCTGGAAACATGGTCATCAGTCTAAATGGTTTTAAGTTTATGGTGAGATATGGAACAGATCTGCCAACACGTGTTTCGACCCCAAAAGCGAGTCTTTTTCAAGGCAAAGCTGTTAGTGATTTGAAACAAATGACACGGTATAGCAAATCAAATGTACACCAACAGTGGTCCAATGGTAAACAAACACAATGGATAGAAACCAAAACAGTTTTTTTTCCCCCCAAACATAGTTCATAAGGGTAGGGCCAAAATTCATCAGGAAAAGACACAAAGACACGTATGGAGGTACAAGTAGGTTCAACCAAGAATGACCAGTAAACAAACTTAATATGGTTCCATGTTATAATGGTGAAACATTACCAGTGCGATTGAGATGTTCAACAGCCAAGGTACAGGGTTGTGGCACCAAACGATTTGTACATGGAAAAGGAGCCGAAAACAAAATGGAGAACAGGCAATGAGCAACAGTCCTAATTATACTCTAAGAGTCAAACAATGGTGTCCAATTGATGGTAAGTAGCCGCTACTACAACCACACATAACTAAGTATTTCTGCCAAAGCAGAATGTGCCAACTACATATCATGCATATTTGATAGAGAAAAGTGGGCGACAGACTAGAGAGGAAAGAGTGCATTGTCCAAATTTGGTTGTCCATCCCATGTTTTTCTCAAAAGCAACATGCAGTAAACTAATCCCGATATATGCCATCTGTCCCCCAAAGTGAGGTAATGAGTGTATAACAAGTATGGATTTACCACAATTGTGTTGAGAAATGAGTTGAAAAGTACATGCACTTGAAGGCCTGATCGGCGGTACAATTGCAGGCAAGAAAGTAATGTTCAAGCAAGCCAAGTCTGTAGGAAGAAACAAACCGGAGTTATAACAACAGTGTGTGAACACAGATAATGGTCTTATTGATAGGATACTGATTACCAAATGATTACTGAGATAAAGATGTAAGGCATAAGGAAACTGGGCTCGGTCAATGCCAGGACGCCGTGTCCTATCGATGCATGCATAATGGCAAAAAAAGGGAAACTGGGCGTTTTGCAAATTAGAATGACTAGTGTGCAACCCCTGAGCGTTGGCAATGGTACAGTAAGCTAGCAGCTCATACTTAATGTTCCGGGGTTGGATCCCCTCCAAGAAAGTAGTTTCCGACGTGTGTAGGTGGAGAAAAAGCAGCTTGCATCTTCCGTGTTTTTGAGGAAAGAACCTCAGCTAACGTCACGTGGCGTAATCACGTGATACCGCGATTTAATGTGTACGCTATGGGATAGCAATGAGATAGTGCCAGTGGATGTGTTAAGGTATCCAAACAGAATAAGTCACTACAACCTGTGACAATTCATTGTGGAAATGTTAATAAAACAGCATTTAAGTTGCACAGGAAGGGCAAATACAAATTGGGGACTCGTACTGAGAAAGTACTAGGCAGAAAAGAACAAATGAAAAAACAGAATAGTGAGAGATAAAAGAACAGAGGGAAATATTTGGAAGAAAGATTATATTTAAGCCAAATGTATAATAATGAGAATTCAGTAAGGTGCATGTATGCAAAAATATTTAGAAAGTGAGATGAAGAGGGGCAAATATAGCACCAGTGTCAAGTGTTGACAACTCAGATGAAGAATGATATTAAGAAACTATTGTGCATGGAAGGACAGAAAATGCAAGCACAATGCAAATAAAGGAGGACTGCACCAACATTGATGTAAAATGGGTCCAAGTACCATAGCATTAAAGGAAGACATTCAGTTCCATATATTTGTTGAGTCCCAGACTGGTGCATCTGAGTTTGGCAGTAGTCCGTGCCTCGAGCTGCCGTAGTAATTGTCCGTCGTCAACTCTTCGGTGGGCATGTGCTTGTATGAGTCCAATAAACTTAAGGTCCTTGACTGAGTCCAGTTGGTGGTGTTGCTGCCAGTGATTGGCAAGAGGTAATTTGGGATCCTGACTTTTCAAATGGGCAAAATGCTTGCGGATGTGTACATGTAGTTCTCCAATTGTCGAGCCAATATAGACCTTTTGACATACACACTGAATGGCATAAAGTATATATTTGGACTTACAGTTGATGAAATCACAGATCTGGATTGCATGACCCTGATGACAGGTAAACACATTCTGATTGAGGGAGAATGCAGAAGTTGCATGAGCCACATTTGAAAAAATCCAAAGGTTTGGGCTGGAGCAACGTTTGGAGATGTGTTTAGACAGGCTTCGGTTGGAGAAACGAGGGGCAAAGATGGTTTAGCAAAGTTCGATTGCGAATGAATACCAATTTAGATCTGTTGGAGATGTAGGATTGCAGATCGGGATCCAGACACAAATGCCAGTGCCTGTTCAATAATTGGTAAACCATATCACTATCCTGAGAATACTTGATAAACTGCACGTTGTTGAGGTTGTTAGTATTCTTGACTTTATGGGTGCCAAAAATTGAGTCTCTGGTAATTATATTGGTACGTTCCAACCCTCTGTTAATGGAATGTTCCGAATAACCTCTTTCCAGAAACCTCTACCTGATCATGGCACACTCTGGTTCAAAAGCTACCTGGGTACTGCAATTGCGCCGTGCACGATGAAACCCTCCAAATGGAATATTATCAATGACAGATCATCTGTGGCAGCTGGAGGCATGGAGAATGGCATTCACAGCTGTTTTGTGAAAGGATTGAGTCTGCAGCATTCCATTAGTAATATGGATCTGAAGGTCTAGGAATTCTAATGCATCAGGACTCACATGTCCAGAGAATTCAATGCCAAAATCATTCATATTCAAATAAACCCGTTTTGGTTTCTATCCATTGTGTTTATGTTTACCATTGGACCACTGTTGGTCTACATTTGATTTGCTATACCGTGTCATTATGTTTCAAATCACTAACAGCTTTGCCTAAAAAAAGATCCGGTTTTGGGGTCGAAACACGTGTCGGCAGATCTGTTCTATATCTCACCATAAACATGAAACCATTTAGACTGATGACCATGATTTCCAGCTTGACTCGTACTATTGTATCCAAGGACTGATATAGATCTGTTGTTCCTGTATCTGCCTTATTTCTAGTTTGGGTTACGCAACGTGACAGAGGTGACGCCATTTCCTTTGTTCATCGTTCTAATCCCAGTAGTTTTGCGGTAACTACTAGTCCCTCGGGTATGCAGCAGCCCGCAGTTTTGACTACAATCTCATTGACTGCTATTTGTGCACTTTTCCACCACTATTTTTGTAGCACCAGCGCCTCCCATACACAGCACACCTCGATCCAGTTCCTGACTTATCAATGTGAGCTTCATGACTTGCAGTTACTGGGAATTCCTTGTTCATGGGAAATCATTGCAATCCCCACCATGAAAAGGGTTCAGCGGTTTACCCGCACCCGTCGGCAAAGCATAGACATGCTGATCCATTCAGTGTAGCGCGCATGCAGCCCTGAACATCCAAAGGCATCACAGATCGGTTATTGCTCATTCTCGTGCGGCTAAGTGCCACTTGTCCCTCTAAGAAGTTGAACGCTGACCGCTGGGCTTCACATAACTAGTTAGCATAAAGGAGTCTCATTCATGATCTGAATTAACCAGACAAATCACTCCACCAACTAAGAATGACCATGCACCACCAACCACAAAATTGAGAAAGAGCTATCCTGTCAATCCTTTGTGTGTCCGGGTCGGGTGAGGTTTCCGCATCTACTCAAATTAAGCCACAGGCTCCCCTCCTGCAGGTGTCCTTCCGTTATTTCCTTTAAGCTTCACCTTTGCAACCACACCCCTCATCCCCAAAGAGTTTGGTTTCCTGGAACTGCTTGGTGGGTCACAGGAATAACACTGCTGGATTGCTAGCCTGAATCATTGATGGTCAGAACTACGACGGTATCTGATCGACTTCGAACGTCCTACTTTCGTTCTTGATTAATGAAACCATTCTTGGCAAATGCTTCCACTTGGTTCATCTTGCACCAGCCCAAGAATTTCACCTCTAGCAGCACAACACAAATGCATCTAGCCATCCCTCTTAATCACGGTCCCAGTTCAGAAAAACAACAAAATAGAAGCAGAGTCATATTCCATCATTGCTAGCTGAAGTATTCAGACGACTGGCCTGCTTTGAACACTTTTTCAAAGTAAACACTTCGGACCCCCAGGATACTCAGTCACAGGCTGGGACACAGACAATTCAATATTAATTACCAGTACAACTGGGTTTTATGTCCCCCATTAACAACTATTGAGCAAGGTCTAAATCACTGCTTAGTGGCCGCCCATTCTTTATCAAAAAGAAACCAGTATATTTGATGTTCATCTACCCAAGCACAGCCCTTGACAAAGTTAACAGAGACACTGTCATGTTCTTAGGACCTATAATTGTCCTAAATCTTTGGTAGACATACTAAAGGTAATTCACACAAATTAGGCTTGCGTGAGAAGTAGCATAGAAAGCCATAACACCCCCTAGTCCATGATATGTTTGGGAGTTAGACAAGGGTGCTTTTAGGCCCCATTGCCATTTTCAATATACATTAATATTCTACAAGAAGTATTACTATAATACACCGCTGATGTACCAAAATAGGTGAAAGACCTGTACCAGTATTAGTTTATGCTGACGGCACAGTCTTAAATTGCCCGCACAACAAAAACCCTTAAAATCTTAATGAACAAATACACCCAATATATGAACAGTCTACATATACATCTGAATTCAGTTAAATCTGCAATAATGGCTTGCCCGTATGGCAAGAACAAGATAAAAATTCCAACAATGTGGAGCAATGGCGTCCCCCCCCATACCATGCATGAAATTTAGATTATTTAATCATTTGCTTTTTTGAATTCTCTTACCCCAGATTCACATGGTGAAAAACAAGTGACCAGAATGAGGCAAACTTTGAAAATATTTCATCAAATCGGATCCAACTAATTTGCAGCCAAATGTGTCAGCACCTGTGTGTGATCTAACCCAGAAAATGCCCGATCATACGTTTTTGTACTTTTTTTGATAAAGGGGTGACAAGCAACCTACGTGTTAGAGCACCCCTAAAAATAATTGCTTATAATTAATGTTATGTAGTGGATCTAAAGTTGAAAATGATTGATCATACCAGATCTAACGACTATCTAACAATATCCAACAAATGAAACACATTTTCTTTCAATTGTTTGACTGAGGACAACTGGCTACAGGTTAGCCCCCCAAACTCCCGAAATAATTGCTTATATCCCCCCCAAAACACCCAAAATAATTGCTATTAACTCCTGTTCACAAGCGGATCAAATGTTAAGAAAAGTTGATCAAAAGTAGCTCTAAAGAAATTCTATTGAAATAAGTGATTTTTTTTCAAAATTTTGTGGAGGGGGGCCAGTTCCCCCGGCCTTTGCAGCCAAATATGTCAGCGCCTCTGTGTGATCTAACAAAACAAAAAAATGCCTGCTCATACAGAATCTAATGAATATCTAACACTTGACAGATTTATTTCCATTTTTTGATTGAGGGGTGCTGGCTACTGGTTAGACCCCCTCTAAAAATGGTTTATAACTCCTGTTTTGTACTTTACTTTGTTGTTTGTAACATGTTTAAGGCAGAGGATAGCTCTGACCGCCCCATTCTGGATGACCTGCATCTTACTACTGTTGCAGTCCGAGGTACCATCCAGCATGTAGTTACAATAATCAAGCTTAGCTCTGTAGAGTGGTAGGGGCATATTTGCCTAAGCAGGTTGTGCAAGTAATAATAATTAATAATAATAATGATTTGGCACTTATATAGCACTACGAACCCTCAGGTATCTGAGCGCTGCTTATTATTACCCACGGTGTGTGGTGCTCATTTATCAACCTCGGAAGGATGAACGGCTGAGTTTGGCCCCACCGGGATTCGAACCTGCGCTAGCAGGCTCTGCACGGATGTCAAAGCGAGAGCTCTATTCGCTGTGCCACTTGACCGGCTATGGTCAAGTGGCACAGGATGAGCGCCGATGAGCTACATGCTCATCAAAAGAAAGGTTGGAGTCAAAGTATATACAAGAGTTCTCACATGGGGGGGGGGATAATTTAGTAGAACAAACAGCAATTGAGAAGTGACTAACATGAACGTTTCTTTAGCCTGGGGGCAAAACCCATGATCAATCACTCCGTTTTGCCATCATTGAGAGGTAGAGAGTTCAAAGTTATCCAAAATTGGATAGAACATAAATGTTATTAATGGCAAAGGCATCCTGGACATGCACACCTGACAGTTAGAAAAGAACAGAGGTATCGGCTGCATAGTTCATATAGCAGACCCCCCATGCTATCACGCAGATTGAACAGTGGCCTGGTATGGACAGGTAAGATAGCCCTGCGGTGTCCCAGAAAGGATTGTATTCACTCTGGTGGAATTTGGCAGATGTTCAAAACCCGCTGCAGTTTCCTAATAAGCAGATTATGGTGCAGTAAATCAAACGCCGCTGGAGGATCAGATGCATCAATAATGGATAATGCCTGTGATGTTTGAATTTAAAAATCGAGCAGCGAAGTCTCATTACCATATCTGACGCGAAAGCCGAGCCCCCATCAGATTGTGAGCTTCAATAAAATCTTGGAGTTGAGTATATGCTACTTTGTCCAGAATTTTTAGTAAGAAGGGGACTTGGTGATAGGGCGGCATTTCCCTGCAATCGCGGGATCGAGATTGTCTTTTTTTTTTTGAAGTTGTGCGATCCACACTTCCTTGATGGAAAAAGGAACTAAGGACTAGCAAAGGAGGCATTTATGATCCTGGTAATCCATCAGTATCTCCGAGTGCTTGATACTCGAGGGACACACGTCCCCCAGACAAAGTGGTTTTCATGCCCCTTAAGATTGATAGAACTTCATCCTCAGACACTTGGTGGAACGCAAATAGCACCAAGGAATCCACAGGTTGGTAGGAAGAGAGATTGAGGGATGCTGGACGAGATATTATGCATTGATGGACAGATATTTTTCTAAAATACTAATCCTAAATGGACTGGCACCAAGCAACACTTCTCACTATCCAACCTCTTGTTCTTTCCTTCGAGTTCCAAGAGAATTGTAAAGAGCTCTTGTGAGTAAGACTTGGCCTAGAGGATTCTGCTGTTATAATTAGTTTGTTTGGCAGATAGAATAGCTTGCTTATAGGCAGCCACAGACTTCTTAAAACCAGGAAGGGAATCGGCGCACAGACGTTTCCTGCCAAACTCGTGCAGCGGATCCAATGTGGAAAATGGTTGATTAAAACGAAAACAGACACTTCCTCAAACTCAACCCATCACCTCATCTACCTCCCTAGGCATAAACCAGACTCTGCCCCTTGCATCAAAGAAATCTCCACAGGCAACAGATTTGTGAACAGAGGATACTCGAAAAGTACAGTGACAGAATGTTTTATTAAAGCTGAAAAACAATTGAGAAGAGATCTCTTCAAACCACATCCTAAATCAAAAAATGAAACGATAAGATTTATAACAGGCTACAACCAGCAAGCTAAACACATCAGGGCCATCATGCACAGACATTGGAACATATTAACCACTGACAAAGACCTGTGTAAAGTATTGGAACAGAGACCCAGTGTGACTTTTCGCAAAGCTCCGACATTGAAAAATATACTGCCACCGAGCACTGTAATAACCAAGGTTTCTTCATCGAGCTGGTTTCCTAACAAACATGAATATGTAGGTTTCAAAAAATGTGGCAAATGCAAAATGTGCAAATATGCCTCGAGAAATTCTCCAATCAGTGCAAATGGGCAAGAATGGAAGTATAAGCACACAATAAGCTGTCTTACAAAGTTTGTGGTTTATGCAAGAACATGCAGCTGTGGGTTACACTATATAGGATCTACTATTGGCCCGCTAAAACTGCATATTTTACAACATTACAGAGCCATAAAAAATGGAGATCAGACATACCCTTTAGCGCTACACTTTGGTGAGAAACACAAAAATACATCAGAGATGAGTTTTGTAGGTTTAGCACATATACCACAACACAATAGATTGCGCAATAGGGAACTCAAATTGCGCCAACTAGAAGCCAAGCTAATCTGTAGGTTTGATACCTTAAAACCTAATTGTTTAAATGTGGACTCAGAGCTATATGTCTTTTTATATGACTAATTATGTGCTAGAAGCTATTTACATCAGTGATTGTTCCATACTTCAGTGCAATGTCTGTTATCTGTGTTACACTTTCCTTCTGCATACCACTTATTCTAGACAGTAACCTCATAATGTATTCAGGTTGGTTTCTGATGTGGACAGAACACATGGACAGTGTTTTTTTAAAATTGATTTTAAGCTTGGTCAACATGTAGTGATCTGATGTTTCTTCTTTTCGGTTATGTTTCTATGAATTTATATACATATGTATCACTTTGCACTTTTAGAATTAATCAAATGCACATGTCACTTTATATGACTGGTGGAATGCTCATCTATTCTAAAGACGGTATAATTGATCACTCAGTTAAATACTGCCCAGTATTAGTATTCCGGTTGCATAGTGTTGGGAGATGGGGAGAAAGTGGGCAGAGATATATGAGGTATCCCAAGAGGGAGAGAATCCTGTACGCTATGTCTTTTAAGTCATAATGCTCACAGACGTCTGGGTATCCTTAGAGACAGAGAGAACTCTGTCCGCTATTTCTGTCGAATCTCAGTGCTCTCAGAGTAGCATAAATAACCTTTTTAGACAAAGTCATCAATTTGGACACTTGTCCGAATAACTTCAAATCATGCTGCTTTAATCTTGCACTAGCACTTTATTAATACACTGAGGTATTATCTATCCATAGTATTGTATTACTCCATATGGGATGAAAGGCGTCTGTATTTCTGTCTGAATTTGCTTCAATCCCCAATATATGCACTTGCATTTTCCTGGCGAGTTAGGGACTAGTAGGTCCAACATGCATTGCGCCCAACCCGTCATTGATTGAGTACACTTGCCACATAGATGAAGATTCCCTTTCTTTCATGCATTGTGCGGGCTGGCATTACTGATATTGGGCTGTAGCCGCTGTATTCGTTTTTTCTGTACTCACCACTTCATGCGGATTGTTTGCCACATCGCAGAGAATTTTTCTCGCGCAGTGAGGCAACAGATATTGCAATTGCGCACTGGCGCAAGATCTCGTCATTAAGTTGATATAAATTTTCTCTCGCTCAGGCATGGCATGTTTGACTCCCCCTGTTTCTGCTATCTACACACACCAGTTCAATTTCAAATAATTTATCAGTATTTTATCTTCATATATTTACACTTACGGTCTATTAGACCTTAGTCATTCCAAGATGGCAGATTTTCGGTCATGCAGAACCATAGTGTTCTTTTTCAGTAAAATTTGAACTGTGTATCATGTGACGCGTGAGTAACAGTTGGGAGGAGCACATGACATGGCCTATGAGTTAATATAAACACGAGAACACACTAGTTGGGAACAACTACAAGCCTGAGGAAGCTCGCGAGTCGAGCGGTACGCGTGGCGTTTTTCCACCCATTGGGGTGAGTGGTGCCTTATGCCTGGTCTGACCAGGTATTGCTATGTATGCTTTTTATGATGTTTTGCACAACTTTTGATAAAATAAAGGAAAATAATTTTTAACTTATTAAATGGTTGTGAGTGCTTGGGCAAGTTTTGGCTAAAGCTGGAGGTTTTGTTCATCTGCCTACCTGCACCTTTTTCCTGACACCCTTTTGCAATTGTTAGAGCCCAGCCCGCTCTAGCCCAACAGCACCAGCTCAATAATGAGGCAGAGCGCAGTCTAGGAGCTGACAAATGTTTTCATATATATATATATATATATATACACACATTCATCTCCAAACAGTCCAGTCCATGGGCTCATCGGCCCCCAACCTATACGTATCACAACATATAGCTGCTGTCACCAACTATAACCTACAACTACACCGCTTACGCAAGATAGGACACATCCTTCTCTCAGATTACTACTGTGCCGCAGTCCAGACCTTAATTCTCCCCAAGCTGGACTGTGGAAACTCCATCCGCAATGGTTCCCAATAAAAAACTTGTCTCCCCTGCAAGCCATATAGACTGCAGAAACACCAATTATTCTACACCTACCCAAACATATCACCACATCTCTCCCCAGATCCAGTGGCTACCAATACCCCAGAGAACCACTTTTAAAAGGACTATGCATCTTATGCAAGGCCATCCACTCCAAAACCGTATCCTACCTGAAGAAAATCACCAACACAGACATTACACCAGCCACCCATAATATTCTACGCATTACACTCTTCAAGCTTACCTGCATAGAAATACAAGATGCCACCCGTTGGAAAGTCAAAGCCTGGACACCTTCCACCCAAAACCCATGCAGTACCTTCACATCATCCTCTTCTGCAAAAAAGCCTCAAGACTTCTCTCATTCCCTGGACCTAATAAGCCACACCTCTTCCCCCTACTAGCCTTTGAACATCCTAATCTTCCTACCCTGCTCTGAAAACATTTAAACTTTTTTCACCTCTTGATATTTGTACGCTGCTCCGAGGCACTCTGGGTAAGGACAGTGCTGTTAAAAGATTTTAAGAAAATAATATCTTTGATCACATAACCATTTGCGTTTACTCAATCTTAAAAAGTTTTTTATACAAGAAATATTATATATTGCTTTCATAGACGGAGTTCGATTGTGTGGACCACAAGCCACTTTCAGAGGTTCTAGCCAAGTTAAGAATACCCCTTAGTGCAGTTAAAAGAATTTATGATTGGCCTACAGGTGTGGTGAGATGTGGTCAAGGGGGAAAACGCCACATTCTTATAAAGATTAGTGTTTGGCAAGGCTTTGTTAGAACAAATTTGCTGTTTCTCGTACATATTAATGAGCCTAGAGGAACCTGCCTCTGCCTTGAGAATTTGCAAAAGAAAGATCATTTTTCTGCTTTATGGGGATGACACCATTATTATTTCGAAGTCTCCATCACAGCATAAGCAGCTCCAGACTAGATCAGATTGTATAAAGCAAAAACAGTCAATCTAAAGCCAAATGTGGTGATGACTTCCATCCATCACGTTATGTGAAAACCAATATACTCTTGAATGGGGAAACTATGCAAGAAGCTCCTTTGATTATTTAGGAGCAACATTTCAGAGACACATTGGATTATTGGATTGAGTAAACCACTGTACAAAAGTGAATTTTGAAAATCCATAGCGGGGCACCACATTCACTGAGCTACCAATTGGGTAATAGTACTCCAATGATAGCACTTGAAGTGCATACATTCCAAGCTCTCTTGTCTGCCCTCTATGGCAGTGAAATATTGACCTATGCCTGCAAAGATAAAGTTGATGTTCATAGAGAACATACTGATGAAACAAATATTTTGTCTAACATTGAATTGCTTGTCTTTGCATCAATGGCCTTCACCGTGCCGCACAGGTGGTGTAGCTAAGCTCAGGATCGGGAGGTGTGTTGGTGGGGAGCATGGAAGGGAGCGATGACTAAGAACCCAGATGGGATGTGGAGGAAGCAGTTGTCAGCAGGAGAGCTAATTGTGGTTGACGTTTGTTGGGACGGGGTGAGGAGGAAGGCGAACTGACATGGGGGGGACCCCCCCCTATTCATGGGAGCATGAGGGAGTGGGTGCGGTGTGATGGTGCTTCCAAGATGCTGTAGATTTTCGACAGGCAGCGAGGGAACGAGCCCCAAGGTATTTTCAAAATGGTTAATACCAGTCTCCCTTCCAAGACCAGGAGTCGAGACATTGAAACCCCTTACCATATCCATTATTATTAGGATATAAATCTATACATTTTTTAAAAAATCTTCCGAGACATTGTTGCCTACATTTAAAGTAGAATGAGGAAATGAACCTATAAAAAGATAAGCGGGATGTCATCTGTTCTCTAGGTGGAAAAACATGGAACTGTCTAAAACAGGTTAGCAGTCAGTATGCTTAAAACGTGCAACCAACTCTTTGCTGGCAATCACCTACTGTTCACCTATGCATGATCAAGAATTGGAAAAAATAGTTTGAGTTATTGTGGGGTTAAGAATGCTACACAGCATGTCACTTTCTGTGATCATTGGCAATCAGTAACAGGCCATGGCCGTTGTGACGCTAATCAAACTATCGAATGGTGTGCGTTTTGTGAGAAGCCTAATCAACTAAAATGATTGCAACCATTTTATTCAAATAAAAAATAATAATAATTAAAGTAAAGTTAAAATGCACACATACTCCTCTGGCTTGATGCCTAGCCGCTCCCCTCGGTCCATGTTGAGCGTGCCCGCTCCTTGGCCATAGCCATAACCTTTGGGGCCGTACTTTTTACCATAGCAAGACCTGCAGTAGATCTCGTCATCATGAATTGCAACTGTCGTGCTGTCCAAGTTCTTTCTGCAAACCACTGAAAGGGAACAAAGCATGGATTTACAAAACAAATACAGTTTGCTTCGACAATTATTTACTGCATGTACAAGGAGGAAAAGAAAACTGTTCAAGATAGTTGAAACTGGAAAATGTTACTTTGTTTGGCATTGATGAAACCTTAGTTTCCCTAAATAGGCCACCTCTTCGGAATTAATTGTGCAGTGGGAATCTCAAAACTTCAAAAGAATATTTCAACGCAATGTACCACACATCCTACATGAATTTCCAGATCATGAAGGAATATTGAACATCAAGATAGGTGTCCAAAGAGGTCATAGGCAATTCCGCACCAAAGTTGCTTAAATCACCATTTTGCACTAACTGCCGACCATGTAAAATCATGCCAGAAATTAACAAAAGCAGTGGATAGAGCACTGATGAAGTGTTATTTCTCATTTCTTAAGGGTAGAAAAATACCATGTCAAAGGTCAACACCATGGCTGGAGCCCTGCAGCCTTTTCCGTTGACCGCAGCTGCCCCTGAAGACTGCATGCTGCAGGCGCAGCTAGACTTTGCCGCAACCCAGCCTCATCAGCACTGCATGCAGCGCTCCAGCTGCCGAACTGAGTACCAGCTGGGAACCACAGGCCACCTTGCCTGCACTCCTGAGGAGACCACTCTGCCCTTAAGACGAGGTACCCTCCTTGATGCCATTCATGTGGAGCCGCAGCTCTGTGAAACGGATGTCTTAAGATGGCTGCCGCTGCGCGCCTCCGATTTTGTTTACGGAGGTTGCCTAGCAATCTCTTGCCGCAAGGAGCCCTTAAGCCACGGGATAAGCCAGAATGCGGAAGCCGGCCCCCGTAGCCTAAGGCCCACAGAGCCAAAGGCCTTTTCCTCTCTGTGCCTGTCTGGGCTGATCTGGCCGTCGGCCAGGCACCCTGCCGCTCCACCACGCCACTACGAGCTGTTCACCAAGAAAACAATACGCTCTCTCATAAGTACTGCCTCAATGACATTTGCCTGGCTTGCCCTCTTCGTCGACATCTACACTTACGAGATCTGATAGTCTGATCCCAAGTTACAGTGCTGTTACCAGCACCCTATGCCAGCTCGCTGCCACGCGAGTGCTCGCAATAATCACTTTGCCTCCTACAAAATCCTATATGCATGTGTTCGATTTATGACTATAATGGCAAATTTGCACTACTTGCTTCTTACAATGCTGCGCTACGTGTCTGTAAAATAACATGCACCTCTACTATCTGTATCCTCATCCTTCCACTCTGCCTTGTTTTGCATTTACTTACCCATCATAACTCATTCTGCAGTAGTTAGCCTAAAATCACCAACTCGTGTTGTCTAAATACTGAAATTCAAATGTTACGACTAATACTGAAATACTAACCTATGTACCATGCCCATCTAGTACTACCTTGAATGCCGTCACTCAAGGTCCATCTGCAATGCCTCTTCTCTGTAATAGCGATACTCGCGGCTTCCTTAACCATCCCAGCCCTAACAGGGTATTACTGCAGCTATCACAGTGTCATGTGGGGCTGAATGTTACCTTTAGTTACATAACGTTGTGCTACTGCAAATGCGACATCTTGATGAACTTGGCCTCACTGGGAAAATCACACCATGTCTAATTATGCACCACTGCTGATTGCACCAGCCTCACAAAATGCTTGCCTAACCCATTGCTAATGTTGAATACTGTATACCACTTGATCCTCTGCCAAGTAGCCACAGGACTCAACTTCTAAGCTCTACACCCCAGAGCTCAAACATAGTAAGACCATGCTCCATTTCACCTTCATTTACCTCCTTATTGTGCTTCGGGCACTTGCCCATTCCATAATGACCACCAGCACAAATAGGCTGCCCTCAACCAATAAGAGCATCTTAAACAGCACCTGCCCAAGAGGTTACCCGCTCTTGATTGCATCCCACCTACCCCATTCCTGCCCTAGTGCCTCCCATCTACCCCATTCCTGCCCTAGTGCCTATTAGCAGCCACCAAACCTGCTCAACACCTCAGAGGACCTAAACAATCCATATCAACTCACGAGACCTACGGATAGAACAATTCACCTAGAAATCCACACCTAACCAACCCTGCTCACTAAAAACAAGAAATTAAAGGTTAGGCTCTAGACTCTCGGGTGCTCAGCCCTCATCTAAAAACCAAACCTCCATGACCTTGCCAGGCGCTCTTACAAGAACCAACAACCCAGACAAACCCATTACACTAATCAAAGGCACATTAATTAATGCTAGATCTCTACCAGCCCACGCCCTGGCCATTTCTGATAGAAATGGCAAGTTGAGGGAATTTATGCCATTAGTCACCGAGACGTGGCTCCATGCTGCAGCAGGCCCCTCGCTCTGACTCGCCATCCCTGACAAGTACTCCATCAGACTTGACAGATTCCAACCAAGCCAAAGGAGGTGTTATCGCCTTCATATCAAAAATGGCACTAGGCCATAGGCCTACATCGAACCAATCACTCATCTGCGGAACTACTGACCCCCAAACAATCACCATCCACCTTGTTTACAGACCCCCTGGACCTGTAGCCACATTTGAGGTAGATATTATTCTTCTCCTTTCAAACACCACCAAGCCAGGCTCACAGATTATCTTACTGGGGGATTTTAACCTGGGGTTCAAAGATGCCAAAGACACCAAAGGATCAACCCTTGCTAGCTCTATCACTGAACTAGGCTTCACACACCGAATCTCAGAACCCACTCACAAAAGGTAGGATTCTAGACTGTTAGTTGACCTCAATTGCAACATTAACACCCTATCTAACTCTCCTTGCGCCTGGACAGACTACCACCGTATTTCATTCATGATCAAGGATGACGGCAATCAAAACATTTCCCAAACCCTCACCCCGTCCCCCACACAAACCAAGAACACCCACAATGTAACAGTGGATAAGTTGCTTCCACTATTACAACCGATCATCAATGCCACCAATACTAAACACTCAGAACTCACAGTCCTAGTGGACTTGTTTACCCATACTGTACTTAGTCTACATAATGTCATAAACAAAATTGCCCAACTCCAACTACGAAAAGCTAAACCCCCACCGCATCTAAACTCGTGGTTCACCCCACACCTTAGATCTCTGCGCAAAGCTAAAAGAAACTCAGAAGCTCTCTGGAAGAGTCATCCAACTGCTACCAACAAAGATAACTTTCTAGCAGCCTCCCTAACTTATAAAGACGCAATCCTACAAGCGAGAAAAGAAACCTACAACACTTGCATCATTCAAGCTAAATCAATTATTTAATATACTCGGAGAGCTGGAATCCCCAACACCACCGCCAGTCACCTGCATTAAAGACACCACCTGGTGTACTAATATACACTCAGCATTACTAAATAAAATAACTATGCTTCAAAATAAAAATGAAATCTAAAACATTTTTGATCTTAGATTCAGCCCCTAAGGTGACGACTTCCACGCCTCCCCTGAAACTCTGAAACGACAATGCGCCTCTCACCATCAAGGTGGTAGAGGACAATCTCCAAACCAAAACCCTCAAGATGCCAAGGAGACATCTGCCCTGCTCCCATCATTAAGGAAGCAGCCAAAGACCTGGCACCTTTCACCACCTCCTTAATCAATTCATTCGAAACAGGCATAGTGCCCAACCGCTTAAAAGACGCATGGGTCCTCCAGTTACTCAAGAAGCCAACTCTCGACCCTAATATCCCCACATACTATAGACCGATCACCACAATCCCTTTTCTTTTAAAATTTCTTGATAGAGCAGCTTATCTGCAGATTCAAGAGCATTTAGAAGAAAACCTCCTTGGCCTCAGACAATCAGGCTTTATGCCAAGGCACGGTACCGAAATGGCCCCATTTATTTATTCATATTTGTTGAGTGTACAGAAGCCCGTGGGCATCATGGCGCTTGTTACATTGGTGTTTACAGCTTAGTTACATACACAGATACATACAAAGGATGAATGAAACCATAGGGGTTATTACAGTGAGTGGGGATAGCATAGCTACTTATACTTCCTATAGGCATATAGGAATAGGGAAGAATGTGGGAGAGTGTGTTCCAGAGTTTGTGAGCGAGGTAGGGAAATCCAATACCTCCTGCCTTGGCCCTGCTGATGCGCGGTACAGTGAGTTGATTAGAGTAGTGTAGTCTAGTAGGCCTGGTGGATTGAGCTATGGTAAGCATGTCTGATAAGTATGCGGGTGCTGAATGGTTGATGCATTTGTGTGTGGTTGTGAGGATTTTGAATGTGATGCAGCCTTTGACTGGGAGCCAAGGAGCGGTCTTTCTTGCTTGCCCTAATTGACCTAAAGACTCAAATTGAGGAATAAAAAGACAAAAGCAAACTTGCCCTCCTCCTACTATTAGACCTGTCTGCAGCGTTCGCCCTTGTAGATCACAAGGTCCTCTGCTCACACCTAACTTCTGCAGCTCTTCAGACAATGCCACTACGTGGATCTGGTCCTTCCTCAGTAACAGATCAATGAGAGTCCCCCCTCCCCCCACCCTCACCCCCACCAGCCTCAGCTAACCCGGCACCAGTCACATGCAGGGTTCCCCAGGGCTTGTGTGTGTCTCCAACACTATATAATGCATTTACGAAGCCCCTTTTCGACGACCTTGACCATCTGGGTGTCACCTATACAAATTCTGCAGATGACACCCAGATACTCCTAACAGTCACCGGAGACTACGACACAAATGCGAAAGTACTTAGCAACATCTATAGCATCATTCAAGCTTGGATGGCCAAACATGGACTTTGTCTCAATGACGAGAAGACTGAGCTTCTCCTCCTAGGATCCAAGCTTAAACTCAATGGATAAGAAACAATTTGAAACATTCAATATAGACGGTAATTTCATCAAGGTCTCTAAAAACGTAAAAACTCTTGGCGTCTACATTGACCCCTCTCTAAACCTAACTAGACACGTCAATGCATCAGCGTCATCCACAGCATATACCTGCAAGTTAATGACGGCCTGTAGACCGTTTCTCGCTATACACAACAGCATTGCCATAGCTAGAGCTCTAGCTACATTATTTTACGCATTATATCTTGGAACTAGACAACAGAACCTAAAAAAACTGCAAGTCCTGCAAAGCAATGCCATTAGGGCAGTGTTTAATATTCCTAGAGCCCAGCACATATCCGAGGTAAGACGTAAACTGAACTGGCTTTCGATTAAACAAAGGATGGCCTTTAAATCGTTATCCCTTACGCACAAATGTCTCGCTAACCTGGCATCAAACTACCGAAGAACTTTACCCTCAATACCTCAGACAGTCCGACGCGCTTGGCGCAAACACACTGCCTCAATGTCCCTCGCTTCAAGCTACAAAAGGCAGGAGGGAGTAGCTTCCCTGTCCTTGCAGCTAAATTATGGAACACCTTAACTACACCATTAAGATCTGAACAGGCTTATCACCCATTCAGTAGGAACTCCAAAACGTGACTCCTTGCCCAAGATTACTAGATACAAACGGCCCAACCTGTAATAAATATATGCCATTCATTATACAAACTGTACATGCTGTAAGTATACCTCTCAGTAAAATGTATTCCTTGCTTATTCTGTGATTTGTAAGTAATGTAAGCAACTTATATTGTCATTTGTAAGTAATGTAAGTAACTTTGTAAATCTCCTGTAAATGATGTAAATTCTATCTGTATTTGACTGCTATTGATGTATCTACACTTATGCTACTCCTTCCTCTGTAACCTGCTATGTAAGAAATGCGCCCAGATGCCTACGGGCTTGGAGCGCCATACAAATAAATAAATACACTCTCCTTCAACCAAGGAGCACCCCCCCTTTTACTTTTCTAGACCTTCATACATCTTCAGCCGTAAGTACTCAAAACATACAAAGGATAAAAGAATGCCCAAACTGTCCAATGGAATACATAGAAAGCCCTAATTTCAATGCACACAATAAAAAATGCTTAATTCTCTTCTCTGCGCCTACCACAATCTAGCAATCCAACCCAGACTCTAATCCCAAGTAATCCTTGTAATATAAATTCTAAGAACACTAGACTGATCTAGACTGGCCAAATTATTTGATCCCCCTGCCAGACTCACTCCCCTCCCAGACGATAAAAGAAAACTTCCCTTCGCTAGCCAAAATATATCAAATGTCAGACCCTCTAATAACTGGGCCCCCTCCTGCTACTTCTAAGGACCGCTTGACCAACAACCCAAGAATACAACTACTAAAATCTACCCCGCATCTACCTCAGATCACCCTATCCCTCTGCTCAAAGGGGCACTAATAAATGCTAGATCTCTGGTTGCACATGCTACAGAGATCGCCGACCAGATTCTGGTAGAAAACCTAGACCTTCTGGCCATCACAGAGACATGGCTGCACGCTGCAGCAGGCTCTATGCTCATACTAGCAGTCCCCAATGGTTATTCGATCATCCGACAAGATCGACATGAGGCACGAGGCAGTGGTACCGCGATACTCTTCAAATCTAGCCTATCCCCGAGACTAGCTCCCTCCCACGATATCCACTCCTGCAAACTTTTCACAGCAAAATTACCCCTAGCCAATTCCTAGACCCTCACCATCTACCTTATCTACAGACCCCCCCAGGCCCCATTGGGACCTTTGAGGAGGATATCTCCACTATTCTATCTAACAATCTCAAAAACACGTCACAAGTTCTCCTACTAAGGGATCTCAACTTGGGATTTAATGACCCTCTTGATAAACATGCTCCATCCACCGCCAACATCCTGTCCAAACTTGGCCTTACACAGAGTACCAACTCTCCCACCCACAATAAAGGGAGAATACTTGACTGGGTGGCAGACTACAATTGTAATGTCAACATCACCTCCATCTCCCCGCAAGTATGGGCTGACCATTTCCTCCTGTCATTTTCACTTTCCACCATCGGACCTCTCACCCCTCCCAGCCCCATTGCTCCACCCACTCCAACTAGGAATAAGAATATTACAGTGGACAGACTCTTCCCTCTCCTACTCCCTACTCTCAACTCCTTATTCTATAGACCCTGGTCTGCTCATTGACAAGTATAACAAAATTATGACAACTTCACTGGATACTATCGGCCCCCTTAAACTGAGACAAGGTAAGCCTGGAGCTCAATTGAAGAAATGGTTCACCCCTCATTTAAAAGAGCTACGACTAAACAAAACGAAGTTGCAAAGCCTCCTGGAAATCTCACCCAACTGATGAAAATAGAATCAAACTTACCAAAATCTCATCTCTATACAAAAAAAAAAAAAAATCTGTCTGGCTAAACTGGAATTTACTACCCATTTTAATTAGAGACCCCTAACCCCATGACGGATACCTTTACCAAAGACAAAACCTGCTGCTCTAACCTCCAGCAAACACTAGCTAACAAAGTGACCACCCTCCAAAATAAAATTGCCCTAAAAAATAAAAAAAAGCATCCATAACGACCTCCACTACCCTAATTCCTCCTATTAATACCTTTCCTACCTCTGACAGTCCACCTATCCGCTTCAATTTTTCTAAACCTTCTGTTCTTGAGGTGTAAAAAGTACCCTCTAACCGCAAGGGTAACCTCTGTCCAGCCCAACTCATTAAGGATGCAGCTAGGGATCTAGCCCCCTTTATATCTAAGCTCATTAATGCCTCCTTCACGACTGGCACCATCCCCAGCAACCTCAAAGAATCATCAGTACTACCATTGCTTAAAAAAAAAAAAACAAACACTAGACTCATTGATACCAACTAACTACCGAATTATCACGACAGTACCTTTTCTGTTAAAAATCTTGGATAAGGTCGCATACCTACAAATCCAGAAATTCCTGGAACTTCACCATCTTCTTGGAGCTCGCCAATCCGGTTTCCACCGCCAACACAGAACAGACACTGCCCTCATCGACTTGAAGGCCCAAATTGATGAGCTGAGACACAAGGGGAAATCTGCACTCCTCCTCCTTGACCTCTCCACTGCATTCAATCTTGTGGATCACAAGGTACTATGTAGCCATCTAGATTCGGCTGTACATTTCTCTAAGGCGGCTATAGTCTGGATAGTCATTCTTAATTGACAGGACCATGAGGGTCTTCTCCCCTACAGCAGCTGCAGATCCTATTCCGATTAAATGTAGAGTGCCCCAGGGCTCCTGCATCTCTCCCACTTTGTATAACATATTCACTAAGCCCCTTTTGGGTGATCTGGACCATCATGGTATGACCTACACTAATTATGCAGATGATACTCAGATCCTCCTTCCACTTTCTGGGGATTATGGCAAGGATTTGGCCTTGGTGAATAGAATCTACCTCATCATCCAGGCATGGATGGCCACACATGGTCTATGCCTGAATGATGATAAAACAGTTCATCATCTTGGGTAACCCACGAATTTAAAAATATTAGGCCCGGAATATACTGCCTTAACAATTGATGGCAACCTTAGCAAAGAAGCCATGGAGATAAAGACCCTTGGCTTCTACCTCGACTCTACGCTCTCCTTCACAAACAAGTTAATGCCATGGCCTCCGCCACCGCCTATACTTGAAAACTTATTAGAACCGGCAAACCATTCCTCTCCAACAGTTACATCATCCTGGCCAGAGCCCTCATCTTGTCCAGGTTGGATTACTGCAACGCCCTTTACATCGGCTCCAACAAACATTATCAGGAGAATCCAAACCCTCCAAAACAATGCTTTTAGAGAAGCTCTTGGCGTAGACAGGAGAGAACATCTCTGCGATCAGACGGCAAAATAACTGGTTCTCTATTAATGACAAAATCCAACTAAAAACTGCCTTGCTTACTTATAAAATCACTGAATAATGCTGCTCCCAGTTATCTCTCTGAAAGATTCCACAGAAGGACCTGCTCTAGACCGTCCAGACTAATCAATACTAACTGCCTCAGCATTCCCATTTTTAAACTATCAAAGGTGGCGGTAGCAGTTTTCCTGTCAAAGCAGTCGGCTTTGGAACGCCTTGCCACCTTCACTCTGAGCTGATCAATCGTACCAGAGCTTTAGATATAGCTGCATCAACTAGCTTAAAACTACTGATCATTAGCCACACTCACTACTTGTACATAATTTTTGCATTTGCTGGTTCTAGACTTAGCGTTCCCGAAATGTTCCTAATTTGATTTCTGATGACATGTAACTACTGCCTATGCTCTGTGTATTTCTGCCATTCCTAGGTCTTACACTGAGCGTTTTCTTAATGTTCATACCCTGTTTTATGATGACATAACTATTGCTTGTATTGTGTGCATTTATTCCTGTAACTAAGCTTCGAACTTTCCTGTAACGTCTGCGCTATACAAATGAATCAACAAACAAAAAGGAGGAGGCCCAATGAGACACCCAGCAACCGTATTGGGTAGCGGATGAGAGATGTAAGTGGAGTCTGGGGGCGGCTGTAAGAAGACAGCCTGTTGAAATGAAAATTGATTTTATAAACTTTAAAAAGGAGGCTAGATAAGCCTGGTAGAAGTTTTGGTATACCATTATGTTTTAAGAAATTACATTAAAAACCCAATACTGTAAATTGCGAATGTAATATTTTTTATTTTGCAATATGAACAAATAAAATATAACAATAACTAGTCGAATACCCAGTATTAAAACATAACAGAAGTGTACCATCCAACTGGATAATAACAATGAGTTAGTCAATAAATCTAATAAAGTCAAGAGAAGGAAGAGAAAGTCAGTGAAAAGCAGCAGATAGTCGACTTAAAAATTTCAACAATCAAATGAACAAGTTACTTCTTACCTTGTAACGTTCTTTCGACGGGATGTTCCTCCGATGTATTCCTCATCTTAGATATCTCCTTCCAGCTCTGCTGGCCTCGGAAATTTTTTTCACCAGAGGGCGCTGCGCGTCGACGTCCTCCGAGTCGATGTCCCTCGACAGCCGCCGTATCGACGCCGACGTCATCCTGGCTATAAATGCTGCGCGCAGCGCCCGCTGCTCAGTTCCGTTTTGTAGCCCACAATAATGCTTTCTGGACTAAACTAATCACCCTGAAGGAGCGTAAGCTGCAACAACAAGGGAAGTAGAACTGCAGGGATGGATGGGAGGGTCGATGAGGAATACGTCAGAGGAACATCCCGTCGAAAGAACGTTACAAGGTAAGAAGTAACTTGTTCTTCGAAGGGATTGTGTCCTCCGACGTATTCCTCATCTTAGATAGGCTCCCATAGCAGTATTCTATTATTGGAGGATGGAGTACTGACTTCATGCTGTCTTCTATTGATGAATAGAATGCAGTACAGCCCTTCCAAACCTAGTCTCTTGACTGGAGGAGGAATCCAAGTTGTAAAATCGTGTAAAGGTATGGACAGACGACCATGTAGCGGCCGCACAGATGTCTTTAACCGGTACACCTCTTTTGAGGGCCGATGAAGCTGCAATACCTCTGGTCGAATGAGCCCTAAGGTTTTGAGGGGGCTCTTTTCCTGCCAGTTTATAACATTCCAGAATGGCTAGAATGATCCATCTGGAAATGGTCTGCTTAGTTATTGGTAACCCCAGCTTGTGACCTGTGTAACCTACAAACAGCTGTTCTGCCTGTCTTATCCTGGCTAGTCTACTGATGTAAAAACTTAAAGCCCTTCTAGGGTCTAGCCTGTGTAACCTCTCTTCCTCTTTCCCCGGGTGAGGAGGAGGATAGAAAGATGGTAGGGTAATCTTCTGAGTGATATGAAATTCAGAAACCACCTTTGGGAGGAAATTAGGCTTCACTTACAGGACAACTTTGTCTTTGTGAAAGATAGTGTGAGGTGGTTTACAAGAAAGAGCTTGTAATTCGCTCACCCTTCTAGCAGATGTAAGTGCTATTAAAAAAAATAGTTTTAAGGGTAAGGAATCGTAACGAACAAGAATGGAGTGGTTCGAAAGGTGTGCCCATCAGGAATGTTAGGACTAAGTTTAAATCCCATAGGGGAACTTGGAATGGTCTTGGGGGATAAACATTGGTTAACCCCTCTAGAAATTGTATTACCAAGGGTAACTTGAAAAAGGATGGATCTTCCGCAGTGTGCTTAAAGATGGATAGCGCTGCGAGATAGCCCTTAATGGTGCCAACTTGAAGGCCTGAATTCGCCAAATATAGTAGGAAGGACAAAACCATTGGTGTACCACATGAAAAAGGGTCGATATTCTGTTCTCTACACCAGCTGCAAAATCTGTTCCAACGGCAGCGGTATAAAGCCTTTGTTGCTGGTCTCCTTGCCGAAAGCAACACCTCCATAACATCATCAGGGAGGTGCCAATCCTTGTACCTCAGCCTTTCAGAAGCCAAGCGTGAAGGTTGAGGGTTTTGATGTCTGGATGGAGAACCTGACCTCCCTTCTGTGAGAGTAGGTTCTCTGAGTGGAAGTCGAATTGGAGGGCAGATGGCCAAGTCTATAAGGTCCGGGTACCACATTCTCCTGGCCCAATCCGGGGCAATTAGGATCATGGTTCTCGGAAATCTTCTCAACCTCCTGATCATTTGAGGAATGACAGAGACCGGTGGGAACGCGTACAGAAGCGGAAACTCCCAGTCCACTATGAACACGTCTCCCAGAGCTCCTCTCGGGGGAAATTCCCTTGAGCAGAACAGATCGCACTTCCTGTTGAGGCTGGTGGCGAACAGATCTACCTGAGGGGTTCCCCAAAGGGCGAAGATCTCTTGAAGGACTTCCTGAGCTAGCTCCCACTCGTGGGAGACTGCTCTGCCTGCTCAGAGCGTCCGCTGTCAAGTTCTTCTCTCCGGCAAGGTGAACTGCCGATAGAGAGATTCCTTCTTGGATTGCCCAAAACCAGAGATGCATTGCCTCTCTGCACAGGGGCAGTGATCCTACGCCTCCTCTTTTGTTGAGGTAGTGCATGGCCACCGTGTTGTCCATCATTATCAGGACGTTTTTCCCTTGTACAGCTGGCAGGAACGCCTTCAGTGCAAGTCTGATGGCTCTCAGCTCTAACAGGTTGATATGTAGTCTGGACTCTGATGGAGATCAACGACCGCTGATGGTCAAGTCGTTGGCGTGGGCTCCCCACCCCGTGAGTCAGGCATCCGTGAACTGTTATCTCCGGCCAGGATTGCCAAAACTGTTCTCCTTTCAGAATGTTCTCCTGACAGGCCCACCACTGAAGGTCTCGAGCCACCCTGTCGGGAACCTGAAGAAGATCTGTCATTCTCCCTGAGAATTGTGACCACTGAGTCCTCAGTGCCCACTGGAGGGATCTCATTCTCAGGCGAGCCTCTGGCACTAGGAAAATGCAGGATGCCATGAGGCCTAGCAACCTCAAAAAGTCGAAGGCTGGGAGACGTTGGGCATGTTTGAACTTGGTAACCATCTGTAGAATATCTTGAGCCCTCACCTCTGGTGGCGAGGCTTTTCCCAGGGAAGTGTCCAGGATCGCTCCTATGAACTGGAGTCTATGCGATGGTATCATTTGTGACTTCTTTAAATTGAGGGAGAAGCCCAGTCTGTGAAGGGAGTGGCACACGTGATTTAGCTGGATCTGAGCTTGTTCCGAAGAAACAGCCCTGATCAACCAATCGTCCAGGTAGGGGTAGACGTGAATCCCTTCCCTCCTTAGACTTGCCGCCACTACCGACATTAACTTGAAGACCCTCGGGGCGGAGGTCAGCCCAAATGGCAGCACTCGAAATTGATAGTGAGAGTTGCCAATTGCGAACCTCAGGTATTTCCTGTGTTTGAGATGGAAAGGCACATGGAAATAAGCGTCCTGAAGGTCCAGAGATACCAACCAGTCCTGGAACTGAAGGGCCTGGAGGATCTGAGAAAGAGTGACCATCTTGAATTTGTCCTTCCTGAGGAATTTGTTCAATTCTCGCAAGTCCAAGATGGGTCTCAGTCCTCCGTCCTTCTTTGGAATGAGAAAGTAAGGGGAATACCAGCCCTTGTTCCTCTCCGCTACAGGTACCGGTTCTATGGCACCTTTCTCTAGCAGGTCCGAAATTTCCTGCAAGAGGAGCGGATCTGGAGCTTTCTGAGAGCTGATCCCCGGTGGATGACTGAGGTATACGTAGGAAAGGTAGGAAGTAACCTTGGGCAACTGTCTCCAATGCCCAAGCATCTGACGTGATAGCCTGCCATACCGCCAGATGTTGAGTCAACCTGCCTCCTACAGGTGTCCTGTGAGGGAAGTCCTCAGAGTGGTTTTGGGGCGGCTGATGCAGATGGTAAAGAGGCACCTGCTGTTGCTGCGGCTTTTGAAGATCTACCCCGTCCACCTCGGGTAGTTCTTCTTTGTCCCCTTTGAGCCGGTCGTCCTCTACCTCTTCCGAATGCGGAGTAGAAGCGAAAGGACTTGCCCCTCGCAGAGGTTCCTGTGGGACGAAAAGGTGTCTGACGGATTGCAGCGCCTAGGGATTTTGCTGCTGCCTTTGAAGTTTGCAGTTTCTCTAAACTGTCATCCGCCTTTTTCCCGAACAAAGAAGAGCCATCAACTGGCATGTTCAAGAGCCTGGCTTGCACATCTGGGGCAAAACCAGACTTTCTCAACCAAGCGAATCTCCTGGTAGTTGTACTTGCCGCCATTGCTCTGCTGATACTGTCAGCCGAATCAATGCCCGTCTGGAGGAATTCGCACATAGCGTCTTTACCGTCCTGTATAATATTCAGGAACGCATCCCTTTCTTCTTCCTCCGGGATGCAGTCAGCCGCTGTAGAAGCACACTCCCAAAGTGTATGGCTGAATCTAGCAAGGGTGCAAGTAGCATTAACAGATTTTAACGCCATGTTACATTGCCGAAAAAAACTTTCTTTGCCATAGTATCATATTTTTTATCGTCCCTGTCCTGTGGGACGGTAGGATAAGCCGTCTTGACATCGGTAGAGGATGCTGCCTGTATCACCAGACTTTCTGGGGATGGATGTTTAGACAAAAACTCTGGGTCTGTAAAGGATACCCTGTACTTTGTAGACAGTTTTTTATTTACTGCCGGTACGACATCTGGGGTTTCCCAGTTAGTCATAATCTTCCTCTGAAGAGCTTTATGAAAAGGCACCACAGGATCCTCCTGTGGGCCTTTGTCAAGAATATCCATGAGGTCATCTTGTTGGAAAGATTGTGAGGGTGCAGACCACCCCATAAACTCTGTGATCCTGGCCATTAAGGCTCTATAGGGGGTTTCAGCATGTTCCCCTGGGTCTGGCCTAGCAAACTCCACCTCACGGGAGGTGTCTAACCCACTTGCCTCATGTAAGGAATCATGAAGATCCTTTAACCTGCGTTCTTCAGAGGGAAATTCCTCTCTAATTGGGGTTACAGGTCCCTGCAACTCAAATGTGTCTTCCTGTTCAGACAATTCACCCTCTTCCATAATTGAGGACATAGGTCTCAATTGTTCTGAACTCATAAATGGTGTAAACCCCATTTCCAAAGCAGTGGGTGCCGAACTTGTCATAATCGGCCTCGAAAGCGTCAATGCCAACGTCGAAGGCTTCGAGCATGGCGTCGAAAACAAAGGCGGAGGCCTCGAAGACCTCGACAGAATTGGAATTCTGCTCGACAATCTCGAAGCCATAGACATCGAGGACCTGGGGATAGTCACTGGGTGTGTCGTAACCGTGACTTTTCTTGGCGTCGACACCGGTGTCGAAGCTGGTGTCGAGTCGACAGACTCGTGTGTCGAAGGTCCCTTCGACAACGGCGTCGAAGACATCGACGGAACCTTCGTCGACGGCATCGACGGAACCTTCGAGGAAGGTTTGGAGGTCATAGTCCTACTCGAGGGTTCGTGACGCGCTCGAGAGGTTTCCTTCGCCGGGTACTGCGACTCGCAGCGTTTTTGACCTTCGGGTCTTTCAACCAGAGCATCGCTCTCGGCAGTCTTCGAGGGGGTCGAGGCCGCTTTCTCGAAGACGCTCATATTTTTGCGGAATTCCTCCCATTCAGCCCGGGAACTATGTTTCGTGGGGCACGGGATTCTTTGGCGAAACAGAGGAAGAGGAAGAGGGAGAAGGGGATCTTCGACGTCTCCTCTTCGAGTGCTTTGATCTTGAGGAGTGATGAGACCCACTCCAAGATCTGGAGCGCGAATGGTGACGAGGAGACGAATGTCTCGACTTCGTCAAGGAAGAAGAAGCTTTAAAAGTCTTACCTTTCTCCAGCTTCCCCCTACGCTCCTTCAGGGCATTAGCTGTCATGGACATACAGTCCTCGCACTCCGAACAATGGTGTTCAGCTCCCAAACACCACAGACAAACTCTGAGGCTTCAGTCAGCGACATCTTTTTCCCTCAATCTCGGCATTTTTTGAAGCCGGATCGAGGAGTTGTCGGTTCCGACGAAGCCGCCATCGAGTACGGATGGAATAACTCGAGGTAAATAGGTTTAACTCTGACAAAACTGAGCAACGGTATTCCGAGGCACTGAGTAAGCACGGAAAAACGGAACTGAGCAACGGGCGCTGCGCGTGGCCTTTATAGCCAGGATGACGTCGGCGTCGATACGGCGACTGTCGAGGGACATCGACTCGGAGGACGTCGACGCGCAGTGCCCTCTGGTGAAAAAATTTTCCGAGGCCAGCAGAGCTGGAAGGAGATATCTAAGATGAGGAATACGTCGGAGGACACAATCCCTTCGAAATAGAAATTATGGATATCATACATATATGTACACGATAACCATGGAATGTACCGAACAAAGGCATAGTGAATCAAACAATACTGTAAATCGCAATTGACGTGCTACTTTGTAGAATCCTACATACAAGTAATTCTTTACAGTGGTCTGGGGACTGGGCATGCGCCCACCAAGGCACAGACACCACCTCACCCTTTTTTTAAATTCTCTTGAAACTAGTACCAAAACAAACCTAGGACTCCATGCCAACGGAGAGACAAATGTCACATATTGTAACCTCCAACTCCAATCCTTAAGCTGTCCGAAATAATATATATGATTCATGGTTACAAACTTTTTAATGTTAGGGTGATTGTTAAAAATGAGGTGAGCACCAAGTCCAGTGTGCATTATGCACTTAGTGATTCAAGCATACAACCTTTTCATCACGTAAGCAAAGCAGCCAAAAAAAAAAAATCTTTTGGCGCCGTCTCCCTTCTCATAGGGGTAGTTGGAAAAAATACAGGAGTGTTTTGTTCCGCAAGATAAGTACAATGTCCTTATGATGACTACACAATATATACCGAAAGTGATCACTGGAAATTAATCTGGGCAATTTAAAACACACTTTAAAGGAGAAGTATATTTAAATAGCTTTTTACTAGCTTCTCTGGCAAAAAAAAAATAAATAAAATCATCCTCTATATTTGTTCCCCCCACCCAACCCCCCACTTCTGGTTGTGCTGCTTTAGGCAACAGCCAGTTTGACTTTGACAAACATGCCTTGACAATACGATTCCTGTCCAACGAGCGTGAGAAGAAATAGAGCGGGAGAGAAGGAGAAAAGAGTAGTAGATTAGGGTATGTTACGATGTGTTCAGGTAGTTTTGTGCCCATGCGAAAATTGCATAGTTTACAATGTCTAATCTGCTGATTTTCACAGACAGCTGGTTAAAAAAATCGCAAGGCCAGTTGTCGGGTTGTACTCACCTGAATCCTACGCAAGAGACACGTGCGGATTGGTTCTGAGCACGCTAACAATTAAAAAGGTAATTTCTCCTGCCTCCATCACTGAACACCCGTCTCAAGTACTTCTGAATGTTTTACCTGCTTTCATCGCAATACGTTCTTGGCTAGACAGTCCAATGAAAGTAACTCTTCCGTCCCGGAGGAGCACTCTTGTTCCTGCTTTGTGTACGGTGCATCATGTCGCAGCTGTGCCCTTGGGAGGCCCGTGAACGGAGACTTGCCTACACTGTTACGGGTGACCCTCCCAATGTGCATTGCCCCTTTAAGGGGATGTGTTCCTCCCACGTGTGTTGCCCCTTTAAGAGGGGCCATGACTGTCATGGCCCAAGCTAATAAAAGGAGCTCCTGCAGGCACGTGAGACAGAGCGGCTGCAGACTCCCAAAGAGGAACGACTGAGTCCGTGTCTCATTATCCATGTAGGCCCCAGGTCTACACGTGGAGGCACAGGCCTGCACGCCCAGACACTGAGGGACCCGTCTGCCAGGATGGCAGCCGAGGTCCACTCAGTCCGAGGCCTGGCAGGCTGTGACCCCACGCCAGGGTGCCGAGGACCATGGCACCCGGGGCCATGCCGGATGTCCACGGCAGGCCCCCACCCCCACACCTAGTGGGACTGCACGGCGCTAGCAGAGATAGCGCCCAGGGGCGCCCGCCGGATGACCATGGCCGGCGACCCCCAACAATGGCGACGAGGACGACGAGTCCGCGTTACCCCCCCGCTACATGTAAGGGAGACGGGGGGGAGAGGAGTATTCGGCCCCACCGCGGTTTCGCGTGGCCTGCGCCTCACCGCCGCGGTTTGGCTGGTGTAGGCCCGGGCTGCCCCGCAGTGGGGTACACTGGAAGAGGAGCATTTGGCCCCACCGCGGCTTCGCGTTGCCTGCGCCTCACCGCCGTGGCAAGGGCGGTGTAGGCCCGGGCTGCCCCACGGTGAGGTACATACCCGGCGGCGTCCCGCTGCAGGGGGATGATGAAGGCGATTTGCGGCATCCATCGCCGCACATGGGGGAGCAGAAGCCGTAACAAAGCGGCATGTGGCATACATCGCCACAAGAAGCGGATGCGGGAAGAATGGCAATTGGATTTTTCCCGGCTGGGGCCCTCTGAGGAGGGTGCTCGTGCGGCCGGGGTGTTTGTCCCATTTGCAGCCCTTCCTGGCCCACCCCTATCTGGTGCAGCATCTCCTGGCACCGGAGAGAGAAGAATAACGTGACCGCAGCCACGAGGAGGTGGAGCTGTAGGCCACCGCTGCGGTGAGTGGACATGCCCTGCATGCCTCCGCCTGCCCGCGGCCCTCCAGGGAGGGTGCTCGTGCGGCTGGGGGCAGGGCGTGCCTGCGCCCTGCAACAGGAAAAGGCGACAAAGTGAAGAACTGGTGGCCCATACCCCCAGTGGATGCCGGCGGACCGGCAGGTGCCGTGATGAGGCAGGCCATGCCCCAAGAAGACAGGGCTGCTGATGCCACCAGCAGAGAAGAGGGAGTCAGCCCGACCCCTGCAACACCCTCGCTGAAAAGAGAAAAGAAGTCGAGCGTCCAATGCCGCGATGGAAGAGGGTCTCCCGCTGGGGAGAGGGCAGTGGTTCCATGCCCCAAAGGAAGAGGGGGGCGGGAGTCCAACCCGGCCCTCGGCCCGGTCAGCGGGAAGTAGCTGCCCACTGCGCCCAATAAGCCAACCTGGGTCTGCCGGCGGTGGCGGTAAGGAGGCGCTGTGCGTTCGGCAGACGCAGACACCCGCTGTGACAGCTGGAAGCTTCCAGGCCGCTGGCGCTGCGATTCCAGGCCACCCAGAAGCACATTGTAAGGTGCTCCGCGTCGGAGCAGGAGGTGATGGCGATGGCCCTCTGCGCACTCCATGCTCAGGTGGCGACAACAGCAAATGGCTGTGGACAGCCATGTAGAACCAAGAACATGTCGCCGGAGAAAGATCCCCGACCCATCATCCAACAGGCTCACGTGGCCCGCAGGGCAGTGTGAATCGGAAGCGCCTCATGCTGTTTCGGCACACCCCTGCAGTGTCGAGGTGCTGGTGTCCCCACAGTGATCTCGGGCCTCATGGGGGTGAATGGAAGGCGCGCTATGTCAGAGCTGGAAAGGTGCCTGATGCTCCATGTCAGCCGGGGCCAGGCTGGGGGTGAGAAAGCAGTTGCTCTTCGAGATCCTGGGCCGCAGAACATGGCCCCGCAGTGATTGGCGAGGAGAACAATCTTGCAGTCGTGTGTTGGAACAGTGATGATAGAGGCCTTAGTAGGATCCCGGGCCAGGGGGCAGTTAAATAAGGCAAATCTACGAGCCCAGAGTTTTTCCAACCCAAGATCTGAAGTGCAAGGCACGTTGGCATTGGTGTCATCAGGGCCTGGAATGCTGCAGGCGGTGGGCCTAATAAGAGATAGAAAAGGGCCCCTTTTCGATGAGCCCAGCCCAGCAAAGTCAACTAAGAAGGGCTCCAACACCCATGCGAGAGGAGCGGAACAAGGAACATGTGGCTGCCCGCTCCACCCTCGGTGCCACATCACCAGCGTCGCCCTGTCACGTGTGTCCCACTGCCATGGGCGCGTGCTTCTGCCTGAAAAGGTGACCTGGGGCACAATGGGCAGCAACTGGTTGATCGAGTGCGGCAGTGCACAACACGAGTCGGCGCTGGGTTGGACAGGGGACTTACACTGGGTGAGCATCGGAACCCCGGGCTGCGACATTTCTGCATCCCAAGCCCCGTGCACTGTACACTGGAGTGACAGGGCCATGGGGGAAATAGGACACCCTGACATGTAAGGCACTTGCCGGCCCCGCAAGTGGCCTCGACACCCTGCCACGAAGGTCCCCCTTCAGACCATCTGAGGACCAAGGAGTTGGTGGCCCTGCCTGCCAACATCTCCCGGCGTGCCATCAGGTCAAAGGACCAGGGCACCGTGGGTCTTGGGGATATACCTACCGATCCACTGAGCCCAACCACCAAGGGGTCGGACCAGCGACTACGGGTGACCCTGACACTCCCATGAAGAAGCGGTGCACTGGGCAGGTCAGGATGAGTGCGTTCAATGCAGAGGAATGGGAGTGATCACATATACCATACCGACACTGGCCACAGGGCAGAATTGATCCACCAGCACTACAGCAGTGCTCCGGGCACAGTGCACCTGAGCGTGCTGCACTCTGCGCGTCATGTACCTCATCACGAGTGCAGTGCCCAGGGTGCTGCACGGAAATGGACAAATGACTCTGTGCACCAATGACAGCCCTGAACAATTGAAGCATGGCATCGACCCAACACCAACCATGGCCTCACCGTGGCCAACGGGGAACTCTCACCTCAGGCCCTCACGGGTCGCAGGCATGAATACCAGGGCATCCGGCGTTCTGGGTACCGCAGGGTGTCTGACCAGGGAACCAGGCGGCCCTGGACCCCAACCCCAGGAACAGTGCCGCGGGTCTGAAGTGGGTTGCAGCTCAGAATGAGTGCTTGTGCGCCCTCTTGCGCTCCTAATGGGGGGGGAGACGCTCCAGACTGGGGAACATCACCGGAGAGGGGGCAAGTGATGTCCTGTCACCCCGTGCCCGAGGAACAGCACTGTGCCCCACCAACCTCCCGTGGAGAAGCGTGGACGCCTGTGACCGGGGTCCCTCCGCGCTGAACAGCAGGGAACTATGCCGATGTGGCCCCTGGCACCAGCCAGGTGCGACTTTGCCGGCCATGAACTGTACCTTCCCTGGACCTGGACCCGGGAAGTGACTCCTAAACAGACGCTGGTAGTAGAAGACGGACTGGTATCCGGCGGCCCTGCAATTGCTTAAAGAGGACCCTGTAATCCCGTGTGTTTGGCGTAAAGAGGACTCTGTGATCCGGTGCATTGCCGCTGTAGACCTGTATATTAGTAACATGCTTAGAGTGGTCTCCGTAGTGAGCCATAAGGTGAAGCGGTGGCCCCGCATATAAGAGGCGTACATAGCGCCAGCCGCAGAACATGGTGTTTTGTTAATGGTGGCAGGTTCTAACCCCAGGTTAATAAAGGGTTTTGTAAACGGTGGGGAAATGCCTACATTCCACCGGCAGCTCACCCCGCGACTGTTTCCCCACGTAGCAGGTTTAGAAATGTTTGGGGTGATGTTTTGTTATCATGTTGAGTTATTTATGCATGTGGCCGTGTCATAGCTTAGCATGTGGTTATTTCGGCACGGTCTGAAGCAAGAAGTAGTTTGTCGCTCTGTAACCAGTGGGACGCACGCATGTTCAGCCACGTTTGTTTGTTTGTTATGAAAAAGGAGGAGTGTTACGGGTGACCCTCCCAATGTGCATTGCCCCTTTAAGGGGATGTGTTCCTCCCACGTGTGTTGCCCCTTTAAGAGGGGCCATGACTGTGTCATGGCCCAAGCTAATAAAAGGAGCTCCTGCAGGCACGTGAGACAGAGCGGCTGCAGACTCCCAAAGAGGAACGACTGAGTCCGTGTCTCATTATCCATGTAGGCCCCAGGTCTACACGTGGAGGCACAGGCCTGCACGCCCAGACACTGAGGGACCCGTCTGCCAGGATGGCAGCCGAGGTCCACTCAGTCCGAGGCCTGGCAGGCTGTGACCCCACGCCAGGGTGCCGAGGACCATGGCACCCGGGGCCATGCCGGATGTCCACTGCAGGCCCCCCACCCCCACACCTAGTGGGACTGCACGGCGCTAGCAGAGATAGCGCCCAGGGGCGCCCGCCGGATGACCATGGCCGGCGACCCCCAACATACACCATTGACTCATCCTTAGGATAGAAAACAGAGGATGCTGCTGATCCGGGCTTTAAATGCTTGATCGAGCCGTGGCTCACATTAACCCAGACGACCACGTTTTTAAAAACGTATTTTTATTGTTCGATTATTAACTTTCCATGTAAGGGATTCGAACCTGCGCACTGCAGGCGATTAGCCAGTGTTGCGTCGCATTGTGCTGTTACTTAGGTGGTGCCGGTCGATTTAGTTTGTTTCATTCATAGACTGATGCAAAGCCCATGACGGGTTTTGTGTTTCAAGCAGTCTATTCTATAAAACAGCACAGTGCATTGCAAAACGGGTTTTGTCAGTGGCAGGGCTCAGGTTGGAATCCCTAGCATGGGACATTAAAACAAAAAAAAGAACAAAGAAATGTTCGTTATTGTCCTATGGTGGTGATTCGACCCCAAGCCCTACTAAAGACAAGGGAGTGTCATATCACACTGTGCTATTTCGTAGGTAATGGATTCCATTGGTTTTGTTCAGTTGACTGCTTGACACAGTCTATTGAATGAAACAAAATGAACTGAGCACCAATGAAACAGCACAGTATTTCGACGCTGGCTCGTCACTTGCAAGGTGGGATTGGGTGGGGCGGGGACAGGAGTGGGGGCGGGGGGTAGGGGGGGAGTGGGGTGGTAGGGGAGGGGCTTCCCCACCACCGCAAGACAAAAAAAGGTAACAACTGGTCTACTTTTCTTTTCTATTGTGGGCTGTGGACACTTCAGACCACACCCACCATTTAGGCAACACCGCCAATCGTTGCAGCCCCCCCCCCCTCCTCGATGTCTCCCCCACTTAAAACACTGCTGCTGATTGAGAGTCTGATGCTCCAGACTCAGCAATTTAAAGGAGAAATCATGGATGCAACATGCAATACAAGCACTGTAGTAAGGAGTGAGCGGGGAGTTCAATTCTAGTAATCCAGTTGGTGAGAGAGTAAGATAAGAAGTAAAAAATAGGCAAGTGCTGAACCCCAATTTAAAGGTGCTACATCTAAAATTAGGATTGAGGTACTCGGTGAAGTTAAAATCTGGAGAACTCTTGATATGACTAGCACACAACAGGTATGATTGCATGATTCTAAAGCTTTGACAATGTTCACTCTTAATGGCTTGTATCAATTTAGGAGACTACCAATTGAGATGTCCAGTGCATCATTGGTGTTCCAGCATATTAGGTTTAATCTGTTTAGGGATATCCCTGGTGCTGTTGCAGCACGATATTTAGTGGGTGAGCACAAAAGAGGAGCATGACAAGGCATGGAAACTAGTGCCAGAAGCATTAAGGGACATTGGTATGACCCTAAGAGTGGTACACATGAAACTTGTGATTTGAACAGGTGGACTATCTTGGTCATCCCATTTCAGTTGAAGGAATGAGGCTCAATCACAGATTCCACAGAGAGTCTGGTGAATGTAGCCAGTCCCGCCCTTTCTTGGTTCATACAAAGTTTCACTCTAGGTTACAAGAATCTTTTGCTCATAAGACCAAACCATTGCAACGATTATGGAGCAAGGATAAGAAGTTTGAATGGTTTAAAGAGATGGGAGAGATTCCAATTTGTGAAGGTGGAACTCAGACAAGCCCGTCCGCTTAGGGGTTTGAGCCTGGCAAAGAATGTGTGTTGAGTGTGGATAACAGCACTTCTAGATTGGGGTCTAACCGGTCTCAGGAAGTCAGAGGCATACTTAAGACTGCCCTATGCACCCCACACATTAGCACCACATGAGTGGAATTACTTTGTAATAGAGTGGGTAGCCCTGGTGTGAGCATGGGAAGTTGAACCTTTTAAGATGTTTTAATGAGACCCACATTTTACTATAATAACTAAACCCCTGAGGTTGGGGAGGGGCGGGAGACTTGTCATCCAGGCTGCTTAGGCTTGTGACTAAGCTCCGGCAGTATAAGAAGGAGCAATGTGGAAACAGAATGCCCATCTAGACTTCCAATGGATAGTGGACATGTCCATGTTGACTCGGAATGTGAAGTGGCATGGGTGGAGAGCATGTAGCTTTACTCTGAGGTTGCATGGGTTGGGGAATGTGAATGGAAGAGGGCTCATTAAATAGATTATGTTTTAGTCATAGTAAAGTACATTTTGTCTTGAGGGTTGGCAGAGCATGTGGAACCTTGGCAGGTGGGGGAGGCTTCATACTTTCTGTAAAGTTCCTTTGGAGTTTAGTGTACAAGGCAATTGCACAATATGTGGTGAGATATTGGTACCTTCCTTTTCATTAAGGTAAACATTTGTGAACCTTACTCACAGAGGACAACCAGGCATGTACATGTAGGAAGTTGAGAGCTGATTTTTTGGTGACAGGAATTGATGCAGATGTGAACAAACATATGGACCGTGGCAATCTAGAGAGAAGCCATCTGTTCCCTGAGCATGCTCATGACTCCTGTTGATTTGCCTTCCAGGTCATGGCAAAAATTAGCAATCGAGATTTCAGGACCATTCCAAGTTCTTCCTGGAGATTACAGGTTCCTGGTGTGCATATTGGATTACTATTCTAGATGGCCAACTGTTCAACCTATGAGGGAAATACTGAGGGTGTGATTTGGTAAGCGTGTTCGTGAGTGAGGAGCTGGCCAAAGTCAGTTTCTGATAATGTGGTTCAACCCACACCTCGTGAGAGGTGCGAGTACTAGGCACTACAAGACATCAAACACAAGTGCACATTGTTATACCATTCCCAGTCCAACTGGATGGTACAATGGCTTAAATCGAGGTCTCAAGGACCTAGTGCAAATGTGTTTCCAGGACAGCTGGAATTTCAAGAAAGAGTTTGAGATTTTGGTTATCCTGGCACACCACATTGCGTAGCACCACAGAAGTGACTCCTTTTATGTTCATGCAAGATCACCTGCCCTGCACAGACTTGTGTCCAAGCTGGTAGCGAGGCAAGGTTCAGGTGTTTCAATGAGATACAGACTCAGTACTAGAAAAAAGGGTACAGGATAAACAAGAGTCTTAGAAGGAGAACACAGATCGGAGGTAGGAAGCCAAACCTTCTGTTGTGGAAGCACACAATTGGTTGTGGGTCAGTTTGCCAGGAAGAATTATCAAGGGCCTGACATGTTTGAGTCCTAGAAGGATGAGAAAAAGAGGCAATCGTGTTCTTTTGGACAAGGTGTATGGGTGGAGCTTCAGTGGTACAGTTCCATGGCAATTCAGACGTTCTCGTGATGGTTTGCATTGCCCCTTGTCAAATATTGCTGGGACTACATATCCCCTGTGGTCAAGTCACCAGCAGTCTTCATCTTGCTATTTCCCAGATGGCTATTTGGTGTCGGATGGCCCCAGAGAATGGGCCAGTGCCGGACTTGGACTTAAAATTGTCTCGGGCACCTGTGTAATTGTGGTCCACAGTTGCAAATCGCAATTTCTTCCTTTTGTGATAGACTGAGTAGTACCCAGGTGGGCGGTCTTTGATCAAATGTGATGGAGATTGTGCATTTTAAAGAATATGTATTCAGTAACAGTGTTCAAAACTGGTCGCATGGTGAAGTAACATACAAAATAGGTAGCAGGCGCCGCCCCACTCTAGAAAGAACATAGCATGATAACCGGCTCTGTGTTTTTTACCCCACTTTGTGAAAAGTACAGTGGGAAAAAGGCGATGGCTGTGGACTCTCAAAGGAGGAATATCCATTTGCATAGCAGTCTTTGTCCCGCTCACAAGGGCAGTCCAGCACCGAAATGCCAGGCAAACCTCCTTTGAACAAGAGTACCAACAGCAACCCCAGACACATGTTTCAGCCTTGTTGGGCCTCATCAGTGAGGTGGAGCTGTACCTCTCTGAGCAGTGAGCATGGAGTCCACATATGGGCTCCTCCTTTGTGAAAAGTACAGTGAGCAAAAAGCGATGGCCGTGGACTCTCAAAGTGGGTAAAAACCACAGAACAGGTTATCATGCCATGTTCTTTCTAGACGGAGGCGCCTGCTACCTTTTTTGTGTTTTCGCATAGTGAAGTAACTTATCAAACTGGCCCAAATGGGCCAAAAAAGTGTCCCACTTTGACCCAAAAAAAATAGCACACACTAGGATTTTGCGTTTTTGGTTTGGGCATTGCCCTATAGGCCAGTCCGAGCCTGGGTAGGACTTCTCTACCCCAGTCTCATCTTAGGTAGAGTTGGGAGGTCATACCATTGAAATCAAGGACTAGGATGTATTAGGAGTTGTACCCATTATATTGTCTTTTCCATCTTGCCTCAAGTTAACCAGGTGTACGAGGGGAGATTTATCATGTTGTACACACGCAGATCCTCCTGCGTGCAAGGCCTGTATGGATTTATTCTGAGTATTCCATAATGGTTATCAGATCATTCTCATGTCTCCCCTCACCAAACCGTTGGCTCCCTCATGCCATCAGAATATTAATGTATTTACTTAATATCGCATACTCCCCTCTTAATATCTCTTAGTCTACCTCCACACCACAAGCCATTATTTGGATCTGCAGTGAGGTCAACATTACAAACAGCCATCAGTAAGCCCGGATGTCTTCAGGCGAGGCCAATTTCAATGTAGAATGCCAGAGTGGGATTTGCCCTTAACAGGTCAATGAATGCACACAAAGCAGAGACTAGAACAGCAATGAGGACAGCACTGCGCGCTTCCACCTTCACAGAGGCTTGTGCACAAGTCTGCATGCACATTCTTCTCCAATAAAAAGGGAGGTGTAATGAAATGCACAGTTTGCCATGTACCCAATATCCGATCCAATCTTTTAAGCAACTACTCCAAAATATCCCACTTCCCAGGCACAGCAAGTGCCACAGTCCATGTCTCACCAATTCCCGATTTGAACACACATCTTATAGCACAACTTCATGTTACCTTTGCTGCAACACAAATGTGGTTGGGAGGGACGTGTACAGAGGTTGCTACTTCCCTAGTGCCACTTTTCATGGGCCCTTTATGACCGCCTTTGCATGTCATGACATGTGTGCCTGTTTTAGCTAGTCAACCTTTAGTTTAGCACCCGGGTACTGAGATTGAATCTACTCTGTTGCAATGCCTGCTCAGCTGTGGAGGGTGTCCCCTTGTTAAAATGAGTGCCCTTCCCCGAACAGTATTGCAGAGCCAAGTTTTTTAAAGTGAAAATGGCAACGCTGCTCCTCACGGTTAAACATAAATCATATTAAATGCAGTTAAAAAATTGTAGCACACCAACCTCTGCATCTCTACCCTCCTGAGATTAAGTGACCTCCATTATGGACCCCTGAACTGTCAGTCAATTTGCAGAGTCGGGTAAATAACCTTTAATACACAGTAATGGACAAAATCTTAAAGAACTGACCAAATGGCTTTAAAAAGGTCAAAGTATAGAACATCTACTTCATTTAGCAGGTCCACATTTTCACAAACTTCCAAACACTGCTGCAGATGGAGTCATGGCTGCTACATGCGCGGCAGTTTATACTAATTGGCTCTAGTTTGCTTAGATTGTTAACTTTTGGTACTTTGGGTCCTCTAAATAAACCAGCAGTGGACAGGCCAGTAGTCATGTCTTCTCAAGTGTAGAGAGTAACCTCTCTTTGGGGAATCCTTTCAGGGCAAAATATCAAACACTTGTAAATGACATGGCCTTTGTAGGACTGACAAAAGAACCACACAGCGCAAGACAGTCTTTTCTATTCTAGGGCTAGGCATGCAACACCATTAAAAGGAAGATTAACTATAGTCAGAGAAGCAGATGTGGTCATAATATTGTTGATGAGTGGCATCACAGCAAGAGGAACAACGCCTTCTAGAGGTGAGCCGAAGCACTAGAGAATTGTAGGGGAGAGTCCAAACTGTGATTAGTCAATGCAGGGCAGAGATGCAGACCCTCAGGAGCAGCAGCAAGAATCACAATAACTGCCATCAGAACAGAGGAGCCCAGTGTAACACAGAGAAGGGGAGAGCGGATTGCAGAAGAGATGCAAGCTAATAGAGCTGCTTGGAGTACCAACGTGTTTATCCATAAAGGACAGGAGATGAGAAAGCAAAGCCCAAGCAGAATACGTGTGATGGCTCATGGTGACATCACAATCAAAAAGAAGAATCCAGGCAAGCTGCATCCAAAACCAAATAAAGAGAGTACTTGTGGAAACCTGGTCCATGGACGGGCTATACGCTTCAGGAGGGTTGCAAGCTAGCAAAGACTCATCCCAACAGGACTTCAGCAACACCAGAGTAAAGGTTCCATCACAAATAGGAGTTTTTGTTTAAACTAAACAGTAATAACCCACCCCTGCAATGGATGACCAAATATGTAGACTTTTGAACGAAAGGGGGACTTTGGGTCTGAAGGACAATAGTCCCTGCAGCAATGTTCACCTTCAAATACATGCATTTTAGGAAGGTAAAGAGTGGGGTCTTAAATGTCACTAGTGCTCATAAAACAGTTATGTGATTTTTTTGCATACAAAATAATTGAAAAGCATTTACCTGAAAAACAAACTATTGCAAAGCAAATTTCACGTAACGCGTACATGCACACATATATCCAATTTAACTGCAGTGCAATGCTTTTTCTGACCAAAAAAGGGGTTTTCCTCATCCGCTTAACATTGTGGGTTGCCTTGCCAATGTAAAACAGAATGAGAGTTCCACGTTCGCGCCATTCGGCCGAAATCTCACGAGATTACAGCATTGCCAGAACAAGCTTTGTAAATCATTCCTTTACATATTGACGAAACTGACGTGTGTGTGTGTATCTATTTTTTGCATTTGTAAAGCGCCAGAGGCATCAAGGAGCTGTTGCGAAACCAGTTACACAAAATAAAATAACTTCGGTTAACGTACGAAGAGTCATTTAGGTAGTTTACTTTGACTAGTAAACAGCCTCTTACTTGTGCTCAAGAGCAAGAGTTCCAGGAGAATGTTAGGAGATAGTGTCGTTTTAGGCAAAGAGCAAAGTTTTTAGCGCCTTTTGGAAGGGCAGGTATGACATTTCAGCTCTTCGGTTGGGCAGGAGGCAATTCCAGTGGTTCACTGACACTGCAGGGAAGATGGAGCCACCTCCTCTGCCTATTTTGAATTTGGGTGGCACATGGCAGTGAGCGTGGATTGGATTGTCCTTACAGGTCTGGACGATTTGGTTCTCATAATTCTTTGGTATTCCAGGGCAGCGCTATAAAGGCATTTGTGAGTGATGGAGCGTTTTGAAGATAATTCTTTCCCGAATTGGGAGCCAGTGAACTTCGTTTCTTGCTGCCGAGATGTGGTCTCTTTTGGGGATGTTGAGCGCCTCTCGCAAGGCATTATTTTGGATAATCTGCATTTTTTAATGTTTTGTTTGGATGTCTCTGCAAATAGGGTGTTGTATTCCAGCCTCCCCCTCCCCCTCCCCCCCCCCCCCGATGACTGCTCTGGCGATGGTGAGGCAGTTGGTGGGTGTGAGGCATTATCTGGCTTCATGGACAAGTTTGGCTGTGCAAGCAGCGGACGAGGAGATTGCGTTCACTTGTTTGGTAAGGGCGAGGGAGGCAGGATGTGGATCTCATCTGTTGTGACGTCTGTGAATTGGGAGTTGATCTTCGACTGGTGCCCCACTAACAGGATCTCTGTCTTGCCACCAGGGACAGGCTATTAGGATATGTTTGAATGGGAAGAAAATAAATCTATAAATCTGCTCGTGGGTACAGGTTGAAGTGCTGGATGGGATCGCAGAAAATATGAAGGAGGAGCCTCAGCAAGTACTTAGCATGGTTTTGCAAATATGTCCTGTGTTTTATTTTTGTGAAAGTACACAACAGCGATATAACATTGGTGTCTGGGAAATGGGTCTGGCAGTCAGCAAGGAGAAATGTGTATTTTAATGTGCTTATTGGGGCATGCGGCATGGCAGACGTGGTAGGTTTGAATGGGAAAAAATATTGTGCTTGCGGTTACAGCGTGAAGTGGTGGACTAGATTACAACAAACCTGTGCTACGAGCATTAGCAAGGACCTGAAAGCATGCTTTTGTAAACATGTGTGGTTTTATTTTTCCAAAGTGTAAGAATGCAAGTAGAAAAACTAGTGATATACATTTGGTTTCTGGGTATTCGGCGTGGCCTTCGGCAAACGCGAATGTGTACTCAGATTTGTTTATTGGGGAATGCAATATGGCTGATGCCCATGCCCCATGGATTTGGAGACTGGCCATGGCTGCAAGCCATGAGCGCTGGCCATTGGTTACATTATTAGGGTATAGTGGACACTGAGCTAGGATGCAGGGTAGGTAAAGTGAATAGGGGAGGTTTGGTTGAACTGGGGTCATGGTTGAGCCTTATGTCGTAGGCAATTGAACTATGATTTGCATCCCCAGTATGCACTGCTGTTAATGACAGACAAGTATGTGTTGCAAAAAATATGTTTCATTAAGTTTTATAGTTCTTGCATATATTAATAACTTATATACAGTGATAACACCATGAAACATGTTCATGTATAAAAACCTATTAAATTGACAGAAAAAACTTTGTTAAAGGGATGTTACAGTTAAGATGTATCACACCCATGGGACTGCTCTGCTCCAGTAGTTAGCCAGTGGCGTCCCACCTTGGCATTTCCCTCCTGGGTTCTTGTGAGCACTTGCCCGTCTGTACTGCCCCTTCTATTTAGACACTTCTTTCACTGCACACTACATATGTGCATTTATAGGAGCACTGTGTACAATTCTTTTGTGCAAGTAAAGGAAATGCAGATTTGTAGAAGATTAAGTGGCAGTTGGTGTGTGGAAGCGTAATATGGTCATAGGGTTGTGTGTACAGTTTTTGGAAGTGATTGGTGGATGGATATGTGACTTTTTGAAAGCCGGCATTGAGGGAGTGTTGCAAATATAAAATGAAAAAGGGTAGAAGGGCTACCATGTGCGATGGTGTGAACGTGCCATCCGGGTCTTTTAACCCCTTAAGTGCCAAGGACGAGCTATCTCATCCTTGTAATTACTTTCACAGTGCCAAGGACGAGATTGCTCGTCCTTTTTGGAACTTCGTTGTGTGATCCCTGCAAAGCAGGGATCACACAAAACAGTAATCCAACCCCCGGGCTATGTGAGGGGGAGGTCCCCCCTCACTGTCAGGGGGCTGGATTACCTTCAGGTTTCACATTGGCGTGCGTAAAGCATGCCGACGTGAAAGTAATTTTCACCACAGCAGCCATTTCGGGCTGCTGCAGTGAAAATAGAAGGCGAGTCTTCAACTTTCTCCCCCTCGATCTCTGGCTGTATTTCAAGACGGAGATCGAGGGAGGTGTCGTTGGAAAGGGGAGATTGTCCCCTTTCCAACGACACCCTTTATAACAGCATTGCTGCCCGCAGATCGGGTGCTCTATAAGCGGGCAGCAATGCCCACTAGGCACCAGGGATGTCTTTGAATGTGGGGGGGGGGGATGTGGGGATGCGGGGCCCTGGGATTTTTTGCCCCCCTGAAATGGTGGTGGCCCTCCCACATCAAGTGGAAAGGGGGGGCACCCCAGGCAGGAGTACATGAGGTGTCCCCCCATCCAATTGGGGGTGGGGGGAGGGCCACCAGGAATACGTGTGCAAGACCCCCAAAGGATGGGGCCTACAGGTTAGGCCCCCCCAGGGGCAGATGGCTGATCATCTGCCCCCAGGGAAGGGGGCAAAACAAAAAAACAAAAAATAACAAAAAGGGAATGTTGGGTGGTAGTGAGGGGCTACTAGCCACCAGGGATTTTACAGAAAAGAGGGGTGGCCCTCTCCCCCTCACCCCAAGGGGAAATGGGGGCACCCCTTGCAGCTCTCCCTGGGGGCAGATATCTGCTCCTAGGAAGGGGCACCTGATCCCAGGGAGGGATGCAGGATATGCCACCCTCCTGCATTTGGTGTGGGGGGGGTAGAGGGTCACCCGCCATTACATTAGAAAATTATGTGGTGGTTTAGGGTGCCCCTCAGCCCACCCTAAAGTGCAGTGTACCATTTATCATTTTTTTCTTGGTTTCCAAAACTTGCCTTGGCGCAGAGGAGCACATTGGTGTGCCAATCTGGCACCAGGGTGCCCAAACCTTATTGCCCCACCCACCGGGCACCGGAGGGGCATGTCCCATACATTTTTGGTGGCCCTCTCCCCCCACCCCAAATGGAGGGCGGGGTACCTCACACAGCCGTTTGTAGGAGGCCCAGGGAGGCCTGCATGAGGTGCCCCCTGCTACCCATTTGGGGTGAGGAGGGAAGAGGGCAATCAAAAAATTGTGGGACAGGCCCCCCCAGTGGGTGGGGCAGTAAGGGTTGGGCACCCTGGGGCCAGATTGGCACGCCAATGTGCCCCTCTTCACCAAGGCAAGCTTTGTAAACAAAAAAAGAAATGGAAAATGGTGGAATGCATTTTAGTGGGGGCTGTGGGGCACCCCAATGGGACGGGGAATTTTCTAATGGGATGGGGCGTTGACCCCCCCACGGAGTGGGTGCCATGTCATGCAGCCCTCCCTGGGACCAGATATCAGCTCCTAGGAAGGGACGCCTGAGCCCAGGGAGGAGTGCAGGACAGCCCCCCTTTATCTGCCCCTGGGAGGTCTAAATGAGATGTGCTGCCCCTCCAATTGGGGTGGGGGTGGAGAGGTACACCCCCCTTCACAATAGAAAATTCCCCAGCAGTTTAAGGGACACCTCAGCCCCCGCTAAAGGGCAGCCTGCCATTTTGAATTATTTTGTTTACTAAACTTGCCTTGGCGCAGAGGGGCACATTGGTGTGCCAATCTGGCCCCGGGGTGCCCAAACCTTACTGCCCCACCCACTGGGTGGCCTGTCCCACAATTTTTGTGGGGCTCTCCCCCTCACCCAAAAGAGGTAGCAAGGGTACCTCATGCAGGCCTGCCTGGAGGCAGATATCTGCCCGTAGGAAGGGGCAAATGGGGTTGCACTGGGGGTGGAGGGGGGGTGAGCTTCAGTAGACCACCAGGGATGGCTTGCAAGGGGGGGGGGGGCATGTTTGAAAATGATTTGTTTTTGCTGGTGTGACCGTAGGTAACATGTTTTTTGTTTTGTATACAGCTTTTTCTACGCGAGCAGCTGCAACGTTAAGTGAGCACTGTTTTTTATTCTATGGTTAGGGCCCACTGTCAGTGGGGTGGGTGAGACTGGGGCTGGATGGTTGGTGGTGTGGGTAGGAATGGGCCGTCTGGGCAGACATGTTGGTGGGCTGGGACACAATTTCAGGGGCAGGCCACAAATTGCCCCCCATGCCAGCAAAACATTGGTGTTTCCCTGGGAGCGGATCCCTCCCATGAGGGTTGTCCGTCTGCAAGCCCAAGCTCCACCTCTGGCTGTGCTATGTTACAGATGTCACCTCTGGGGAGGAATGGGGATCCTGCCGGGGTTCCCTGGAGCTGCTGCTGTGCTTAGGGGACGGTACACCCATATAGTACATGGATGTTCAATGCCAGGGACATCACCTCCAACCGTCCTGAAGTTGCAGCTGGGCTGCATTACAGCTTTTCCCTTCAGGGAGGTATTGGCACACTGCTGGGACTCCCTGGTGGGGAGAAGCTGTAACGCAGGGCAGCCAGCGCTCCGGCAAAGTCGGCGGTAATATCCCTGGCCTTTGGCACCCTTCTCCCATGTGTCTTTGCCGGGCGTTCTGGGTAATAAATTCTGGGCCGATTTGCTTAAGTCAGACCTCTGGATTCCCACGGGTGTCTTATTTTCAGAAATGCATGGGGATCCCCGTTTTCTTTGCTGGCTTCTACACCCTAGGCCCAAATCTGTAGGTTGCCCACATGAACAAAATGTGCTGTGCCAAAAGGCTTGGGGTTACCAGTGGTTTACCCTTTTCCTTTTTCCCCCCAGTATGTGCACCCACACATGTGAGGTACCGTTTTCATCGGTACACGTGTGGGAACGCGGGAAGGTATAACATTTGTTGCGTTTGTGTGGTTTTGATAATGTTTTGACCCATTTTTGTCACACAACCCTTTCATTTCCCAAATGTGACCTACATTTAGTTGCTGCTTTAGGCACCAGACACTTTTGTAACCTGCACAAGTCACCTACCCTTGAAAAGGTCTGCCTGTGCTCTTTCAAAAAAGGTATGCTTGCCGTTCCTCACCACATTGGTTTTCCTGATTTACACATGCTAAGTGCGTCTGTTCAGGCCGTGAGCATAAAACTCCTGTGTACCATGGCTCAGTGTTTGGTTTCTGGTATTGTTTGTTTTGTAAAACACTACAAAAAATGTGTGCTTTCCTAACTGGAAGAGTCAGGGGAATGTAGCAGAGCATTGCTTTTCTCAAAATTCATAGAAGCCATTGCCGTACCAAGCCAACCATGTCCAACACATACCTTTTTTTTTCGGTCATTTTCCCGCTTTTCCCCCAATCTGTGGCATTTTCCCCTACCTAGTTGTTGCCCGATCTATGCAAATCACCCCTTCCTAAACTTGGAATTTTCTCTAATTTTCAGAAATATATGCCTTTCTCTCCTCCAATTCAGCTTTCCTACCCTTTTCCTTCCATTCCATCCAATGATCCAAAAACACCTACCTCTCACAAAACGGTTGATAACCACATAAAAATATTGTTTTTTCATTTCCACTCAACCTGTTCCTGAAAGCCAGGAACTTGGGGAATACAGCACAGCAAACCATTTGTTCCTAGCTCTTACAAGGAAAAAACCACAAGCTTCTTTGTACATCATTTTATTTGCATTTTTTTAAAACCCACAAAATGTTTGAGCATTTTGGTTATTTTCTCTCTCTCCCCTACAGCAACCTAGGATTCCTGGGTGGCGTTACGACCGTCTACATGTGGGAAAAAAAGGAAGCACATTTGGCTGAGATATCTTATGTAACAAAAAAGTTACAAGGCATTGAATGGCCACATACCGAAATCACCAAAAAAGGCCTTGGCACTGGGGGGGGGTGAGGGGGGGGGAATACCCACGGCAATTAAAGGGTTAATGATCCATGGCCTGGAAGGGAGACTGTGGAGGCCGCGGATAGTTATAAAGATCCATTGATTATGGTCCTTATTGTACGCTAAAAAAGTATTTGGGGCAGAAAATGGTTTGTCCTCCTATAGTTTTCTCTAGTATACAATTATCCATTAGTACCTGGTGCACCGTAAAGATTGGGTGATCTATATTCACCGATTTGTCCTTTTCTGAGCCTTACTATATGGTATTCCCGCTCATGTCCCGCCAGTGAACTCGCGCCGGTCCCCTTCATTCTTTTCCCTCGCCGCTGAACATGCTTCGCCCGCCATTGAAATGTAGAAGGTACTACACGTAGTCCCCTTCTCCGTTTCATGGCGGCCATTTATTAAATGTACCTTTTCCCCATTACTTATAAGGGCCGACATGTCCCTCCTCCCGTTCCATGGCAGCAATTTTCTTTGTTTACTATGGCCACCACAGAAAGAGAAAATGGGCTATGTTTTCCTGTCTGCAGCAGCCATTTTTTGTAACTTTTGTTTTCCACCTGCAAAACGAGTCTAGCAGCCGAAAAAACCCACCATTAGTCACCCGGTCTAACGGGCCGGGTTACTAATGGCAATAAGCCCCTCTACTGAGGGCCACTAGCACATAAGCATTAGCATAACACAAATTGCTAATGGAAATGTTGGAGAATCTTATTGAGTCTAACTACTCTACTGAGAAATGTAAAGTAGATGGACTATAATATTATTTGTTTTTGTTTTATTTAACTGTGAAAGGTGGTTCCTATAGGAACCTTTTTCTTGGTGTTTTTGGATTTTTTATTTTGCAGGAGAGGCCAGAAAGTAAGGTGGGGAAGGAAATGAGGGAAGAGGCACCAACCACAAATATCGAGGGGCAGTTGGACAGGGGAAGATATTGCACGTGTGACATCCAAGGTAGGGGGCAGTGTTTGGAGGTGTTCCCGAAGGAGTACTGTCGAGGTAGTCCGTGACCGAGTACAAAGTTAGCCTTTGGTACATACCCAACAGTGGTAAAGAACTGCCACACCCAGGATTCTCTCTGGGTGCTAGGAGGTAGGCACTTTCTCTTCCTCATCTTCTTGGTCCTCTTCATTGTCTTTTGAAGTACTGCATTTTTGTTTGTTGTGTGGGTCCTCCAGTTGGTGGTGTTGGCTCTTGGGGAAGAGGGATGACAGTAGCTGATGCCATTTTTAAGATATAGTAGTTTTGCTAGTATTCTTCCAAGTATGTGCTCTGTGCTAGATCGTTAATGGATGAGTACGAATGGAGCTGTGCAAGGGTACATTTGTGAGCGTCAAAGTTCCTAGATCAGCAGAAAATGCAGTTCCGAACTGTTCATGAAGCACAAACAAGTTCGCGATATGCGGGCGTGTTCGCAAACACGTCATCATGCCGCGAACGTGGTCACATGACACTGTCCGAAAAGTCAGCAATTATGTCGGACGTTCACGGATGTCGACAAACACAAAAACAGTAGGAAAAGTTGCAAAAAGGGTATACAAGTGTTAAAAATGATGCTAGAAGGTGGGAAATGAATGACAGTTTTAAGGTGAAACTTTGTAAACGTGACAAAAATGTTGCTATATTGAGGTACGTATGTTATTAGTAAGTTGTAGGAAATTAGCGTGCACTGGTAAAAACCAATGAAATTCACGGAAAAATCATTAAAAAGGGACGTTATGGATACAAGTAAAACTGAAAAACACCAGAAATATGCGAGTTATGTTAAGTTCAGCAACCATAACTCGCGCCACCACTGTGCACTGCCAAGACCAACAACCAGGACAAAGATGACATCACAAATGTAATTGATGACATCACATATGAAATTAATTTTAATAAACAGTCCCTAAAAGGGGTTGAGTTTATAATGTTGGAAACAAGATGTTAGGGGTGATTGGGAAAGGAAAACTATCATGAACTACTTAAAATATTAAATGTTCTCATGTAAACAAATCATTATATTCAAGTGTTGTTTGTAGAGGAACCAAAACATACATACAGGCAATGGTTGCAGCAGGCACCAAAGTAGTACAGTATTTGTAATCTGGTAATTTCAGATAGTAAAATAATAAATGCTACCTTATGTGAGTTTTGAGAAATGTTAAGCATGGAATAAATACGTACGAATTGAAAACTTGCCACACACTTGTGTTAGTAGAAAAAATACATAAATCCCCAAAATGCATACAAATTAGAGGCACATCCAGGGAAACTTAAGGAAGAAACAAACAGCACCAAAAATTGACAATAACAGACTTAATCATGTACACAAATTGTGTGTTTGAGGCCCGTTTATTGCCCCATGTATGTGCACTATGAGGTCAGATTAAACTCTAAGGAAAGTACTTTAAGAACATATAAAAAAGGTTAATGTGTACATGTATAGCACCATTTAAATTTTAGAACCTCAGTGTCAGCAAAAACAAAAAACTAGCCTAATCATGTCAGTAAATAAGTGGCCCAGCCGCCTCTACCCCTATTTCCCCCTCCGTCCCCCTCCCCGACTAAAGTAGGGCTTCTTCTCATCATGCTGCATCATTAATGTCTACCACACTGGCAATATCCTGGTTCAGTGTCTCAGGCCAACCTTGTCTTCAACCGGATCCTGCCATCCTACATGAAATTTCTCACTTCGCCTGCCTCTCCCCCTACTTCCCCTTCTGACTGATGTACCACACCCCTGTACTCCACCTCAGAAAATCTTCAAAGGCAGAGACTGTCTCCATGTGGCGACTTGCCCACACATCCAACAAACACTCTGCTGACATCTGCCTCCTCCTTGAAGACACAGACCTTGACATTCTCACTCTTACTGAGACATGGATCAATGCCAGCTCAGTCACTGCCTTTGACTCCCTACTACCCGATGGCTTAAAGATACTTTTCAAGCCAGGTGCTCACTGTGCTGATGGTGGAGTGGCCTTAATCTTCCTTCTTCCACCCTTCCCACTCAGCTCTATTCTTCCTTGGAGAGTCTGGTATGCAAGTTTGTTATCTCTCCCACCTCCACCCTGACCATTGCGACCATTTACCGGCCTCCCTGCGCCATCTCTCTGAATGGGCCGATTTATGTTCCTCCTTACTATCAACCTCCTCCAACCTGCTCCTCCTGGGTGACTAACATCCAATTGGACTCCCCTGGCAAAGCATCCACTCTTTACCTCTGCACCTCTCTATCCCTCTCCATTCTCCCTTCCGGTCCAACCCACTCTGGTGGACACACTGTGGATTGCCTCATCCACTTCAACCGCCCTCTTTCATCTCCCCTGGTCACACCTCTCCTGGTCGGACCACTCTTCTCTCCTCCCACCCGAGTCCCTTTGGCCTTGTGACCACACCTCCAAAAGCCCTGCCAACCTCGTTGATGAACATCCGCCAGAATAAACGAGTGTCAGCTGCTGCCTTCACTTCCACCTTTATCCCGCCTTGCCCTCCCAACTCGGACTCGACCACTGACACTGCTCTAAGCAACTTCCACCTGTCCATCACCAACACCTTTGACTTTCTTGCCCCATTCATGAGGATCCGCTAGAAACCCTCCTCTAAGCACAACAAACTTGTAGCCCTGAAACAAAGTGCAGAGCTGTGGAACGGAAGTGGGAAACCTCAGGCTCACCCTCTGCCAAACTGGCCTGCCGCCTGCTTCAAAGGCAATACAGACTCTATCCGTGCCAAGAAAAGGGCCCACATTCATGCACGGGTAGCTGGGGCATCCAACAACATGGCTGAACTTTTAAAAATCTGCAGGGAACTACCCAACCCTTCCGCAGTATCCTCCTCCCCCATTTCTTTCTCAGGCCCTCAGCAATGCACCCGCCACTCACTTCACTACCAAAACTCAGGACATCCTGAACAGCCTTGTTACTCACTCTGTCAACCTATTTCTCACCCCCTTGCCCACACACCCTCTTCCTTCTTCCTCCCCACTTATCTCATAGGAAGAAGTCACTCGAGTTGTCCACTCCATGAAGGTCTCTTCCAAACAGGTTTCCTATTGCTCAACCAGAACCATTAACTACAACATTGGCTCTCTTGGCCCTGCACTTACTGATCTCTGTAAGCACTCCTTTGATACTGGTTCCTTCCCCTACTCCCTTGTGCAGCCCCTTCTCAAAAGAACATCAGACTGTCCAGCCCACTACCACCCTTTCTCCATCATCCGCTTCCTTGGGAAACTACTGGAGAAGTTGACCCTGTCCCAACTCAACTCTCACACTGAACTTGTTGGTTGTCTCCACGACCATAAATCTGGATGCCGAGCATCCAGGGGCACAGAAACTGCTCTTCAGAACATCCTTGAGGAACTGCTTGCATCCCTTGATTTCAAATCCCCAGCTGTCATCCTGCTTAATCTCTCCTCTGCATGTGGCACAGTCAACCACTGCATACTCATACAAAGGCTCCATGACACCTTTGGTATCTTGGGGCGCGCACTGGACTGGCTGCCCTCCTTCCTAACTGACTGCTCCTCCCAAGTCATCCTGGACGTCTTCTCCTTTCCTACTTCATTCTCCACCTGTGGTGTCCCCCAGGGCTCTATCCTCTCACCTTGGTTCTTTAACATCTACCTTACTCAACTGGCACTCTTCTCCTCCTCCCCCAACTTCCAGTGTTATGCTAATGAGACAATTCTTCTTCACACTTTCTGCTGACCCTCTTGCACCTTCCATCACCCCTGAATGCCTTTCTGCCATCCAGGCCTGCTGCACTTGAAATGATCTCTGCCTCAATGCCAGCAAAACGGAGATCCTTCCCATTGGGACACCTGGCCCCACTCTGGCATTCCTCCATGGGCTCTAACTGTTCTCACCTTCCCCCAGAAGTTGTTAGCCGAGCCCTTGTTCTCTCTAGACTTGACTATTGCAATAGCCTCCTGAATCTACCCTCTTCCACTCTGCCACCCCTCCAGCTAATTCAGAATACAGCAGCAAGACTTACTCTTGGCCTTAAGCCCAGGGACCGCATCTCTCCTGCCCTAAAAAGTCTTCACAGGCTTCCGGTTGCTTCACAGATTAAATTCAAATCCATCTCTCTTACTAAATATTCCCCCTCTAGCCCTCTGCTCTCCTCTGGCACCAACTGTGTGTAAAGCATTTTGCTAAAACACAGGGCAGGAGGCCGACACTTTCCTCAGCTGGCTCCATTCTTTGGAACAGCCACCCTCTCCCTCTTCGTCATGAGCAGGACTAAGTTCTGGAAGCTCCTCAAGACTTTCTTCTTTACCTCCTCCTCCACCTCCCTCTCCTCTGCTAATTCTATAGTTGCTCGTTTGGTGTTCAAGGCCCTTGTGCATCCTTGTACCCCCGACCCCCACCTTCACACCGAATTGCCCCCAGCTTCCGTCTATCTTCAGCACTTGCCTCGGCTCACACTCCACGCTGGAGGCTCGCACTTCCCTTCATTGCACTTGCAGTTACCTGGTTCTCACCCATGAGCACCCCTGCACCTATCTCATTCCCCCCCTTCTGCACTTGCACATTCTGAACACTCACAAGGCATAGTAGGTTTGCCCTCCCCCCCCACTCCCACTGTATTTAATAGTTATTTTTTCATTGTTTCTCATCCCCTGTCCTCTCCCTGTTGCCCTGTGGGCGCTTTGAAACAGTATTTACTTCCTGTATTAGCACCCAACAAGCAAACAAATAAGATATGTGATGTCTTCAGTGATGTCATCAATGACATTTGTGATGTCATCTTTCATGTCCTGGGTGTTAGTCTTAGCAGTGCATGGTGGTGGCGTGAGTTATGGTTTCTTAGCTTACCATAACTGGTGAATCTTTTTTTTTCCGTTTTACTTTTAACCAGAACGCCCCTTTAACAAAGTTTTTTCAGTGAACATATGAAAAAAATAGACATATTTATACATACACATACAAAAATAATAGGGGGTCCGTTTAGCCACCATACACTTATGATGAAACCCATCATCGAAAGGAAAAGCAAAGATTATATGGTTAATAACTTTTGAGCCGTTGGACAGATCAGCATGGCCTTAAACATTCCCTTATTATGACCCGGGGCCCCCCTATGCACATGTGTGTTATGGTTGAAAAGATGCTGCCGTGACCTCTCCCCTTTCATTACAAAATTGATCAGTGCCTCCTTCACTACCGGATCCATCCCCACCAACCTAAAACAATCCTGGGTACTCCCATTACTGAAAAAACCCACTCTCGACCCAGCCATACCTACAAATTACTGACTGTTCCCTTTTTACTAACAATTTTGGACAAGGTTGCCTATGTACGAATACAGAAGTACTTGGAAAAACACAACCTCCTAGGATCTAGACAATCTGGGTTCCGTCCCAAACACAGGACTGAAACCGCTCTCATTGACTTCAAAACCCAGATTGACTCGCTCAGAGACAATGCCCAAGCTGCCTTACTCCTCCTCGACTTATCTTTCGACTTGATCACTCTGTCCTATGCTCACACCTCAGCTCACTTCTCTACGGAGGCCATCACCTGGATTACATCCTTCCTTAACGGTAGGACCATGAGGGTCTTCTTCCCCACGGCTGCAGCAGACCTCATACCTATCACATGCAGCGTTCCTCAGTGAATCCTGTGTTTCCCCCACACTATACAACATATTTACCAAGCCCCTTTTCGATGATTTGGATCATCTCGGTATCACCTACACTAACTACACAGATGATACTCAGATCCTCCTTCCGCTTTCTGGAGATTATGGAAAGGATTTGGCCTTGGTAAATAGGGTGTATATCATCCAGGCATGGATGGCCACTCATGGACTATGCCTGAATGATGATAAAACAGAAATCATCCTAGGTACGACACTCAGCATAAAGAAACTCGGCCCGGCCTTCAATTCCTTCGTGATTGACGGAAATAACATCAAAGTCGGACAGGAGGTCAAAACATTGGGATTCTATCTAGACTCCAATTTCTCTCAAAAAACAAGTGAGCTCCCTTGCATCCTCCACGGCTTATACTTGCAAATTAATCCGCACAGCTAAACCATTCCTAATGGACTCTAGCTGCCTGACACTCGCCAGAGCTCTTATTCTGTCGCGCCTCGACTATTGCAATGCCCTTTACCTAGGGTCCACCAAGACTATTACCAGTAAACTGCAAACCCTTCAGAACAATGCCCTCAGAGCAGCTCTGGCCGTCTCCCGAAGGGAACACATCACAGGACTCAGCCAACAGAACAATTGGCTCTCCATTAGAGATAACATTCTACTAAAAACGGCTTCACTCACAGATAAGTCTCTCAATAATGCTGCCCCGACATACCTGATCAACAGATTCCACCGACACTCCTCACTAAGACCCACCAGAACTGCATACAAAAACTGCTCATCTGTCCCCCACTACAAATTATCCACTATAGGAGGCAACAGCTTCCCGGTAAGAGCTGCTATGTTGTGGAACTCCATGCCTCCTAACCTTAAAGTAGACATGCCCTATCTGAACTTCCGTTCCCTGGTAGTCTCCTGGCTGAAATTGGAGACCCACTAACTATGAAGTGCACAGCGCTACCTGCACATATGGTAACACGTGTGCCTCCTGCTTACCTGTACATACTGGCCTGTTGGCCTATTACTGATTTGTATATAACACTGTTGTATTTTATTCTTGCATTATGTATATTCTTTGTACCGTAACCAAGCTTCGAAAATTCTTGTAAAGGCTGCGCCCTGATACCACCGGGTACGCTCGCGCATTACAAATAATAAAAACAAAACGAACAACAAAACAAAGTCAAAAAAGGGTGCGTGTCACTTTTCCATTCAGTTTCCCGTAGGGAAAATGTCAAATTGTTCACATGCACATTGCAAAAACGCTGTATGGATTTGTGCCAAATAAGAATAGAGTTTTGGCACAAATCCGTCCAGTGGTTTTAGAAAAATAAGGCACAGAAGGGGTTGCTCCGGTAGCCAAAAAGATAGTCTCCCATGATGCATTGCTGTGGCAAAGCTTTTTCAGCCATCATTCGAATCAAGTTCAGACTCAACATTGCAAAGTGCCCTAAAACGATATAAAGGGTGTAAATTAGGAAGCTTTTAGGGCAGAGAGCATGTGGGCAGGGTGAATGAATATTGGTGAAGGTTTGGGGCATGGGGTAGCATTCCCCCTAAGCATGGTTTTCCCCACTGCCCCACCCCCGGAGATCAAGAAGACACGCAAACAGGAAATAAGGTGTAAATACTCGAGAAAGATGATACAAAGATGTGCTTATCAATGTGGTTGCTAGTTTGGGGAGAATTAGCATTTCAAGTTAGTTTAGGAAGTTAGGTCTTTGAAGACATTACATTTCTGAATTAACTTAAAATGTGTGTACTGAGGTGATTTAACGCTACTAGTTTGTGTATTGAGATTGAGAACTGTTTTGAACTTTGTTTTGTGAATATAAACTGTGCCACTGAGGCACACTCATAGTTGAGCTGTGGTTTTGTTGAGTTTTTCATTGGGTGAGGTTTTCACGTAATCTAAAGGAACGCTCTTAGATTCAGTGTTCTTTAAGGCATGGTTCTTGAAGTCAGGCTTTCAAAAGTTGCTTTTAGGCTCATTTAATTTGTTTGAAGGGATACAAAGGACGTAGATTAGTGTTAGTATTGGGAAAGAGGCAGTGGTCACAGATAAATTAGCATGATTTCTCGTTTTGTAAGACGTGACTAACGAAGAGTATACAATGTAAAAAAGGTGAAGTTATTTTCTGAAAGTTTAAGAGGCACGAGAATTAGTTCAAGAACTGCGATTTGCAATTCATATTGTGTATGTGTAAGCAAGAAGTTGGTGTTGTGTTTACTTTGTGATGTTTGTACTCCTATGAAAAAGAGTGCAGTAGGATTGGGCAATGGCGTAGTATAAGCTAAAGGTAAGGCTATATTTTTATTACGTTCCTGCAAGGGCCAGCTAGACAGTCGGAATGCTTGGAACTTGGGCTGTATTTTCTGGTGTAAGCCAGCATTATGAGCAGCGCCACGTTCCCCGTGCACATCATTTGCCTCCCCTCCCTCGCTCTTAACATCTTAAGGGACCCCTTTTTCATTTAGGTCTTTAACTTGGGCAATGCGCGGTTACCGGCAGGATTAGCCCATTGCTGTGGTGCTTAATGTTAAACCCACGACCCCCCAGTTTAGATCTTTTTATTTTTGGGTGGTTTCGATGAGAACCATTGTGGACTTAAGGGAGGCATGGGAGAAGGGGGGAATTGATGTAGGAAAAATGGGTACAAGTAGACTTGTTTTATATATATTTTTTTTAATTAACAGGCATGTAAAAAACCTGAAAAAGGAAGTATAAACACTCTAAAAAAAGAAATTACTTGCAATTTCACCCATGCACCCATTTCCCCCCTGACCTCAACCTTCTTGTGTCTCGGTGCATCAACCTGATAAGTGCCCTTCTCACCATTGCACCATTGCAGCTAGCTATGTCTCTATCTCTCCTATCTTCTCCAACTGCTTCTCTACTTCCTATCCCCCTCCCATCACTAAATCTGGCCGGAAGAAACGTAAGCACATACTGGGCTTGAATCCAGGCCTTCCTATTGCAAATATGTCACGGCTTCCGCCAGATAGACTCTCACAGACATCCTCCGTCGTTCCCTCACCCAACCTATGGACTCGATACATGGTCACCTTTCTCTCTCCTATCGCATCTTCCCCCATTAATGGTGGCACCCAGGTCCTCCGACCTCTTCGCCATTTCCAGGATCATCATCAATGTCTATCTGACTGGAATAGTCATGTTCAGGGTTCTCAACCCAACCTTCTCTAGGCTCCTTCCTACCTCACCTCTCAAACTTTACCTCTCCCCCTGAACAGGCGCTCTTATCCACTGTGCCTTCCTCCTCCTCTGCACAGGCTCCCTTGCCTGCTATGCCTCCCTCTGCCTCTGCACAGGCTCCCTTTCCTTGCCTTGCCTTACTGTCCATGCACCCCCATTGGCCTTGGCTCCTCCTCCATCCTCCACTATTCCTCTGGCTCTCGTCACCCTCAGGGGTTTCGGAGAGGGGGAATGGAAGGGACCACCATGCCCTGCGCCCCCACTCCCTTCCCGCGGAAGGCCTTCAAAGATGGCAAGCTGCTTCATATTGCCACCCTAAACTCTCGCTCCGCTGTTAAACACTCACCAGACATCAGCAACCTCCTTGAACACATGGATCTTGAGTTGCTCGCCATCACAGAGACAGTTCAAGGATAGCTCTGTCCCGAGCTTTGACACTCCTCCCTGAAGGATACAAGATCCTCTCTGTACCCAGGCCCAAGGGGTCAGGAGCAGTGGTGGCTGGAGAGTTTGAAAGCTGGTGGGGCGTACATTTCCTAGTGGTCATTTGGGAGCGAGTGACGCGTGCAGCGCAAGCCCACACCACACAAGGGGGGTCCAGGGTGGTTCTCCACACGCGAAATTTTTAAAAATGGCCTCCAAAATGTGCAATTTACTGTCCAAACCCACTCAAATATGACATAAAAAGCATTAGGTTTTACATAGTAACGGTGGTATATTATTCTTATGTGTGCAAGTGTGATAGTGTATTTTACAGCAGCTTGTACTGAGAATAGCTCAGAGGTTGCCCTTTCCCCAAAGTCTCTGAAGTTACCCTCCCTACATTTGAAGGGTTAGCCCCTCCACCCCACCGACATGTGTTGCCTTATTAATAAAAAAACAGAACAATTTAAATGTTATAGTTATTTACCCACCCGTTGACTACCCATGGCCAAGCTAACCCCATGGCGAATCCACCCCACTTTCTACCCTTCCCCATGCAAAACACATCCTCCTGGGATCACTTTGAGCTAGCTTTATCAAGCATAACCAACAAACTGTGTGCTTGAATGGCCTGCCAGTGTTTTTTTAAAGCAGTCTTCTGAGAATGAATGACTCAATTGGAGCAAAGTGGTGCATCTTGCCCAGCCTGGGGTATCTACGGTGGGCGGATGGCAGAAAAAGAGTGCAGGTGAATTTTAGACTATATGTTGCATTTCAGAAGGGACCTTCTCGTTTCTTTATTTGCTTAAGCATTGGTCTATGTTTCATACATGTGTGCTACAAAACCCTTCTCACAAACTGAACTGTGTGTAGTCAGTTAGCATGGCCTCTTATCAGAACTGGCATTAGATGCTTTGTGTGATTCCATTTGCGCCACTATCAAAATGATATTGTTATGTACGAATTAATCTCTTCTGCAGTTAAACATTTAAAAGAGCAATGTGGTGAACATATGCTTGGGTGTATAGATGCTGGGCTGGGCTCTCGTGTGGTGCTAGCAGGCTAGCACTTAGGTGAAAGAGATCCACAGCCGAGCGCCGATGCAGCTGCAGGCAGGGCCTACGCTTACCCTACCCGGCCTCAGCCTGTCCACGGTCCACCACGGCACGGTCTAGGCCCTGCATCCCCAGGGCAGTGCTACGAGTCGGACGGTCCTCCTACTTGGAACACTGTCCCAGTGAATACTTGCACACAAGCCAACACTGTTGGTTTTGTCAATGCTTGTTGTGGATGCACAGTACCACGAGTAACATTTTTCACTTCCACCACTGCACAGGTTACTCTATTTAAATTGTCCTCAAAGAAGGAAGCGATTACGTCTGTCATGAGCGTTACACAAATAAACATGTACTGAGGTTAGCGAGGGCCTTTAGGATTGCAAGCTGGCTCAGAATTTGGATGTACAAAGCACTGTGAAGTCTTCAGGGCCAGCACTAATCCAAGTGAGCATAGCCTACTAATTGACATGTTTCAAGGGAGCAGTGAGCACATGCAGAGAGCATTCATTTGTCTCAAGGATTGCATTATACATCTTCCTCCAGATACCATACAAAGGTTAACATCAATAATGGCTTGTCGGATCTATCAGGATTTAAATGACGGCCTGCTTTTTCTAAGGCGCACCTCCTTTGGTTTTACAGCAAAACGGGCCATGCATAACATGCATATTGCACGTCCCTAAACCTAATCTCAGGGGTGAAGCCAAGGCATTGGAGCACAGTGCCATCCATGAACAAGTTACTTTCTTACTTGGTAATGTTCTTTCGATGGGATGGTCCGACGACGTATTCCATATCTATGACAGGTAATCACCACAGCTGTGCTGCTTCGGAAACTTTTTTCGGCGTCTGCGTCCTGCGTCGATGACGTCGATGCGCCGAGGACCTCCTCCGACATCATCCGATGTGATAAGTAGGACGCACGACGCCCGTAGCCTCAGTTGTAGTTTCTTCCCCCCAGAACGTGTGACATTAGTCTACTGCCAGTCAGACACAAAGCCTTGCGGAACGTAAGCTGCAATCGCATAAGAAATTCTGCAGCGGGGAAGGTAGGGAGGGAGCGATATGGAATACGTCGTCGGGCCATCCCATCGAAAGAACGTTACCAGGTAAGAAAGTAACTTGTTCTTCGAGGGGATTGGGTCCTCCGACGTATTCCATATCTATGACAGACTCCCAAAACAGTACCAGAGCAAGGAGGAGGGAAAGAATTTAGAATTAAAATTTAGAATTGCCAATCAAATAGCAGAGCAAAGGACCGCCTTGCCAAAGGCCAGATCCTGTCCTCGGATGGAATCGAGGGAATAGTGACGTACAAATGTATGTACTGAAGCCCAGGTGTCTGCATCACAGATGTTGCGAATAGGAACACCCCTCTGCAGGGCAGTAGATGCAGCCATACCCCTGGTAGAATTGGCCCACAAGGCAGCCGGCGGGTCCGTACCCGCCAAGCGGTAACACTCCGAGATGGCCAAAATAACCCAGCGAGACAAAGTCTGTTTCGTCACAACTTGTCCCAAACGCTTTCCAGCGTAACCAATAAAGAGTGGATCGTCCACTCTGACCCGGGACATGCGTGAAACATAAAAGCTTAAAGCTCTCCTAGGATCAAGCCTATGGAGTCTTTCCTCTTCCTTACCAGGATGCGGAGGAGGATAGAATGCCGGAAGAACAACCTTCTGGGCCAAATGAAATTCCGAAACCACCTTCGGAAGAAAAGAAGGACGAACTCTAAGGACAACCCTGTCCTTGTGAAACACAGTGAAGGGTGGCTTAACTGAAAGTGCCTGTAACTCACTCTGCGAGCGGAAGTAACCGCAACTAAACACACAGTTTTTAGATTTAACAGCCTCAAAGGGCAAGAATGTAAAGGCTCAAACGGAGCACCCATAAGAAACTTAAGAACAAGGTTTAAATCCCAACCGGGCACCAGGAAAGGTGACGGAGGGAACACATTAGTGAGCCCTTTCAGAAACTGTGAAATTAAAGGGATTTTAAAGTAGGAACACTCTTCAGACGAGCGCTTAAAGATGGACAGCGCCGCCAGGTAACCTTTAATGGTACCCACTTGCAAGCCCCTGTGGGCCAAAGAAAGTAAAAAGGACAGAACCATGGGGATGTCACATGCAAAAGGATCCACATTCTGAACTCTGCACCAGTCGCAGAACTTCCGCCAACGGTACAGAGACTTTGTTGCTGGCCGAGAGCAACACCTCCATCACGTCTTCAGGGAGGTCCCAATCCTTATACCTCAACCTTTCAGAAGCCAAGCGTGAAGGTTGAGGGATCTGACCTCTGGATGGAGAACCGGACCCCCCCCTCCCGTCAGAGCAGATCGTCTCGGTAGGGAAGACGACAAGGAGGGCAGATGGACAAGTCGAGAAGGTCCGGGTACCATGTCCTCCGAGCCCACGCCGGAGCAATGAGGATCCTCCGGGAACCGAGCTTCCGTAACCTCTGCAGCACTTGCGGGATGACGGGGACTGGAGGAAACGCGTACAGCAGCGGGACGGACCACTCCACCACGAACGTGTCTCCTTAGGCTCCTTTTGGAGGAAATTCCCGCGAGCAGAACCTCTGACACTGGAGGCGAAGAGATCCACTTGAGGGGTCCCCCAAAGGGCGAAGATCTCCAGGAGCATCTCCTGAGCCAACTCCCACTCGTGAGATATCGAGCTCTGCCTGCTCAGAGCGTCCGCCGTCATGTTTTCGTCTCCGGCCAGATGAACTGCCGAGATCGAAACTTCCTGCTGGATGGCCCAGAACTCGAGCTGCATCGCCTCCCTGCACAGAGGAAGTGACCCTGCCCCCCCCCCCCTTTTTGTTGAGGTAGTGCATGGCCACTGTGTTGTCCGTCAGGTTCAGGACATTCTTTCCTCGCAGTCGGCAGAAAAGCCTTCAGGGCTAGCCTGACGGCCCTCAGCTCCAACAGATTGATATGGAGTCTGGACTCCGATGGAGACCAACGACCGCTGACTGTCAGCCCGTTGGCATGAGCTCCCCATCCCGTGAGGGATGCATCCGTCACGATCGTCACCTCCGGCCAGGGAAGCCAAAATGGAGCCCCCTTCATCAAGTTGCCTTCGACGGCCCACCACAGAAGGTCCTGGGTGACCGAGGGCGGCACCTGAACCGGGTCCGACATCCTGCCGGAGGACTGCGACCATTGCATCTTGAGTGCCCACTGCAAAGATCTCATCCGCAGGCAAGCCTCTGGCACCAGAAGAATGCAAGATGCCATGAGGCCGAGCAACCTCAAGAACTCGAACGTTGGGAGCGTCTGGCATGCTGAAACTTGTGCACCATCTGCTGAATGTGAAGAGCCCTCACCTGGGGAGGAAAACACTGCCCCAGGGAAGTGTCGAGCACTGCTCCGATGTACTGGAGCCGCTGTGTTGGCGTCAAATGGGACTTCTTTAAATTGAGGGAGAAGCCCAGCCTGTGAAGGGAGTGGCAGGTGACGGACAGATGATCCAGGACTTGCTCGGGAGAGCTCCCCCTGATCAACCAATCGTCCAGGTAGGGGTAGACGTGAATCCCCCTTGCCTGAGATGCGCTGCCACCACCATGAGCTTGGTGAAAACCCTCGGGCGGAGGTCAATCCGAACGGCAGGACCCGAAACTGAAAGTGCGAGTCGCCAACCGCGAACCTCAGGTTGTGCTTGGGATGGATCGGCACATGGAAGTAAGCATCCTTGAGGTCGAGAGACACCAACCAGTTCTGAAGCTGAAGGGCCTGGAGGACTTGAGAGAGATTAACCATCTTGAACTTGTCCTTCCTGAGGAGTTTGTTCAAACCGCGCAAGTCCATGATGGGTCTCAATCCCCAGTCTTTCTCCGAAATAAAAAAATAAGGGGAATACCATCCCTTGTTCCTCTCCGCTACAGGCACCAGTTCTATGGCGCCTTTCTCCAGCAGGGCTTGCATTTCCTGCGCAAGGAGCGGATCCGGACTCTTCAAAGAGAGGTTCCCTGGTGGATTGTCGTGAGGCCTCTGCCGAAAGGGAAGTCAGTAGCCGTGGGTTATGATCTCTAGAACCCACACATCTGAACTAATGGCACGCCACTCTACAAGATGCTGCGCCAGCCTTCCCCCCCAACCAGCAAACCATGGGACATGGCCTCATGACTGAGTGGTAGCGGCTGCGGCGTTACCTGAGGGCAAAGGGGCAACTGCCCGAGCGGCCTTGGTACCACACGTACCCTGGTGTCCACCTCTGGTACCCCTGCGTTGGCCTCTTTGACTGCCAGCTCCTCTCGCTTTACTGAAGGACGAGTAATAGCGAAAGGAACCACCCCTCCATTGCTGTCCCCTAGGACGAAAAGGCAGAGGTTGGCGAACTGCAGTGCCCAACGACTTCGCTACAGCTTTGGAGGTCTGCAACCTCTCAAGGCTCTCGTCAGCCTTGCTGCCAAAAAGGTGATAACCGTCAAAGGGCATGTTGAGGAGCCGGGACTGCACATCAGGAGCAAACCCCGACTTCCGCAACCACGCAAACCTCCGTATCACGGTGCTCGCCACCATGGACCTGCTGATGCATTCAGCCATGTCCAAACCCGACTGAATGGACTCACACATGGCATCCTTACCATCCTGGACCATAGCAAGGAAACCATCCCGTTTGTCCCCTTCGGGAATATGTTCAGCCGCTAACGCAACACAGTTCTACAGAGTTGGTGTGAAACGAGACAAGGCACAAATGGACTTGGCCGCCTGAAGCGCCATACCACCTGAAGAAAACACTTTCTTCGCCCAGCCATCAAAACGTTTGTCGTCCCCATCAGGAGGGATGGTAGGGTATGACGCCTGCTTAGCCGGGGCCGTGGCCGCCTGCACCACCAAACTCTCCGGAGTGGGGTGCCTGGTCAAGTAGCAGGGGTCGCTACTGGCTGGATGGTATTTTCGCGACAAGGACCTGCCCACCGCTGGGAGACTCTCCGGAGCAGTCCAAGCCGCTGCCACCCTTCTCTGTAGAGCCATATGAAACGGCAGTACCGGGTCAGTTGGGGGACCAACATCAAGGATGTCCGTGAGATCATCATGCACAAACTCCCCTGGGGGAGCAGACCATCCCAAGTACTCGGAGACCCTAGCCATAAGGTGCCGGTACGAGGAATCGTCATGAGAGCCAGGCTCAGGCCTACAAAACTCTACCTCCGGAGAGGTGTCCAGTCCACTGGCATCATGCAGTGACTGCCTCAAATCGTCAAATTGGCTATGGCCCGAGACCATCTCATCTGGAACCGGACTAGGAACCAGGCCATCAGAATCCTCATCCACCTCCGAAATATATTCCAGGTGGTGAAAAGAAGGCACCCGAGAGTGCTTGCTCTTAACCAGAGCCTTCCTAGAGGGTTCCCCCATGCCATGGGGTACCTCCAACACCCCGGCCTCGAAAGGCGTCGAGTGAACAGGCATCGGGTAAATCAGCGTCGACGTCAGATGCAGCGCCGCCAGCGTCGACAGTCCTCGAAGCCGGAGCTCCGAGCGTGTCCTTCGACGACCTGAGCGTCGACGGCTTCGACGACTTCCTCGGAGCCGTAGCCTCGAGAAAGCTGTCGACACCCTCGACGCCTCAGGCGTCGATGTCTTCCTCGAAGACATCACAGGTGCACACGGTCTCGAAAGCGTCGAGGACCGGGACCTGGAACGGGTACGTTGATAACGAGTCCCCTTGTCTGAACGGGACCTCTCCCGTGACTCGTGCCGACCACTCTTGCGAGCGGTGTCTCTCGACCTCTCACGGCCGACCCCACTCGGGGGCGCAGACGGCTTAGTACCCTGCGACTCGAGAATCGCCAGCATTTTCTTCTTGAAGGAAGCCCATTCCTCCGGCGTCGCACGGCTGGTGGGGTAAGCGATGTGCCGGGCAGAGTCCTCAGAAGAGGACCTGGAAGACAACCGCTGTCGGCGCTTCCGAGAATGCCTCGAAGAGGCCGAGGAGTGGCAAGACCGACTCCTAGAAGGAGACCCACGAGACTTCCGACGACGACGCGGAGAGTCACCTCTCGAATCATCCGTCGAAAGCCCCGCAGACTGACTTCCGGGGCTTGGACACCCGACCTACCGACAACAACTTCTTACGTTCCCGTAAGACTTTGGACATGAGCGACTGGCAGTCGATACAGTCATCCGTGTCGTGGGCCTCCCCGAGGCACCAGAGGCAGGCGTCGTGCGAGTCCGTCACTGACATCTTGGACCCACACTCCCTGCACTTCTTGAAGCCCGGATGCGGGGTCGAAGACGAAGTAGAAGACATCTTCCCACGAAGGATTTTCTCACAAAAACAGACAGGTTCGAAGAACCGAGAAGAACAGAACTCCGAAGAGTCGAGGCGTAACCGAGATTCACGAAGCAACACGTTCGCGGAAAAAACGGAACTGAGGCTACGGACGTCGTTCGCCCTACTTATCACATCGGATGACGTCAGACGTCGGAGGTCATCCTCGGCGACGGCGCATCGACGTCATCAACGCAGAAAAAAGTTTCCGAAGCAGCACAGCTGTGGTGATTACCTGTCATAGATATGTCATAGATATGGAATACGTTGGAGGACCCAATCCCCTCGAAAATATCGTTCAGCTCGCTGTCTCAAATTTGCCCTCCGTTACAGAGCCACAGTACGTACATTCTGGGCAGCCACACTTCATCATTAGGGTTGACAAAAAGCTATGGACGGAGGTTTCAAATAAACATTTGTTTCACACCTATTGGCACTTGAACACTTCCTATCATTTGTTTCACATGGTGCTGAAACTAATCGGATTCAGTATTTGGCCGTGCTTTATTTGCTTTTTAAAAATTCTTTCAGGCCATTTAATTCCAGGCCCCTCACCCGTGGCTCAGCGCTCTAAGGGATTTTGCTATGCGTTTTTCCACATAATGTTCATTCATTGGAAATTTCCCATTTGTTATGCCTAATCGAACATGGTTTAAATGAAAAGTCACTCTTCACTACACTTAAACGCTGCCTTTTTTTTTTAAAGCTTTCTTTGACAAATGCTCTTAAGTAACTAAATCAAAACACACACACAAAACAAAGCACAAACTGACGCAACCACTAATTGGGTCGTATATCATTAGCTGCAAGTTATTTTCACTTGTTTATAATAGCACGTCATACACAGATCTATCCATAGTTCAGAGGTGCAAATGAACCTGAAAGTAAAGGACAGTGCAATAAGAGCCACCAGAGGCAATCCGAGGCATGTTGTGCAGGTTGCTACTCAGCGCGCACTGTTCATCATGACAGAGATGATTTGTATTCCGTTAACTTTCTTAACTGAATACAAATCATCTATTTGCAACCCAAACGTCATGCCGCGGTCTGTGGTGGTCACTCACTGGCAGTGGGTGACCAGCCAGCCCAGGCCATCGACGCTCGGCTGGGCTCTCGTGCTAGGATAGCACTTAGAAGAGAGAGAGAGCCACAGCCGAGCGCCGATGCAAGCAGGGCCTAGCAGCTGTGTGGCATGGACGGTGCAACTAGGCCCTGCATTCCCCAGGGCAGTGCTAGGACGGTCCTCCTCCGACCTGGAGCAATGTCCTGGGCTCCTGATTGGGGGAATGAAGGCCAGGTTGCCGCCATGTAGAACACGGCCAACAGTATACACAACAGTTTACACAATTACACTTACCGGCTAGTAGAAGTTATAGTAGTAGTAGTAGTAGTACACGGCTCTGACGACTATCCAAAGTGAAGATGGCGCATGCCCCCTGCGCTGCCACCCCACCCCCACACTCAAATGTCATTGGCTAGCAAACAGCCAATGACATTTCTGTATCTATGCACCAGGGGAGACAGATTAGTGGAATCTTGTTCTTTGCGCTGTTTGCGTATATATTATTACTGGCGGGGCCACAACTCAAGCGCCCTGCCACCCTCAAGTTTAAATGGGTTTACGTAAAGTGCATGGAGCTAAGAGCTCCACGCACTTTACTATAGGAAAAGCTGCATAATACGGGACGCGCCCCACTGTTGCAGCCAGTCCTGATAAGATGGTCACAGCTCACAGCTGACTGAGCTCATGGTAATGGTATTTCATTTTTATTGTGAATTTTGTCACTGCAGCGCTGCTGCTGATGCCTGCTGGGTGCTGGCAATGGAAAATACAATGATACACACCAAGATTCAGAAGAACCTCTGAATCTAAGAAGTCCAGTTGAACTTTAAATTACTTATACCTTGGAGGGTGCCCTGGGGAGGGGGTGGCGGCGCCCCCCGCCCTATGAAAGCGGCCGCCACTGGTCAGGAGGGCGAGTGGCATTGATCTTCCCAGAATGGATACCCGTGTCCATCATCCCCACTCAGGCCTACTCTTTCGAATGCCTAGGCTGCAGGCTCTCCCCCCTCTCCTAAATCTTCCCTCCTTATGGCCACCTTTTAACGGCCACTAGGTCAATCCACTCTTCCTCGTAGAATGGGCTGACCTGGCCTCCTCTCTATTCCTCCTGTTGGGTGACCTCAATATCCATCTGGACTCTCCCGACTCCTCAGGATCTTTCCGCAACCTATGCGATTGCCTCTCTTACCTTCCATCTCCATGCACATAGCGGGCCACACGTTGGATGTTCTCATATCTACCGACATTCCTCGCTCTCTCTCTCTCATTACCTCTCTTGGATGGACCACTCTTTTCTCTCGTCACACTTAAAGGTCTACTCTCCTCTTACATTGGCACACAAGGTGTGACCACTAAGATTCAAAGTCCCCAGACCCATGAAAAGATTGACAACGGCTGCCTTTGCCTCCACCTACTCTCCTCCTCCTACTCCTGCAGCTGACTCCCACCCTGAAACAGCCCTTGCTAACTTCAATCTCTCCATCTCCAACACCCTTGACATTCTTGGCCCCATCATGAGGGTCCAACTGAAGCCTTCCAAAAAAAAGTAGAACTCTTGGTACAACTCTGATCTGGCTGCCCTTAAACACAAGTGTAGGGCAGCTGAACGGAAATGGAATGCATCAGGCGAATCTTCTGACAAACTGGCCTGCCGCCTCCTTCAAAGGCAATATTGACTCTGCATCTGCACCAAGAAAAGAGTTTGCATCTCTGTGGAATCAAACAACACAGCCACATTTTTTCAAAGTCTGTAAGGAACTAGCCAATCCTACAGCAGCCTCTTGTTCTGTCACACCCCACCCAAGACCTTTGCTCGGCCCTGGCTTCTCACTGCAAAAACCCATGACACCCTTTCCTCACTTCCACACCACATACACCAACACTCCTGGAGCCTCCCTTGGCCCCGCCACCATCACACCTGATGAGGTCACCAGACAAGTCTGGTCTACGAAGGCCTCGTCCAAACAGGTATACCCTGCAAAACCATTAAGGACACCATTGACTCTCTCGCTCCAGCCTTGGCTGATCTCTGCAATCTCTTTTGCCACTGTAGTTTTCCCAATTACTCTTAAACACTCCCTTGAGACCCTCTGCTTAAGAAACCCTCTGCCGACCCCTCTGTTCTGGCATAACTACTGCCCCATCTCTAGTACCCCTTTCTTGGGCAAAGTCCTGGAGAAGATAGCTCTCTCTCAGCTCACCCTCCACACTGAATCTGCTGGTTGCCTCCACGACCATCAGTCTGGCTTTAGAGCATCCAGAGGCACAGAAACCGCTCTTCTGAACACCTGTGAAGACATGCTCTCAAATCTTGACATTAACAGTTCCTCTGTCCTAATTCTTCTTGACCCCTCCTCTGCCTTGGACACAGTAAACTACAACATATTTATTGCACATCTCCATGACACCCGGGAATCACTGGTCAGGCTCTGGCATGGTTAACCTCACTCCTGTCTGACTGCCCATCTCAGGTGGAACTTGTGTCCTTTCTCTCCCCCATCACTCTTTCAACCTGCGGCGTCCCCCAGAGCTCTAACCTTTCCCCCTGGTTCTTCAATGTCTACATGGCTGCTTTGGCACATGAGATTGCCAGTTTCACCCCTAATTTCCAGTGTTATGTGGATGACAGCCAACTCTGCTTCAGGCTACCCTCAGCCACCTTCGCTACCTCGCGCAAATCTGACTGTCTGCAATTCAGTCATGGCGTGCTGCAAACGTCTTCTGCCTCAACCCGTTAGACTGAGATCATTTGCATTGGGACTCCTGCTCCCGCTTTAGCACCAACTCTGGCCGGCCTCCCTTGGCCCTGCGCCCACACCCACAAGTGAGGCAAAAATCCTTGGGTTCATCTTCGACTCCACTCTCTCCTTTTCCACTCACATTTTGGCTATCTCTAAAAAGTCCAACTACCAGCTGCACCTCCTCAGACGTTCTCTTCCTTTTCTCACCTTCCCCCAGAGGCTCACTGTCTCCAAAGCCCTGGTTCTCTCAAGGCTTGACTACTGTAACAGCGTCTTTGTCAACCTCCCTGCCTCTGCGCCCTCAGCAACTCCTCCAGAACAGAACCGTAAGACTTATCCTTGGCTTCAAGACCAGGGGCCGCATCTCAGGTGCTGAACTCCCTCCACTGGCACCCTGTGGCTGCAAGGCTCAAGTTCAAGACCCTCTGCATTGTCCACAAGGCTTTCTGGGTCCTGAGACCCTCCCATCTTCACTGATGTCTTCCTCAATACTGTCCCTCCTGAGCCCTCCACTCATCTACCTCCAACCTTCTGCGAGTGAGCCGGTTCTCCAAGCAGAGATTTGGGGAGAGCTTTATCCGCAGCAGCCTCCATTTGGAATAGCCTCCCTGCCACCCTCCGCCTTGAGCCTGATCTCCATAAGTTCCAGAAACTCCCAAGACATTCCTCTTCTCTTCCTTCTCTATCCCTCTACCCTGCTAACCACTCTTTCGGCTCTATCCCTCTCTCCCTCCTTTTCCACACAGAATGCCAACTGGATGCCAGGAGTACCTCAGAGTCTCACAGGTCCTCGGGACCCTCACCAGCACTTGCCTCAGGGCCTGCACTTGCCTCATTGCTACTGCACTCTGTCTATTACCCATTGAGAATGGCATCTCTCAGCACTTGCCCAGTTTCTGACCAACTGGGCGCACCTGGATCCCCCCCTGCACATGTCCTCCCCCACACCCCTTCTCCTGTACCGTCTGCGCACTTGCACGATCTGAACATACCATGCCTTGAACATACCATGCCTTGAAGACAGTTATCTTTTACTCCCCGTCTCCACTTCTGCATGGTGGCACCCTTATGCTCTTGGAAAAACTGCAGAATCGTTGTCCGACCCATGTGTTATCTACACTGTTATTTGTATTATATGCACTTACTCTGCCTGGGCAGACTGGTTATCGTTCAGAAACTCAAGGGCTCTGAATCACTGTTTTTCTCCCCTGTTCACTCCCTCCTTGAGCGCTTTGAAACAGTTGCCTTGTGTACAGGCGCTTTACAAATATTACCATACCATTGCTACTAAAAAGGTGTTGCATTCAGTGCTATTGGATTATAGCACTTCCTGCAGGTGAAAACGCCACCTACATTGTTATGGAGGGTCCAATGCTGGGGCAGCAGAGGCAAAACTCACATCATTGGCACCAGATGAAGTTGATGGGAGAGGTGTAAAGGATGTTGCAGCTGATGATGGTACTGCTTCCTATGCGTCCTGTGGCCTTGTAGGTCTGGCGGTGGGTTGCAGGGCCTTTAAACCAAGGCATATTGCCTGTTGCCGGAACCTGCTCCTGAAATGTTCATCCACTTGCGCCAATCCTAATTTATCAGGTGGTTCATGAATGCCTTGGTACCCAGGCTTTGAACAGGAACCATGGAGAATCCGCTCATTTGCACCTCACCACAAAATGTGCACTGTCCTTACTCGACTTCTGACATGGGAGTGTCTTTAGGCACCTTGAAGTACCACCAGAACAGCGAAGGTGGGATGCTCCTGCAGCAGTACTTCTTGAGTGGGTAGAGCAACCAGGTCCACCCAACATCTTCCGGTACTTTAAGAGGTCGATCTCTTCATCGTTGGAGGGTGCTTCGGGATGTGTCACCATCTCCAGAAAATTGTTTATGAAATTACCTCTGTCCAGATTCTAGGTGGAATGATACTTACTCCTGGACTTTGTGTCAGGTGGTTGGGAGTTGCGCCGAGGCGAGTGTTGCTGGTCCTGCACTCCACAGGCTCAAATAAAGAACTACACTAAAACCATCTTCTCGGCTCCTCCTTCACTGATCAAAAGAAAAGAAATGTTCCAATAAAAAGGATACAAAATCCTTATAAGGGAATACAAAAAGAAAAAAACCTAATACAAAAACAGACAGAACACAAGGTACAACCAAGGGGAGAACACAAAGGGAAAAGGTTTGGATAGGAAAGCATGCCAATTGAGCAAATTTGGGAGACAAAATGTTCACTATGTCAACTTGAATTTGTCTCCAAAGTAATTAGGATTTCTGCAGCATATATGTGATTCGCGATCTGTGTTGACTGGACTATGAATGCGCTCTAGAATTTCATGCCTGTGGCCGAATACGTGTGCCGGTTTTTTGTATCCATGAATCCAGATTCAGAGGGGAAAAAACGTTTTTTAAATTCTTTTTAGATTAAGGATTTTTGAATATATTAATTGGATCAGGTGTGGCAAGTAATTATTTCTATGAATGGTATAGGCATGTTGTTTTTCCTTATATTAATATTTTTATGAATCGCGATGTGAGAATCGAATGTCGTATTTTAGTGCTGCTTACATTCTGGTTTGAATCGTGAAGTTTAGCAAAATAGTGCATGCGTTTTTTCATCTGTTTTTATTGAACTTTCAAATGGAGTGCAATTATCAATGTTTTTCTAGTGTTTACATTCTCTCCTCACATAAAATAAAGTTATTGGAAGATTAATGCATTTTTTATTTTGTTGGGTGTGTACATGGTTCTCTTTCTGCATCAATGTACTATTCCTCGTCTCATTAATTAATAACATTGACTGGATTTACACTTTTTTCAATGGGATTGCACCATCATAAAATGCTTTTCTAAGTCAGGCCCTATGACTTCTCGATTCAAACTGTGTGAATGTCTTTCCTTCTTTTTTCATTGTCTATTTCAAAACTCGAGATTGTACATGAATCTATATCTATTAGCATGTTCCTCTTCCTCGTCCCAGTACTTTCATAGATCTCGATCCAAGTATTTTTGGAAAAAAAGTTATTTATAGGTAGTCATTAAATAAAGAACAAAAAGGAGTTGTGTTTTTGATATGTGAGGTATATTTGTGCACCAACTCCATCTTTGTCACTTACCCACTAACCACGCTCGCTATTCCAAGTCAGTCGCAAACTACCCCAACGCACTCTTTTTCGTTAGTCCTCATCTACACAATTTTAGTTTTCCTAACTCTCCCAATAACCTCACTTCGCTTTTGTTACAGAACGCCATTACTAATCCCTTCTTTTCTTGAAGACATAAAAACGAAATATATGATGTTGTATAGCTCAAGAATAGATATTCATCAATTAAGGTATGTTATCATAAGAAGAAAAAAAAAACAATTACAGGTGGTGGAAGGTATAGCAAAACACCACCCTTGAAATTCAGTAGTTGCAGTAACGTTCAGGTGAAACAATGCAATGCAATGAAACCCTTGAAATTTGGTGAAAAAAACCTTCCTTAATGTGATTTTAGGGTGCCAATTCAATGCCATAAAACCCCTGAAATTCGGCAGGTGCTGAAGCTGCGTCACCTTAACTATGGCACCCCCATTCCACAGCCACTAAGCACACAGAATCACAAATTACATATATCACATCACAAATGGCATCATGAGTGACATTGCTGGTACAGCAGATCAAGCCAAATATCAAGCTTCGTCCCCAGCTTGCTTTGGTGGTGTCAGCTCCATAGGCAGTGACCCTCCCTCACTATGTCAAGCTTGCCAACATCTGCCTATTTTGTGAAGGGCAGTTGTGTCCAACACATTGGAGTACATCTACATCCCCTGCCTGCGTAAGCCCTAGGTTTTATATTGCTGGTATATAATGTAGGAGTTGATCCAAAGCAGATCTGCTAATGACACAGTCTACTAGCATCTGCACCAGCTTCCTTGCCATTAGAATTTCAGACACTAGAGGCTTACAATCCCCATCCTCTGCCTCCACATAGCACACAGGCACTACTTTGTTAAACCACCCCTGTGCAGGTTACCCCCTGCCTACGCAACTTGCACTCTTCAGGTTAAAACATGGGACAGCCGTTTGTATAATTTGCATATATTTGCAAAATGACCCCCTCCTGTTACAACTGTCACTTTACTCTCAAGGCAGGGCTTCCTTTGTATTTGTTAAATGGCCTTCAAATCCACAGTGGAAACACATCCCACTGGAACACTCTGCAGGGGCTGCCGCTTCGGGCAGTTGGAACGCGGCCCCATTTCCTTTCTTCACTGCCCCCCCCCCACAGAGCCACTCTGACCACATACGGACACATGCACACTTGCCACGCCTTTTATAGTATGTACTTGTGTTAAGCATGTAGATCTTAACATCATGCCCCTTGCAATAGTTAGTGCTTTTCTGAGGGATTGATTTTTTGACATTCTACAACCGCTTTGGTATTTTGGGGTTGGAGGCATGCATCATGAGGAGGTGTGTATGCGTTTGTCCTCTATTCCAGTAAATTTATATGTGGCCAACATTCACAGGTTCGCAAACAGCGTTGCACCTTTGCAAATAACTTATTTTTGCAAAACACTTGTGCAAACGCGCGTTATAAATGCCTCATCATATATCTCAAACACAATGTTTATCCGTTTTCCAAAATGAGCTTCGCGTTTACGCAACATTTTGGCATATTGGCCATTCTTGTCTCTAGCACACCCTGCACCTTCACCAGCAAGCTCGACTTCTAGCAATTTCTTGACAATGTGGACTTTTGTTCTCATGGAACATAATAGAGTAGAAAACGTGCTTTTTTGAAGATCGGCCCACACATCAATAAAAGGAAAGAACTCAGTAACTCCAAGTGCACGAGAAAGTCCAGCTTTATTACGATAAAGATGGCCGATGGGAAAGCGTACAAAGGACAATCTAAAAATTGCATTAGAAACAAGTTTTTAAACAAAAGTCGTCATGACTGATGTAAGTCAGTAATTTATAAAAACCATCTACGCCGTTAGAGTATAGAACATATAGTTATCTATAACTGAACATTTTACTATTGGTTCTACAACTAGTAACTCCTCCTGGTTTAAACCTTCTACAAATTAGACATTTCAATCGAACATGCTATTGGTTGGGATTCTACTACACCAGTGGATAAGGAGAACAGGGTACGATTGGCTAGTTATGTGCTCATCTGGCCTCAACACTTCTGTGGTGCCAAGTTACGTGGTGATTAAGGAGAGATGGGAGAACCGCTATGAACCAGTTTAAAGAAGTTACTCCCTTCTCGTCTGCAGGCCTGAGGTCTTATCTGACAGTCTGATCATGGCCTGGGCATGTCATTGTGGTATCTGGATGTACTAACGAAGCAGCAGGTGTACTATCTAATTAGGCATGGAATGCAAAACCATTGTTTTGGTCATGTGGTAAAGGTCCACTGTACAGAGCTCAATTTCATCTACTTATTGGATGTTCTGCTGTCCAAACGTGTCTGAGTGCACTTTCCTTCAGCAGATACTTGGGGTGCTGTGTACCTATTCATTGTGGGATCTATTAGCGTGGTAGCTGCTTGCACCTGGCATTCAAGAATGTGCATTTCTCACTTCCACCAAATGCAACTAATTAATTTAACAGTTGCATGCTGTGTGCCGGGGGGACATTATCTGGAGCGGTTTAAGCTTCTAAGCCAAACTCCCCTCAGTGCACTGACCATGGGGCTTGGCGCTCGTCTGTGCACTGCGGGATCTGGAATCTTGTGTTAAGTAATTTTATGTTAGGCTGCAGTATTTCAGAATTGAGGCCTTGCAGAGCAAGAACTCACCCCCCCGATTGCTAAATGTTTGGGAGGAGTCCTTGGTGTCGGGTGCACTTCCCCGGTCTATGCGCAAGGCCATCATAACTATTACTGAACCCTATAGACCTGCCCAGGATGTGTCCACTTATAGACTTATGAATTAATACAGACGCAAATATATTTGCTAAAAGGTCTTGGCCGCCAGACTTCTCCCATACATGCCTCCATTAGTGCACCTAGACCAGTCTGGTTTATTCCCTCCAGATCTACTGCCTTTACTGTGGCACATATTCTAGTTCAGCATTATGGCGCAGCACCCACAAACCTCAAGTCTGTATTATTTATTGACCGGTACATCAATTCTTGTACCTTTGATACAGTTCGCGCTACGGTCAATGCCTGGTAGAGAATATTTAGTAAACTGGAGATTCAGGGACTTTACCACAAGGCTATTTCTTTATAGAACTTTACGGGCAATTTGACCCCCCCCTCCCCCACATGTACGATAAAGCGCTTAAAAGGGTCTGGGATATGCTGGGTCAAATGACAATCAGTGACAGGTTACCCGAGGGATGGTTTGCATCATTTGAAGACTTCTCTCATGGGTTGGGAAGTGGCTCCCTCAAAATTCTGCAATGTAGCCAGATAAACGCTGCATTTCGAGGACAGTGGCCCTCCTTTCCTAATGAGCCAGAATCCCCTTGGTGCATTGATTTAATTGTGCTGGGCAGGAGGGGCGGCACAGGGTGTCCAAAATGTATAGTCTCCTGCAGAACACCTCACGCAGAGGAACACCATGAAGGATGCTTGGGAGAGGGATTTGGGTAGGACATTCGATGATGGACAACGGATCAGATGTCAGTTGACTAAGGTGGTCTCCCTGAATGCCGGGCTTCAGTTGAAGGTAGCCAAGTCCGAGACTCAAGTACCTGTGTGTAATGTGGGGTTGCACAGGCTGATTCTCTTCACATGTACTTGGCTTGCCCTCCGATATTGCTTCGGGTTAATGCCCCCTTTGATACTGCCGTTATCCCCACGTACCATGCTTTGTGCGATTACGGCTAGTTACATATGTTGCCATACAATTTATGCTCTGTAGTGTCCTCGTAGAAGATATTGGTTGAAAATTCTGTAAACAGCTTTGTTTCAGGACTATCCTATAAAGGTTAAAAAAAAAGAAAAAGAAAACGAGAATAATGGTCTTGTGCCTTGTGAGCTTTTGTATCCTTTCTTCTTCTTCTGGTCACTTTTCACTATGGGGTAGTCTATTTGCAGAACATTGCTTTGAGGCAGTGCTGGTGCATGTAACACTGCTACTGAGCAGATGCCACCCCAATTTGGTGGCAGCAGCATAGAAGTTGGTGAACCACAGGCCCAATAGTACTGCTGTGCCTACTTTCATGCCTGCCATGTATATTATGTGTTCCCATCCCACATTGTTCCCTATCTGCACTGTGCTGTTCTTTCTGAAACAGCAAGGGGTTTACTAACCTGGTTTGGTGTACTGGCCCTTCTTCGTCCTCCACCCATGTCAACTGTCTGGCAAATTGTTTAAATCCTTCTATGGATTTTGTGTTCACATTTTCTATAGAATGCCATGTGAATCCTATAAGCGTCTGCTCTACATCCCATTATCTCTTCTACCTAACCTTGAGAAGTAAACACCTCCCCAGCTTCTTTTCCTTCATTGTCAGTACATCTCATCAATGGCTAGGCAGTTACTGTTACTGCTCCCGTGTGTGGCCCAGACAGTGTATATTTCATCACTTTATTCACCATTGTCTTTTCCTTGATAAAGTTTCTTCATGAAGGGCATCTGCTTTTGTCACCCATTTTAAGGAAGCCAAACTTCCCTGGAATTGTCCCCTTGTTTTGCATAATGCAATGCGCGTTAGCAATATGCCACATTTACCAGCATTTCCTCACCCACAATCTGGAGACACTTAAGGCATATGGAAGGAGCGATCAAGCGAAGCAGTTTTCATCCGATTTCTCCCTTTTCAACGTAACTGTGTGAGGGGTCAGTAATGCGAGGCGGACAACTGCTTGTAGTTTTCTATTTTATTTCAAAGAAAAAAGTACAAATATAACCTAACAGCCTACTCTACCAGGGAGTTCCCTACCTAGTGGAGGATCTATGGGGAAATCTCCTAGCACACACAAACCTGTCTCTCACTCTAAACAGATTAAAACAAAGCATAGACCGAAATAAAAGCTTACCAAATAACCAGTGTCTATGATACAGACTTGACCTGGGTATATCTCATGCACCAAGGAATGTCCAAAGTCGATTTCTTCCAAGGAAACAAGTACTACATCAGTTTGTGCAAAGTTCCAAAGAAAAGTTCACCCAAACAAAAATCCACTGGTAATGGTTTCTTCTTCAGTTGCTGAATTGATTTCCTTTCCAAGTTCCACAAAGAACACTGGGAATCCTGTACTCTCCTCCTTCCTCTTCTGCCCCCCCCCCCCCTCGGGTTTCTTCTACACCTCCGCAGGGCGCACTTCTGATTTTACCCCTCCCCGGGAGACTTTCAAGAACGGCAACCTTCTCCATATTGCCACACTTAACCCTTGCTCAGCTGTCAAACGGTCCTCTGACATCTGCCGCCTCCTGAAGAACTTGACCTCTATGTGCTCTGTCTCACCAAGACATCGTTCACAACCAGCTCTGCCAAAAGCTTGGACACTCTCCTCCATGACGGCTACAAGAGGGGGTGTAGCCCTGATCTTCCCTGAGTGGAATCCTGCCTCTGTCATTCCCACACAGGCCTACTCTTCATTCGAATACCTCGTCTGCAGGCTCTCTCCTAGCCATTCCCTTACTGTGGCTACCATCTATCTGCCACCTGGTCAGATGATCTCCTTCCTCTGAGTGGGCGGACCTCTCCTCTTCCCTCCTGGTCTCGACCTCTCAACTCCTCCTTGGAGAATTCAATATCCACCTGGATGCTTCCAGTCTTTCCTCTGGACTCTTTTGCGACCTCTGCGACTCTCTCCCACCTCCCCTCTGCTGACTCACTCTGCAGGGCACACCCTTGATGTTCTGATCTCTACAGACCTTCCCCTTTCTATCTGTCTCACCACTCCTCATTCCTGGAGTGTTCACTTTCTCCTTTCTTCCTTGCTCACTCTCTTCACCCCTCAGGCCAAGCCAATTCCATCACTGCCACCTACCATCACGGTTATCCGACCCATGAAGCATGTGAGAGTTGAGACTTTTGCTGCCACTTTCTCCCCACTCCTCCCTCTTCGCTGACTCACACCCTGAAACAGCCCTCACCAGGTTCCACTCTGCTATATCTGATACTCTGGATGTTCTTGCCCCTGTCATGAGGATTTGCTCGAAGCCCAAAGCCAAGTGCAACTCCTGGTACGACTCGGACCTAGAGACCCTTAAACACAAGTGCTGGGTGCTGAGAGGAAATGGCGTGCTTCCTGTACATCCACTGACAAACTGGCCTTCCGCCTGCTGCAAAGGCAATACTGGCGTTCCGTCCGTACCAAGAATAGAGCCCACATCAAAGTCTGTTTCTCTGCGGCATCTAACAACTATGCCGAACTCTTTAAGATATGCAAGGAGCTGGCCAATCCTGCTGCAGTCTTTACCTCTCCTGTCCTTTCACAGGCCCCTGCATGGCCCTGGCTTTTCATTTCAGCTCTAAAATTTAGGACATCCTGTCCGCTCTCTCTTCCTCTCCCCCCTCTACTCCCTGCTCTTCCTCTGGCACTTCTTAAGCCACTTTACCTCCCTCCTTCTCTGCCTTTCCCTTGTTCTCCCCAGATGAGGTTTCTAGACAAGTCTGATCTATGAAAGTTTCGTCAAAACAGGTTCAACCCTGTTCCTCCAAAACGATCAAGGACCACATGGACACCTTGGCCCCGGCTCTGGCTGACTGCCACAACCACTCCCTTCCCCACTGGTGTCTTCTCCTTGCACCCTGAAGCACTCCCTTGTGCACCCACTTCTTAAGAAACCCACAGCCGACCCCTCCTGCCCGGCTAACTATCGCCCAATCTCCAACCCTCCTTTCCTGGGAAAACACCTGGAAAAGCTGGCCATCTCCCAGCTTAATCTTCACACTGAATGTGTTGCTCCATGATGATCAGTCTGGTTTCAGAGCTTCCAGAAGCACGGAAAGTGCTCTCCTGAACATCCACGAAGACCTGCTTGCCAAACCTCGATTCCAACACCCTGTGTCCTCACCTTACTTGATCTCTCTTCTCCCTTTCACACTGTCGACCATGCCATCAGGCTCAACCGTCTCCGTGATAACCTGGGTATCACCGACCAGGCCATGGCTTGGCTGACCTCTCCGATCGACCCTCCCAGGTCCAACTTGGGTCCTTCGTCTCCTCTATCTCCATCTGTGGTGTTCCACAGGGGTCCAACCTCTCTCCCTGGCTATTCAACCAATACGTGGCACTTCTTGCCCACCGTATTGCCGCTCTCTGCAACAACTTTCAGTGCTATGCAGATAACTTAAACAACTTTCAGTGCTATGCAGATAACTTATTTTCAGGGTCCCTTCTGCCACTTCTCTGCTCATCTCCTACTGTCTGCTATCCAGGAGTGGTGTGCCGCCAATGAGCTCTGCCTTTCTGCCAGTAAGACTGATTCTCCTCATTGGCACGACTGATTCTCCTCATTGGCACAACTGCTCCCCCTTTCCTGTCCCTCTCCGGCAGGCCTCTTTTGGCCCCCTTGTTTCTCCCACACCTGTGAGGCTAAAAACCTCAGGGTCATCTTCGACTCCACACTCTCCTTCTCTCCTCACATCTCAGACGTCTCTAAGAAGTCACACTACCAGCTTCACCCCCTCAGAGGTGGTATTCTCTGCATCCGCCAGAAGCTCAGTCTCCAGAGCTCTGGTTCTCTCTAGGCTGGACTACTGCAACAGCCTTGTTCTAAATCTGCCTGCTTCTACTGTCTGCCCTCTGCAACTTGTCCTTGGCCTCAAGCCCAGGGATCGTATCTCTCCAGGACTGAAATCTCTGCACTTGTTCTCAATGGCCGCGAGGATTAAGTTCAAAACCCTCTGCATAGTCCACAGGCCCTTCTGGATCCTGGCGCCTCAATACCTTCAAATCGGTCTTCCTATCGTCCTTCTCGAGCTCTTCACTCATCCGCCTCCAACTCCCTCAGGGTCCATCGCTTTTCCAAGCAACGAGTTGGTGGTAGAACTCTTTCTTCGGCTGGAGCATCCCTCTGGAACAGCCTCCCTGCCTCTCTGAAACGTGAGGAGAGCCATCTCCGGTTCCGGAAGCCCCTCAAAACCTTCCTCTTTGAGTCAGCTTTCTCTCCTCCTTTCCCCTGCTGATCTCCTAGTTGAAACTGAAACTGCACTGGTTACCTGGCTACCTTCTGATCTCAGGCCCAGGTCCCCTCCCCACCAGTTTCACTCCTGCAGTGCCCCCCTGGCAACCCTTGCACTCTGGGGCTGTTTCTGTATCCCTACAGCCCCCTACCAGCACTTGACACCTGATGTCTGCACTTGGCACCAGCTGGCCGCACTTCTCATTTATTGCTCCTATTTACTGTTTCTATTTACTGTTATGTTATGTACTGCACTTCCCCCTCCCCCTTGCACTTTTCCTCTCCCCCACCTCCCCTGCACTTGCGCGATCTCAATGTCACCTGGCCTAGTAAGATCGTTGTCTCCGTCTTCCCTGTTCTCCTCCCCCTCCTCGTCGCGCCTTCAACCACTTGTGTATAGGCGTGTTATAAATGCCATCCCATATCATACAGGTTGGTAAGGCACTTCTTTCTATGCTATAAGAAAGGGAAGCCTCTTTGCCTTTCCTTGGCGTCTTGCATTTACCACAAAAATCTGTCTGAGCTCCCGGACTGCTTCTCTGTCTGCTTCACTAGTCTCTTGCTTCACAGATTCTTGATTAACAAGCACCCAGCTCCCTTACCCAGTTTTAGGTACACCTTTCTGTTTCCAGCAGTTACCCCAATGCAGTATTGCCACGGTCTGCCTTGAATAACTCAACCTTATATCAAAAGACTCTGGATCTATAACAGCTTCAACAACTTCCAAACAAGGTTATTCAGTTGTTAATTGGGCTGGTTTAACCTTAGGAAGGCTCTGTCTATTGGTTTGGGTAATGCCTGTTTGTTATGTTACCCTATGTCAGGTTTCCCTTCCGAAAAGATACCATTTCCATTTGATGATTAACTTCGACTTATAAACTTGTGTTCCCTTTTATTCAGGCAGCGTTCCGCTTTAACGTACAGCAAAACAGTCTTACACGCAACATTTCTTTGATGTGAAATGTTCTGTTAACACTTGAGAAAGTCGACTACTAGTTCTTACACCATTCCTCAGCTTAATAGGAGACATGCAACCTCTCCAGTAATGATTGTTATGCAACAATGGGAAAAGAAAGAAGTGTTCTTATGCAAGCACTTTACATAATGCATAATACACACGTGCTACAATTCCCTTTGTTAAACAGAACTTCCTGCAACTGCTAACAATTCACTCGCTTTAACTTCTACACGAGTGTAAATTCTGCTCGTTACAGTTACCGGCAAGATATTTCAAGTGATTTGTAGTACAGAGCTTCTCGCTCATTAACAGTCTGGTTATTAAAAGCAATCACAAACGGCGGCGCATCACCACAAACTAGGGTTAGCTACTCAATAAAGGCTTAGAAAGAATGGTTGGAGGGAAAGAAACCATATTCATATACAGTAACAAATAACTAAATACTTACCAGTTTCCAGTGTGTTAATGTATAAGGGTTAGTTACAGGTTAGCTACCCACCCCAAGTCCCTATGTGTTCTCTTTATAATGGAGAACCTTCTTTTCTCCAGCTTTCCTCGGCTTGCTTCTGCACACGGTCCTCGTGTCAATGCACGGCTTCAGCTCTGCATTCACAGCAATTGGGCACACCTGGAAAGACTGTCAGTTTCTCCCAGTCTCTTCCAATGCAGCCACTGCCAAACAGGAATTGTGAGCAAAGGACCAACTCAGAGCCTGCACGTGAATCTGCTCTTCCTTCACTTCCGGCGTCCCTTCTGTGGTCACACTTCCTAGTGAACTGCCGCCTTGTGCTCTGCTTCTTCTGCTACTGCTGCCTACCTTCCAGCTCCTGCTCAAGCTTCTTTCCACTGCCCTTCCTGCTGCACTTTTGTCAGACCCTCAGGTGGGTTATTTGGCTTCAGGTGCAGGCCCTTAATATTCATTGCCTGACCCTCATAAAGGCTGTTAGACCCGCTTGCCTGCCCTTTACCTCTGCATGCCTCTTCAGCCTTTTTCTTCGTTACAGTTCTTGAAGGAATCTGGGTCATGTATTTTTTTAAAGGATATAGAATTTTCATTTTTCCCTTCTACTTTTGATAGTACTTTCACTTCCCCTGATATTGTTGGAAGAGGAATTATAGGGCTCAACCTTTTCAGAGACAGATGGGACAGGAAATACATTTCATTCATACCTTTTGGTATACCTTTAGAATTAAGGAAGATGCATTGTTTTGTTGGTGCGTGGGGTGTGGCAAAAGACCAGTTCTTTAAATGCAGTACTTTGTTGGGTTATAACCTGGGAGTTTATCCTTCCAGCTTTAGTAGGAGGATGAGATCTATTAAAATGACAATACACATGCTGTACTGGTGTTCTGTCTGCACCCTGGATGCCCCTCCACCGTTACAGTCATCAGTATACTATAGACATCACGTAGGCAGCATTAGAATATATCTTCACTACCTGGTCCTGATGCTCTTCAAATGCTAATATTACTATCAACTGCTGCCTGTGCAGAAAAATGTTTTGGTAATCCGATACTTGCCACAATCATAAAATCACTCTACTCATCACTGCTGCTCCCGAATGCCTCAATCCTGTGATCAGATATATCATCAATGAGCCATCAATGAAGACCACCTCACTACTGTTTCTTTTACTGGGGGTATAACATCACGGATGTCAGTGTATGTAGGACAGACATGAACCCAGTCTCCTCCCTCTACTGGTCCAGCATTGAAACTCACTGGATTCACCATGTGGCATCCAACTATGTTTATTGATTGATAGGATATTATAATCTCATACCCAGATGCTCATTGTGTAGTCAGTGTGGACTTTGGTTTTTCAAATACCGCAAACACTGCATGCTCCACATACTTTGTTACTGCACAGCCCATTATCATCATAGATTTCTCGAATGCAAAGGCTGCTGAAGCTTGTGCTTGCTCACATGGGAAAGACCCTCATCACTGGATCCAAGATCCCACTGTAATATGCCATGGGTTTGTGTCCCATGGACGTTTTTTGCGCGAGTACAGCCGTTATCATGTATCCATTTGAATGTGAGCATAAACACAATTTTCCTTGTAATCTGGTATCCCTAGCATGGGGACTCTGCTTATTGCTTCTTTTGGTGTCTCAAAAACATTGATCATCTTGTCTGTCCACATCATGGGGCTCTTCTCTTTCTGCGCTTCCTTCAATCCTTCTAAAAGGGGCTGAACATATGTGATGTAGTCAAAGACCCATACGTGATAATAGTTACACAGCCCCAGGAATTGCTGAAATTCTTTCACAGTCACTGGCCATATTTGTAATTGCCTCTGCTCTGTCATGCGCCACCCCCCTCCCTTATTTTGATATTATGTGGCCCAAATATAGTACTTCTTTCTGGTAGTACTGCAGCTTCTTTTTCTCCACCTTGTATCCCAGGTCAGCCTATTAACCTCACTGAGTCTATTCAACATTCTTCCTCTGTGGTGCTAGACACTAGCAAATCGTCAAGGTATTATATAACCTCACTTGGTGCCTGTATGTTTAAGTCCATTTGTAGTACTCTGTTGAAGACACTGGGGGACTCACAGAACCCCTGTGGGAGTCGTGTGTGTCAAGTCGGATCCCGCAATAAGTAAATGCTGCGAGATACTGAGAGTCTATGTGTAATGGAATGTAAAAGAACACCTTCTTTAGATCAATCACTGTAAAATGTGTAGTGGTAGGTGTTAAGTTACACAAAATTGTAGCCGGGTTGGGCACAACTGTAAACTCAGCTTCTATGAGGTTGAAAGGGCTGTGATGAATCCAGCAAAGTTTTCTCCAATTGCACGGGGAGAGTCTCCTCCTCATGTGGCCAAGGGCGGGCAGAAGCTACCAGATACCAACCCTGCAGTGGCTATCTGTGGCAGGACAACAAAGGGGAAGACAACCCTCGGAGAGGCGAAGTGAGCCTGCTGGATCTGAACAGGTTTTTACCTGAAATCCTTTATAACACTTTTACTTTTCCCCCCATTCTTGTATGGCACATTGTGGTGTAGATAAAGAATCTGCATTAATTGCTGAATACTGACCGTATGCACATCCCTCCCCCTTTAATAACACTCAAACAACAAGCTCTGGGACTCATGTACATCCCCTGCCCCTTTTATAACAGTGAGGCAAGCAAGAGGGATGCAGTCATGAAGATCACTAAACGCGGCAAGCCAATGCTGCCTTCTAGTCATTGGAAGAAGTCAACAGGGCCTGGGACATTCAAATATCTAACACCTGAACAGAATGAGAGGGTCAGCCCTCCAGACGCTGGCTGAGACATGAGAAAAGCAAGCTGCACACTGGAGTAAAGAAGCTGGCGAGGACGGCGTCCAAGGAAGTCAGGCGGAAGAGTGTTTGCAGTACTGCTCTCCCAAGCAGCAGGAGCTGCCGAGTGAAGGACAAGGCACGAATTGAGAAGCCAACGAGATGTACTCTCTGGCAGAAGATGGACAGTAGAGGAAACGGGGAGACGCAAGGGATGCCGAAGCTGCCAGAGAAGACCAGTAAATCCAGAGGAGGAGACTGGGATACCGGGGCACTTCAGGGCAGATGCAGTGTGCAGTTAAAAAAGAGCAAAACCAACACAAGGGAACATGTGAGAAGTGACACTTTGAATAACCGGAAAGAGTCTAGGGGAGGTCCTTCTCTAGTGGAACTGTATTCATTTTTTTTATGCACCTTAGCGACTTTATATTTGGAACTCTGGAAGGAAGTTGCCGGTGTTCAGCCAAGAGACATTCTCTATTTCACGTTATATTGAGTTTAGTTTGTGAGGGTCAGTTTAGGATTTTGGACACAGAACAGAGAACTCTTTTGATTTGGACATACTGACAGACGTTCCTTAACTTTGTTGAGGCAGGGAAACCACTCTTAGAGTCAGGGATAGGTAGGATTTCCCCAACCCCTCTCTTCTGATAACAAAGGTCCTTGATAAACACAGCAAATGCCACTGTGTCAGAGTTTTGCTCTTGATCCCTCACAAGGCGTTCATCCTGCATCATTTTCCAAGACCCTCAGTGGGGGCATGGGGATTCAGATGGTAAAATAATACCTTTTTGCATCAATCACTTCATAAATGCCCACGTCGGCCTCCCTAGACATGGGATACTGTTTAACTCTGGGTAAGATCGCACCCTCCTCCAATTTTATTTATACTGCTCCAATCCCTTTCAGTCGACATATATCATAAGGGCTGCTAGTCCATAGTATACTTGGTACTTTTGCCAAATCTTGTTGCATAAATCATGGCATCTTTTTAACCAACATTATCCGAGGGTTGTTTCCCTATACTGTATCTGCAATAGATATGGAAACAAAATTTCAAAGAGCATTTCATCATCTGTATTAACGTCTTCAAATTGCTCATCATCAGTCATGTCACTCAACCGTTGTGCTGAGTCTAATGCTATGGCTGTGCGCCAGCTGAAACTTTGTCTGGCCCGTTTAACATTACTCTGTCCTCTTGCACCACTGCTGCTTCTAAATAGATCATTAATATGCAAGTAATCTTAACAATTGATCTTGTATTTGCGGAAGCCATCGTAGCAACACCTGTACTCTGTAAAGGAATCATTCTAAATTGACCGGCATCCCTCATAATTCTTTCGGACCTTTAGAAACTCCCTTGCATTTGCAGAATACATGCCTAGTTTTGAACATATCCCCTTCCTCCATAAACAAAATTGCCAGGTTTAATTTACTCATTAGGTCTCTACCCAATATGTTAACTTGTGTCTTTTGGGAGTACAGCAATAGCACAGCCAGTTTATCTTCTCCCACTGTTACGGATAGCTCTTCTGTGAATGGAACCTTCATCATAGCCCCAGCAAGCCCTTGAGCGTCCATCGTTATTTGCGACAGTGGAAGTCCTTCTTCCCTGACACAAGATCTTGTCGCCTGGTGTCAACCAAGAAGGTGAACGTCCAATCCCCTATTGTCACCTCCAGCGAGGGTTCCTCTTCCGGGTCAGGAGTTACTGATGGCACTGGACACATCAAGCTTCTCTGTCGGCTGTCCTATTGGGGTAAATGCTCCTCCCTGTTCCTTTGAAGGGATTCGATCTCACCACTGTCGCAAGCACCGTCATAAGTATCAGAGTTTGTGGCAAGATGTTTCTGTTGCACTGTCGGATAGCTAGGTTTGCTTTTTTAATGGATTCAGTGATTGCTGTTACACTTGGTTGTGGCATTTGCTGCATCTGGGGTATGTGCTGTTATAGCGTCTGGTGCAGCTGCATCTGTTTTTGCATAATGTGGCCTTGAAATGGTTGCTGTTCAGTCTATTGGAATGTGTCCTGCTATGTCTGTGCATAATATTGTGGGGTCGGATATAGGCCCCCCTCTTGGGTCGGGTTGTTGCCATCCTCTCATTCCCCCTCCACTCCTAACTTCCCATGAAGAATGCCTGATCTTCCCACACATCCAGCATTGTGCTCAAAACCCTCCAGATTCTGGTCCTGTCCCACCAATACGCCCTTCATATCACCTCTAAACCTGTAACATCTTTGCTCTCAGTGCGTACCGCCCTCCATCTGGGATAATAGCCATCTTCTCCGCTTCCTCCCGGATATCCGCTTGCCTCTTGCTGTTGATATTCCTACTCCTAATTTTCTCCAACGTTCATGATCATTGTTCCTTCTACCGTTATCTTTGACAATTTCTTTTGCACCAAATTAGCTTCCTCTCTTTGCCGGTCTTCTATCTTTTTCCTTTCCTTGTCTCATTCGACAATGTTCAACTAGATCTCAGGCCATTGTTTCATCTCAATTGCTACAGTTTTCTTCAGCCATTTCTGCACTTCGTCAGGAAGACCTTGGCTTAAAATGTGATAAAATAATGGTATATTTTGTCCCAACTCTTGCTCTTTTCTAAACGCCACTTCTCTTGTATTTCCCTGTATGTATGCCACTGGATTCTACTCATCTTCATTTTACCTGTCATGATCATACTCATGTCTGATATATCTGGGTACTGCACCCTCAATGCCCGCCAAACACCTGCTCTGCAATTGGCAAACCGTCATGAGCATTATTGTATGTCTCAGTGGGATAACCGGTCCTTTTTTTGATACATCTGATTGTTCTCCAAATATCAAAGCAAGTAAACTCTTCACATCCCCTACCGCTTATGTAATTTTTGCTGTACATTTTTTTCCCAGATCATGAATCCACTTTACTGCCCCTGCTGTCAACAATTGGTAAATTAGCTATCAAATAGTTTTTATCCATTTTTGGCCATGGTATAAACTGAGCCATTTCCCAGCCCTTTTGGAGCAGCGGCAGCTGTGTCACGCCTGCCTTGCGTACAGGTGCAGCCGCACCCTTTGTCCCCTTCAATGTTATCATGCGGCTTGTTCGACTGCCTGGAACATTTAATCTGTTGACATAAGGGGGTTTCCTTCCTGAATTTATTGGGAGAAGCTCTGAGCGATGGAGCCGTGCTCCGCAGTAGCTCGTTATCCCTTAAATCTATTAGTAGATACTCTAGTGTGGTGGACACGCCTGTTTGAGGAGCTTGTGTCGCCTCCTCTTCCCCCCCGCTCCCCACCATCTTCCCACTATCTTCCACTCGCTCTACCTCTTACAATATTTCATTGTTGACACTTCCAAAACCTTCCCTCACATCCACTCCTCTTTCCATCTCATCTATAATGTTCCAGCCGACACTGTCAGTGGTCCCCCGCATGTTCTTATCTACCTTCTCGGTCCTCCATCACCCTTCTATATTCATTTCCCCCTTGTACTCTTCTCTCCTGCTCATCCACTCCTTCCAGAGCCTTCACATTATCAGTTTTTGGTCTGTCTATTTTAAATAGGATCTGTCCTCTCACCCATTTGTCTGGCGTGACTGCTGCTCCTTGTTCCCCTTCCTTTATGCTTTTCATCCTCAACTCCTCTTGCGCTGCCTTTAGCTGTGTTTCTAAACTGTCATTTATTATTTTCTACTTGTGTTGCTAATGTGCTTTTTATGCCATATTCCTTATTATCTTCTACCTCCAGAGGAAACTGTCAGGGATCCTGCAGCAGCCTGAAATGGATTTAATCCTCACATGGTCGAGAATGACAGAGTGCATGGTTAGGGAAAGGAGGTGCCGTGGGCTGCAGACACCCTTCATCGTCTTTACTACTTATACTTTACCTTTTGATCTGCTTCTCCTCAAACAACTTCCATATGTCGAGTATGCTTAGTCTGCTCTGTAATTTCCTTCCATTATGTGTGGCATGTAAATATATGTGCATATGCTGCAGCAGATGCATAGAGTGTCCCTTCTTGGGGCCATAGCTGGACCATTTTGCCAGCCGTGCCTTTAACCCATTGTACATGGTATTTAACAATCTTTCATTTATGTTGGGGAAGCAACTTACACAAATGAACAATGGGGTGCCTGCCATTTTAATAATATAAAGCTTAACAATACAATTCAATAACCACCCTTTCAGCACACTCCCACCATTCTTTTTCCCCCCACCCCTCACAATATGAACACAAAATTCCCCCTAATGCACACAAACAATACACAATCCCAAACTATTCTATACTTAACTCCAAACCATCCTAGCTACCTACTCTACCAACCCACAAACACCTCTACCGTCCTATTATATACCAAAACAATAACAATCAACCCCAATAAAATGTATTGTACACAGTGGTCTTCTCTTTATACGGGTCATCTTCTCTTCTTTCTCCTTACTCTCCCCCAACCCCCGAAGGAGACCAAGCTTTATTCCCCGCAACGCAACTTTCCCCAACTGCTGTTGAAAGTATCTGTTACACTCCCTCTCTCTTCAGTACTCCTTCAACTTCAACAATAAACACAATAATACCCTCCCCCACATTTATTTTTGTACATGGATATACTCACATACGACAATCCCCGAGATCCGGCGGTGTGGAGTCTCCTCCAACTGCCTGCTCTGCCCCTCTGTGCCCAGCTTGCCGCCTATGAGACCGAGCAGGACTTTTGCTGAAACTGGGCTCCCGACAACCTTTTAGGTACACACTCAAACTGGTCATTGCAGGCGGACTCTGCTGCCCAAGGAAACCGAGGTGCGGAGTCCTCTACCCTCAGCCAGACACTGGGTATCTCAGCAGTGCCTCCAATATTAAGAGGCCCATATATACCGATAAAAGGAAGAACTCCATAGGAGTAACTCCAAGTGCACAAGAAAACCCAGCTTTATTTCAATACAGACTGCTGCTGTGAGCACGTACAAAGACCAATCTCAAAATGGCCTTACAAACAAAAGATTTTAAACAAAGAACTCCTCATCACAGACATAGTTAGTAATCATTCTAGAATATGGTCTGCTCTCTACTTGATTTGTTGGTAGAGTATAGAACATACAGTGCTCTATAAGTGAACTTTTAGCTAATGAATCTCCAGGAACTAGTAATTCCTCCTAGGTTCACCTTCTATAAATGATACATTTCAATATAATCGGTTATTGGTTGACATTCTACTACACTAGTCGGTAAGAACAACCAGTTATGATTGGCTAGTTATGCACTTAACTACCTTGGCCCCTTCATGTGGTGCCAAGTTACATGGTGAGGAAGGAGAGATGGGAGCACCGCTATGATCCAGTTTAAAGAAGTTATTCCATTCTCGTTTCCAGGCCTGAGGTATTATCTGCCTTTCAGCTCATGGCCTTGGTAGGTCGTCTGTGTTTGGATGTACTAGCAAAGTAGCAGGTGTAACATCTAATTGGGCACGGAATGAAGGACCATTGTTTTGGTCACATGGTAAAGGACAACTGTTCAGAGCTCAATTTAATCTATTTATTGAATGTTCTGCTGTCCTAACTTGTGTGTGCTTTATTCAGGTGACACTTGGGGGGCACTGTGTACCTATTCGTTATAGGATCTTTTGGCATCATAGCTGCTTGCACTTGGAATTCAAGGATATGTGTATTTCTCACTGCTACCAACCAAAACTACATTGATAATTCCATGCTGTGTGCCCTGGGAAACATTATCTGATGCAGTTTCAGCTTCTAAGCCAAACTCCCTCCGCGCACTGACCTTGGAGTTCGTCTGAGCATTGCGAGGCCAGGAATCTTGTGTTAAGCAATTAAAGTTCAGGCTGCAGTATTTCAAAACTGAGGCCTTGCAGAGTTTGGTCTGAATAATGGTGGGACTTCTGGTTGTTCTCCGCCATGTTAGTGTTCTTCGTGTCTTGTGTGCATACGCCATTCGTTGTTCCCTGCCAGCGTATGCTGCAACCTCCCCCTACCTACTCATGTTCATACTACTTCTGTAACCATGTCTAGGTATTCTATGGCAAGACTGGAGGCGAGCATTATGCTTCATCTTCATTTATTCTACTCTTCAGCAGTTCAACAAAAACACAAAATCAGAAAAACTGTGAAAAGTGTTAAAAAAAAAAAAAAAAAAAAAAGAGAAAAGTTTGTTCTAACTACAACCCCCATGAGTCTCTGTAGTCCATGCTCCATCTACCAGTCACAACCCACTTCCTGTGCTTGGACTCCTCCTCTTCTTTTACTGCTCTTCAAGCAGATAAGTACTATTTCTTTCCTCTCCGTATGCCCGCGCAAAGCAGACTGAGTGAGAGGGAGAATTTTTAGTCAAAGGTGTGGAATAAGGAGCTGAGAGTGATTGCACTTCAATGTGAGCGTGAGAATGATTATTTGAAAGCGAGAATATAGCCTTATTGGTATCTATTCACAGGTGCGCGTCCGCGCAGCGATTTAGAAGTCTAGTATTCGCTAGCCGCGGAGGATTGTCGCGGAACTCAGAGAAAGTTTTTCTCGGGAGAATTTTTAGACATATTCCCGGCCGCGAGGCCGTCGGCCCCGTGTCGAATGCCCGACACCTTTGGGGTTTGTCCAGTCAGAAACAGCGGAGGCCCGCAGCGAGCCAAGCTCATAACATTGAGCGTACAGCCCCCACCCTCGAGGAGGCGGAGCTAGCGCGCAAAGCATGGAGCCTCGCGCTCACACAACATGACCCCCACCCGCGGGTGGGCGGAGCTAAGCGCGAAGTATCGCGTTGTACCGTCTCAGGGAATGCCGGCGACGCCTCTACATAACAGGCAATCCCAGGAGCCGAGCAAGAAGCATTGTGAGTAGAAAGACAGACGGTCATACGATTACAGCGATCGTTCGGTCGCGTGCGTCAAGGCTCAGATAAAGCACTGTCCCTGCAGTTCAGCAGCCAGCGAACTCTAAGAGGACACAGGTCTGTAGACCGGGACGCTGCCGAGGAGCAGCATATATGACGCAGTGAGGGTGAGATCCCTCACAGGAGCCGGAAGGCGAAATACGGACGACGGTGCAGCCACTAAAAGAAATAAATATATAATAAAATTATAAGGACATCATAAGAGAGCAGTGGGCGTGCCGGAGACACCTGTTCAAGGTAACACTAGGCACACAGCAAAAAAAAAAAAAAAAAAAAGAATGTCGGAATTCGAATGGAGCGAGGAAGAGCAATCCCATGACCTCGCTGCCAGCTTTAAGCATGTGCTGGGTAGCTCTCTTACGGATGCAGTGGCGGAAGGGGTAAGACCCCTACAAGAGAGGCTGGAGACGTTGGAAGCTATGCTTTCTCAGCCGAATACAAGCACCAAAGTCGATAAGCGCACGCCCACGGAACCCTTGAAGGAGGGACATAAGGGGAGTAAGCTGGCCCTCAGGAGGAAACCCTCTGACGACCCCCGGGGCCCATTGGAAGAGGCGACAGATTTGGCCTTGGAGGTGCCTGACGCTTTTGCGAAGCTTAAAGAAGCTTACCTGCAGAGGCAGGCAGTGCCGAACCTCACGACCCCCGCTCCAGGGGAGGACAACACTGGAGAAGACCCTGGCTCGGAAGAGGAGCTAACTGAGGATCAGGCCTCATTCGAGAAAGAGGAGGCCGAGGAGGAGGACTGGGCCAAGCCCAGCGGAGGAAAGAGAGCTAAGAAGGAAAAGCACCTCCTAGAGGCTCAGGATGATATGTTCGACCCAGACGCCATCCACAATCCTAGATCCACGGAGTGGCAACCTTCCCCCCGAGTAACGCAGTATATGGCAGCAAGGTTACGTAAACCGCTAGACAAAGAAGTGCGGCAGCGCCTGCGAGCGGAGTGCCCACGCCCCCAATTGCCGGGGAAGGTAGCGGAAGCCCCAGAGCTAGACCCGAAAATGCTGACTTTCGTGTCGAAGACGAGCAAAGACCCCCGCAAGGGCATAGATAGATCCTGGAAGAGCTGCCAGGAGAAGGTTTTAGATCTAGCAGGCCCTCTCGCCAAAATTATGGACCTCGCAGAAAGAGCGAAGGACACAGGAGAGGAAGTGGACCCAGATGCCTTAGCAGGATGGGCCCAAAGAGCAGTCTGCCTGCTCGGAAACGCAAACTGTGCCATCGCGTCCGAAAGGCGTAAAGGCCTATTACTCAAGATAGACTCGAAGCTTAGCGATCTATCTTCATACGAAGCGGGGGAAGGAGCCCAAGGCCTACTGTTCGGCGAGACCTTTGGAAAGGAGATGGGCCGGTTTGTCGGCACTTTCGCTTCCCTAGAGAAGGCACAAGCATCAATCCGAAAGATTTTCCCAAGTAGGGTTTTTGGAGGGACCAGCCGCTACAGGGGTCGCGCAGCTGGTCGCAGTCAGGGAGGAAGAAGACCCCATAACCCCAGGGTGCAATACTGGGAGAATAGAAGTCAAGACTCGTTCTTCCCATCCAGAGGGAGATCCCAGAGAGGTCGCCGGTCCAGAGGTTCAGGACGAGGCCAGGGATTCACACCAGGTGAGAGAGAGTTACTACGCGCCAGTTGGGGGGAGGAGCGTGTCTGGACAACGAGATAGCGCAGCTAGCCAGCAAGCAAGCGATAGAAAAATGCCATACAGCACCGAAGTTTGTGAGCAATATGTTCCTAGTGCACAGGAAGGAGAAGGTTCGACCGGTGATAAACCTCAAGGAACTGAACGGCTGGATAACATACCGGCACTTCAAGATGGAAGGCGTCCATCAGCTCAGAGACTCCTTAAGAGAAGGAGACTGGCTGACGCGATTAGATCTGAAAGACGCCTACCTCACGGTTCCTGTTCTCGAGGAGTTCAGACCGTTCCTAGCTTTTCGCTGGCGGAGTCAATTCTGGCAATTCAAGACAATGCCATTCGGTCTTGCTTCCGCTCCCTGGGCATTTACGAAGCTGATGAAGCCAGTGGCAGCAGCGATCAGGGAGAAAGGTGTCAGGTTAATTCTCTATCTGGACGACCTCCTACTTATGGCGGAGGATCGGGAAGTGTTAGTATACCAGACGAGATGGGTACAGGACCTTCTGACCTCTCTAGGTTTCCTTGTAAATACCGAGAAATCGGATACCACACCAGCACAGAGGCTGGATTTCCTGGGGTTCGTTTTAGACACCAAGAAAGCGACACTGGAACTTCCAGCTCGGAAGATGAAAGATATCAAGAGAGAGATCAGAGTATGCTTAGAGAAGAAACGAGTATCGCTCAGAACCTTAGCGAGGATAGTAGGGCTGCTAGCAGCATCGATCCAGGCCATATTTCCGGGTCCCTTGCACTACCGAGCGCTGCAGAGATTGAAGATAAAGCACCTGCAGCAAGGGCTGAAATACCACCATCAAGTACCGCTAGATCAAGATTCCATTACAGAACTAGAGTGGTGGTTAAAGAATATGGATGCTTGGAATGGACGCGCCATATTCGGGGACAAGCCGGATCTAATCATAGAATCGGACGCCAGCCGAAAGGGCTGGGGAGCCAGATGCGGTCAGCTGCAGACCGGAGGCAAGTGGAGCGAAGAGGAACTCCAGCTGCACATAAACTGCCTGGAGCTTCTGACAGGATCGTTCGCGATCAAGGTTTTTACGAAAGAGAGAGTGCGTTCTTGTGTCCTGCTGAAGATGGACAACATTTCAGCAGTGCGATACATCAACCACCTAGGTGGGACGAGGTCCAAGATGTTAGCGGAGCTGGCAAAAGACCTGTGGCATTTCTGTCTACAATCAGGGACGTCAGTGACGGCAGAGTACCTACCGGGGTCATTGAACGCAGTAGCGGATTGGAACTCTCGCTACCTGACGGACACCAGCGATTGGAAACTGGACCCAGCGGTGTTTCAGAAGCTGAACACGAGATGGGGTCCGCTGCAGATAGACCTCTTCGCATCCCGCCTCAATGCTCAGACGAGCCGCTATTACAGTTGGAGATTAGACCCAGGAGCGCTGGGATCGGATGCATTCCTGCAAGAGTGGTCAGGAGGGCCGCACTACGCTTTCCCTCCCTTCAGGATGTTGAGCAGAGTACTAGCGAAATGTCGGAGGGAGAGGGCGGAGTTGGTACTGATTGCACCGTTATGGAAGGCTCAAGTGTGGTTTCCCGCCTTAATGGAGTTAGTGACGGACGTCCCCAGGATTCTCCCCGAAGGAGTGGGACTCCTCACGGACCCAGCTGGATCGTGTCATCCTCTGAGAGTGAGAGGGACACTCCCGCTAGTCGCGTGCAGGATATCAGGAAGCGTTGGGCGCTGCCGGGAATTTCGGATCAGGCTGCTCAGCTCATCGCGGAATCCTGGGCTCCATCCACTAGGAGGAGCTACGACGCAGCTTGGGCAAAATGGACGAGCTGGTGTAAGAACAGAAGTGTTCATCCCGTTTCTGCACCTGTAGTGGAGATTCTAAACTTTCTAGCGAGCCTGTTGCAGAATGGGAAAGCCTTTCGCACAATAGGAGTTTACAGATCTGCAATTTCAGCCCGGCACATACCGATAGACATCGTCCCCGCCGAGGAACATCCGGCAGTGGTGAGGCTCATCAGAGGTGCAAGATTCAGAGTTCCTCCAGAGCCCAGGTATAAGACGACTTGGGAGGTTGCATCGGTGTTAAACCTACTATCTTGCTGGCCGACGGATAGTTTCCTGTCAAGCAAGCAGTTATCAGGAAAGTTAGCTATGTTGCTATGTCTAGTGTCTTGCAAAAGAGTATCGGACGTAAGAGCACTAGAGATTAATAGACGGTCCTTTGGCCCAGAAGGCGTTACGTTCTCTATTGTAAGGAGGACCAAGACGGGAACATCCACAGTGCACTATCCTTATTTCCCGAACAATTCAAAATGGTGCGTAGCACGGTGTATTAAGGAGTACGAGAATAGAACTGCTGAGAACAGAGCAGCGCATACCACTCAGCTATTAATAGCGCGCAGAAAGCCTTTTCAAGCAGTTACAACAGCCACCATCGCCAGATGGATTAGAGAGATCATGCAAGCAGCTGGTGTGAATGTGAGCGTGTATGGAGCTCATTCAGTAAGGGGAGCAATGGCCTCCTCGGCCGCAAGAGCGGGAGTGCCTTTGAGCGAGATAATGCTAGCCGCAGATTGGTCGAGTGAGCAAACGTTTAAAGAATTTTATTTTAAGCCATCTGAGAGTTTAGCTAATACAGTGATGGGGAAGCTTTGAACAAGCATAATGCTCGCCTCCAGTCTTGCCATAGAATAAAGATTACCCCTGCTAGCTGCGCAGGGAGTATTAATTCTATTAAAGACTAAGGAGGCGAGCATTAAATTCCCGCCCATGTTTTTTTCGGTACTTGTATAATTGTCAGTGCATTATATGAACAAGTACGTTCGTACACACCACCCTAATATCTCCTATCGTTATTCATTTGCATAGGAGAAGACCAGAAGAATAACTGAAAGCTGTATAGCAGAGGAGAGCGACAGAAGTCCGGAAGGCACCAGCGGCTGAGTTTAACAGTTCTAGAGGACCTTCGCTACGTTGGCGAGGACAAGTTAATTACATGAGAAGCTGTCAGAGCGAGTAAAAGCAGAGGAGGAGTCCAAGCACAGGAAGTGGGTTGTGACTGGTAGATGGAGCATGGACTACAGAGACTCATGGGGGTTGTAGTTAAAAAAAAAAAAAAAAAAAAAGGAGAGAAAAGTTTGTTCTAACACTTTTCACAGTTTTTCTGATTTTGTGTTTTTGTTGAACTGCTGAAGAGTAGAATAAATGAAGATGAAGCATAATGCTCGCCTCCTTAGTCTTTAATAGAATTAATACTCCCTGCGCAGCTAGCAGGGGTAATCTTTATTCTGCAAACCACCTCCTTATGTGAATGCAAACTACGTTGCGCCCTACTTGCGTCTCACTACATATTCTACTCTTAATGGCGGCTGCATGACCATGTGCGTTATACTAACGGTTTACTGAATCTTTGTCAACTCGTACATTCATTCGTGGATGGGAATAGGTGGGGCCGTAGCCAGTACCAGTGCAACTCTAATCTCCATTATTACACTTTCTTTAGAGAAGGTTTTACCACCAGATTCTATGAAATGGATTTTAAAATCGGTGTGCCTCCAGCAAGTCCTCCCATGGTATGGGGGCTTGCAAGGAACGACCAAGAACTTCGGGGAAGGCAGCGTATAGATTCTGGATGAACAGACTTGGTTCCTTCCCTTTGTGCAAGCACTGACTTGGCAGAGATGGTTCAGCACACACCTCACCAGCTGCTTGCCTCCACATATAAATATATATTAGGAGGGGCTGCGCCGTTTGTACAATGCTCCCTTTTTTGTCTGTACTAATGAGGCAACATGTCACCTCTCAACCAACTGCTGCATTGGCACTCTCCAACAGATGCTGCGGGGCCCTCAAGTACCACTTTTCAGTGTACGGAGCAGTTCACTTTAAAGTGGGAGCAATTCACAAATGATGGCCCATTTAAGAGACCACTGTTTTGGACAAGTTAGCTGCCTAAATGTATCCTTTCTTCTAGGAAAATTAAATATATCACACAAAGCAGTTTTAAACTGCTTTATTTCACATGTTCATATTCAACACACCAAAAAGCATTTATTAAAGGTAGAAAGTATCATTTTTCTCAGATCATATAGAAGACATGCCTTTGCCAAACACTGAAACACAGACGGGTAACCTTTTCACACATTTCCCTTTGTTAGCGAGTGTTTAATTCTTGAAAGTACATTTTCAAAATCCGCAGGCCATTTTTTCCTTCTCCTGAATTGGATTCTGGCATTTATAGTATTCCATTCAAGGTGGGGGTAATAATGGCACAACTGTACACTTTTTGCCCAGCATCCTTCTATAAGGATTTTTAGATTTTTGCAAGAACTTTACTATGGTTTGTGTACTTTTCAATGTACCTTTATAGTATTTTGAAAGCCAAACGTGGGGGAGGGGTGAGGTAACAGTCCTGTAGACGGACTTGAGGCCCCCACCCAGGTTTTGGCCCTTTGTTGATTTTCAGGGCACGAGTCGAGGGTACACTTTTTGCAGAGGGTGGTCGAACCGCTGTTGAAAAAATAACAGTTTGCTAGCTTCGTTTACTAGGATTTCACTCAAGAGGTGGTCATGTTTCCAGTGCAGACACGTACCCAAAAGACCACACAAAAGTGTCATTAAAGCACAAGTCTCATGTGGATTTCATTTTCCATGGAATATTTCATTATACATGTATACTTGGCAGCATAGTTATTTGAAATTTTAACTCCGATTATTTTTCCCGGTGGAGTCATTTATTTTGAAAGGGAGATGCTCATTTGCATTCTACACTTAAGGAGAGAGGTCAATCAAACTCAATTTTAATTTTTGTCTGAAGGATATTTTCACGTACTGATCATATATTAATGGGCAGCAACTTTTAATGTTCGCTATGGGCTAGAGATTCCCACACTGAGCGATGTGAGGAAGCTGTACCCATCCGCAGGTCGAAACACGTTTTACATCACATGTGGCAGCATGTATGGGAAAAGCGCCATATGATTTACAAGAACGTTTACCCACATAACCTCTCAGCAAGTCACCTAACCTGCCGAGTTGCATTTGCAGCATTCTGCAATAGGATCCCCTGCGGCCTGCTCACCCCCTCCAATCAAGGGTCAGGTGGTCCACTAATGAGGCTCCCTTCACATTTTAAAGTGAGCAGCACTTGCTAATTTTGCAAGATGCATGACATCACCACCAACCATGAACCTAACTGGAGAGGAGATAGAAACCCTCTAACAAACAGTGACTTGGATGAGCATGGCAAGGAGAACAGGTGCAACTACACTCTCTGAATCCATGTACTCGCCCCTAATCATATTATTGAGCCACCCCCACCCGCCCCCCCTCACCCAACACTTTTTTAAAATTAGGACTTAGATTTGAAGACCTGCATATTTGCAGACTTCCCCTGCCCCAAGAGCTCCCAGGTAAATAGGCTATCATACTATGAAGCAATCCTGCAGTATAAGCAACCTGCCTGTCTGCCCAAAGGTCAATCCCTGTGCTGACATGACAACTTTGGAAACTGCTTGGAGTTCATGTATAGACAGCCAAATCAATTCTTATCTGTAGGAAATAAAACAATCTTGCTAGCTGGACTATATGGGAAAATCTATACACAATACAAATAAAGACAATTGGGATATCTATGCAAAAACGGCACTCGGCTTCAGTTAGCAAAAATGCCTTCCACAGTCAGATGGGCTTTTCAAACAAAAGTTTCAAAATTACCTTTAACAAACAATATTTCCACCAATAACTTCTAGCAAGAGCTGTGTTCAAGTTACTGAATTGCAGACTGGTCACAAATCCCAGCTTCCAAACTTAACCAAAGTGTGCGCTCCCGGCCAAATCCTTTGATCCAACTATGCTTTATCTGCCAAAATGAAAAGTTTATATCAAAAAGCTAGTCAGCTCACATTGTCTGCTACTTCAAAAAAAGGCTAATTCCTGAAATGTCCACACAGGTAAATATCAGCGACAATTCATGTACTGGATGTAACCGGTTATTTTTACGGCTGCCTTACTGATGGTTATTTTTTATATAGAAGTTCCCATGATTTTGCGTATTGAAGACTCCTTTTATAATATTTTCTGCAATATCACGGACGTCACTATTTATGCAAATAAAGGGGGCCCACGCAGCTTTTGCCTTCCATGGCCCTGCAACTCCTAGGGCCGGCCCTGGCTGGCTCGGCTTTCTGGCAGGCAGTTTGTTGCTTGCCAGGAAGGTAGATGCCACCCATCCCATGCAATCAATCTACCCTTTGGGGCGCGGTTCTATGATGACAGTGCCAGGCAGGCGTTCATGTGTAGGCTTGCTCCATGGCTCAAGTCGAGGGAACACGCAGGTGGACAGAGCCCACCCCCCTCACCCCACCACCACACTTCTTTTCAGAGGGCATCTTGATATGCTCATTTCTGGTGAGGCCACATTCAATTGGTATGTTAATGAGTCCACACAGTTAATTTATTTAGGACTTGACCGTCCCAGCCGCGAACGGGAAGATTGCCCTGCTACAGGAATGGGTCCACATAACTCACGTGGCCTCAGATTGCATGGGTTGGGAGGTGAGTGGATGGCAAGGGGCATGGCCGGGGTACTGGGTCACCATCACGTGGTAAGCAGTTAAGGCACTGTAGGTGCAATTAACGCCTTTGTTAAAGCTAGTCTCATCCTCAGAAACTGCATTAATGGACTCCGAGAACTCACCGGAAACAGGACCTTGTGAGGCATGCAGCAACCCACGGGGCCCAAGATTACAACATATCGGCCCTAGACTATACCAAAACTAGACATCTTCAAGTGCCAACGCTTTGCCACAGGGCAAGCCCAGGATGCATGTACGGTTTAAAGTTAAGTAGTCTACCAAGGCGAGCCAGAGAACAAGAACGCAGAATGACTGGACGTGAATTTATTCCACGGCTCATTTTTTCCTGTGATGGAAACGTACACACAAGGGCTTCATTCTATTCCCTGCAGTGCAATGCCAGCAACCGCTAATGCTAATCTGTACTTTCTACACTTAATTAACCAATTGGCTGGGGGTGCGGAGGAAGACGCTGGAATATGCAAGTGTTAAAAGGTGGTTTCACTTGCAGAACGTGGGGCCGGATTGCACAACCCATGCCACCAAGCATCCATAAATTTGCATGATTTTCATTCCGCCGCAGTCTTCCACTGTATGGTTAGTTTGCATCCCTTTAAAATGTGTTAACACAAGCAGCTAGTTTTCACAATTAAATCGGATCCCCATGCCACCCGCAGATAATGCGCGTTGATTAAATCGGGTTGAATCTTGAAACCTTGTCACAACAAAGTCAATGTGATAAAATAAAAGGTCCGTGCTGTGTGCGCAACGGAGCAGAGAACATAATGTCATGGTTACTCATCTCTCTGCAATGCACCAGAGGGCAAGGTTCAAGCACAGCTCCCTGCCGCGTGGTCAGACACGATGCGTCTATTCTGCATGCATTCAGAAGGGGCCAAAAAGTGTTTTCCTGTCCTAGTTAACATAATATTAACAATTGGTTTCATATGTTCGCACCTACCAAGAAAAAGACCACTTGGTTAATGATAGGGCGAGGTTTAATCGTGGGCCAGCCATCAAAGCAAGAATCGGTTACATCTTTCAAAGTAAGGGAGAGCATGGATCCTTGCAGGACTTCTGACGAAGGAGGGACCTCGTCACTTCTTACCTAGAGGGAGGCCATCCCTGCAAGGCTAGGGCAGAGTGCCCGTTCCACAGCATCCTCCCCAGGGGTTGAGTGGGACCCAACCACGAGAGACTATCCTTTTTGGGGACAAGCACTGCAGTTCCTATGAGGAACTCCCAGATGACACATGATGGCATACATGTAACCAATTTACAAAATAATTGTAAGTTCTAACACCAGAATGAAGAGAAAGTAAAGTTATATCTTTCCAGAAAGAAAGAAGTTGCCGCTTTAAATCTAACCTTTGATTAACTGGGACAAGCACGTTGGAGAGAGAGGACATGCAAAGCAAGAGGGTTAGAGAACGAGAGAGCGAGAAAGGCGGATGCACACAGGGCAGGCCCTCTGAAGGAGGTGGGAGTGGAAGCAAAGCACGCAGCCTGCAAAATTCAGAACTGCTTCAAATGAGAGGGACGCTGGAAGCCCGGCATCTACAAAGTGGATGGGCAGCCTGCCCATTTAACTATGCAGACACCACCCAACAGAGGACACAATTAATGGTTCAGGTGACCACACAATCATTGAGAAGCTGAAATTGAGGGAGAAACCTGCAAGAAGCAGATGTAGCGGAAAGCAAGCCAAAAAACAGCATGAAAGGAGAGGGTACCAAATACCTACCAGCACCAAAGACATTACCCTGCAAAGCTGAATGTAACAGGGAGAACGGGGATACCCGGATGCCGAAGATGCTAGAACCTCGTCCCAGTACCAATGACGAAACGGGGAAAACCAAGTTGATAAAGTTGAACTGTGTCAATGTGATAAAGAAAAGCATAGAAATCCTAAAGAGTGAGGGAAAATGAAATGGAATATCATTACCTTGGGAAAGGGGACTGTAAATCGTTTTGCAAGAAAGTCTAAAAATACAGAGACAACTAGGAACTAAAAACTGTTCCAATGATAAGCGTTTTACAAGAAAGTCTATATGAGGAAAACAGCTGAATGATAATTATCTGGAAAACAAAAGCCCCAGAAAAGAAGGCATTATACAAGAATATTCAGAAACGTGCACCCAGAACGGAGGATTCAAATGAGGGGAAAGAAACCCCCCACAAAAGAGGAGAGAAAGACGCAGTGCCATAAGGGATATACAGGAGCTGATAAAGGATAAAAGACTATTTGAAAATGGTATGATAACCAGGACTCTAAAAAGAAGGGAAGGTGTAAAAGCACAACCATCAGGAGAAAGGAGTCACTCTCCTGACCTTAGTTGATTAAACTAGTGGTAGGGCCAGATAGGCTAGTTTTTTGGACAGCAGACTTATTTCTTTGGACATTGAATCACGACTGACGCACACCTTAGTTAGTAAAGTCGGAACGGAATACCCCATTATGCTGGGGAAAGATAGGCCTCATTCTTATTTCATTAATAAAGACAGGATAAACATGTCCTTGGGTGAGAGGGTGCTAGCGAGCCCAGCCAAAATGGCCACAAGCCTGCGAGTTCGCCAAGCACCCTTTCACTATCCTGACGCAATCCTGGTGATAGCCGCATCCTTGCAGCCCAATAAGTGGAACACCCGTGGGAATGTGGGAGGGGATTACTGGTGACTGCCCTGGAACAGTTTGGGGGCCCTTTCCCGGATTACTGCAGTGATATAGGCTTTGTGTGGCCTGTCCTGGTTAGTTGGCAAGGACAGCATGAAGATGGCGGTGGGGCCTTTGTGCAGGGTGAGTGCTGGCTGCCGGGTCTGGGCTTTAATGTGTTCCGATGTGAGTGGATGCTCCTAGCCATCTATTCTGGCAGCTTCGCACTGCACCCCGCGCTGGGATTGTCACCAGGGTCTCACTCTGGTGCTGGTGTGCAGGAGGGTAGTGGGAAGACCTGAGGCGGGATACTTGCATCGCTGGGGACGACTGGCAGTGAGGGAGATCTGGTGCAACCACTGCTGGTGAGCCGCAGTGACCCCCCCCCCCCATCCATTGTGCAGTGCCTGCTGAGCGGGCCCGGCGACTTGGTGGGGGAAGAGGGAGGCCCCGGTGGGTTGACCGATCCATCTCTGGCAGTGAAATGGTTGTGGCCGGTCCAGGAATGGTTGGGATGAGCGCTGCCTGCAGTAGGTGAGGCCTGTTGCGTGCGCGTTAGGCAGAATCCCCTGCAGTACCCTTTGGGAACTCTACAGGCAATCAAGACTACAAATGTAAGCACAATTACCCGTTTGGTACAAGCCTGTACTACACAGTAAAGTGGTAGCGATGGCTGAGCAGCCAGACTTATCTCAAGAGTTTAAGTGAGCAGTAGAACAAGTTACACAAAGGACCAACTAATACAGCGATTCAAACAAACACTTACTCGAGATTTCTTGGTAAAAGAATATACATTTACTCAGTCAGTTTGAAAACATTACACTAGCACAAGCAGCTCAATATCGCACACTAATAAAACAGAAAAATACAACCGGTAAGTAAATGAACAAGTTTAGCTCCCCTGAAGTGGGAGCAAAATGGCACTTCAAACACTTAATGAAGGGGTAAAAGGACAAGGTTAGAATAGACAGCCCAAATGCATTCATAGGCAGGGAAAAAGGTTTAAGTTAGCTACAACCAGCAATTCCTCTCATAGGCCTGGCCCAAATCAATGGTTCAGAGTCTTTGAATAGGATAGCACAGTTCTGGTAGAATAGCACAGTTCTGGTAGATAACGGTTAAGCCTTTGCCACAGAGTTTAGAAGAGTTTGGCTAGGCAAAAAGTTTGATGAATATTTAGGGAAGGACAAGCCTTCGAAGTTGAGAAAGTTTCCACGAACTCTCGCAATGGCCAAAAAGATTTCCAGACCGCGTTTGCACAGTACCCTTGTATTGAAGAAGAGCTGTAGCGGAGGAAGTTGTTCCTGGCAGTTCGAGCAGATCTCGCAGTTCCTGAACTTCAGCCGTGGGGACAAGAAGGGCAATGTCGGGAGGTTCCTGCACTGCCCAGGTATGAGGCCAAAAGCTTAGCAAGACGTCAGTTTAAGGTGCGAGTGCCTTAAAGTCCACGAGTTGGTTTCCTTCCCACTGGCTATCAGGTTTTCAACAGCACTCTGATGAAAATTCAACCAGATGGGGACGGTGTCCAGGTGGCTTACGAGTTGGTTGTTCCGACCAAACTCAAGGGAAGAAGCAGTCCTCTTCCTTCAGCTCGTCTTCGGTTCTTTCGTTCCAGTGGTCGACTCTGCTTTCCAAGTCCCAGAGACCGGATTTTAAACAGTTTTCCCCAATTCATTCCAGCCTGGCTGTCACCCAAACAGCAGAGTGGCTGTCCTTGCAGGACAGCCAGCTGCCCAATCATGCCAGAGTGCATTCCGGTCTCCTAGGAGACTAAGCACAGGGAGCTTCGGGCACCTCCCTCACATCCTGTCCACCCCAGACACTCAGGCGCCAAGGAGGGCTTCAGCACTGAAGCCCGCCAAAGGCCAATGAACACAGGGACCAAACCTGGTTTGGGGCGCAGAGACAAACACAAGAAAGACCTTTCCTAAAAGAAATGGAGGAAAAAAAGATGACCAGAGTCTGTTTTTACAGATATCTCTGGGGCCCCATATTGAAACACATGGTTGACCCGATTTTTAGCCACCGTTGTTAGCGGTTGAAAAAAAAAGAACAAAAAAAAAACCAGTAGTTGATCTAAACCACTGCCACCAGCCATTTAAAGTAGGAAAGGGTAACATTTGACTGTTATATGAGTGTTTTGACTCGGGGGAAGCTAGGCAACCCCTCCAGCACTCTATAGTAAGATAGTGGGTGCTGGGTCAGGAAATTTTAAAAGACTAGTAAAGCCAATTTAACTTTGCATCCTCTGGGAGACTGTAGTCAGTCCAAGAGAAGGTATTTAAACCTGGGGAAGTCTGAAAGGCATCCCTGTGTCACTGCACTGAAGGTGCTGTGTGACACAGAAAAAGATGATGCCTATGGAGTTGTTTTAAAACTCCATAACCAAACACAAAATTAAACACAAAATACATGGAAGAGTGGGGAAAAAAAGGCTCACACTCTTCCCAGGTTAAAAAAAAAAAAATCCTAGAAATCCAGAAAGTTGCTTGGGGTCTCAAAAGGTAAGGGAAATTAGCACATGTTGAGAATTCTCCTTAATAGTGCGCTTGGCAGAGGGTTGAGTAGCGCACACTGCGACCTGCGGGAAGGCTTCCGCAGGGTCGGCAGGGCACTCCTTGCACTCTGGAGCTGGTGCCACTCCGTGAGAGATTGGAGTTGGCTGCAGGGGGAAGTGATCTCTGTGGAGGGGCACCCTGAACTGTGTATTCGGGCAATATTGTGGATCCCAAGGCTGCTGCCTAAAGGAGGAGACTGGATCTGGCAGAGACACTGGTGTTCCCCAGAATGATGGGGCTTCCAGTGAGTGATTTAACTACTGGAGGCCAGTTGCTCTAGTGGAGGGGGGGGGGGTTGTCTCGGAATTTGAACTATGCAGCTGATGACAGGGAAGTGCAGGCCTGCTGCAGTACCCGAGTGTATGTTGGACTATCGCATGCTCAGACTGGTGAGTGACACCCAGGGATAAGGGGCCGGGCTGGCTGTGGTGCTGCCTTGCTGCGGTGAGGTTCTGGGTGGGCGCACTTGGGGTGATAGCTGGGGTGTTGGGGTGCACACAGTTTTCACAATGACTGGTGGAACTGTGGCTACACCTGCACGTGCAGTCCTCTGGGTGAAGTATCCATCTGATGCAGGGGCCCAGAGCCATCTGTGCCTTACAGCTGAAGTTAGCAATATCAGGCAGGGGGTGATCTGGCAGTCTGGGGAAAGTGCACCAACTCAGACTGTGCAGTACATTCGGAAGGTTGCAGCACCCCATTAGGATTACCAAAAAACTGGTTTGGAGTGTGTGAGGATTGGGGGATGCACCTGAGCTGATGTAGACACGTGGGGAAGTGCACGTGCCACAGGAACTGCAGTGGTGTGCCCATCTTGCCCTGGGGCTCCCCTGGGCTGATGAAGCTTGGGTTGAGAGCAGAAAGCGCCTATTGGATGAGAGTAGTCATAAGTAGTGTGCATTGCCAGGGGGGGGGGGGGGTTCGTTTCTTGGTGGCACGATCCTGCACGTTTTAGGAGAGCCCTCTGATAACAAGACCTTTATAAGGAGTAAGATGTCCAAGCCCGGGAAAGGTGGGAGTATTCGAAGCTACAATTAGAGACGCCCATTCAGACAAAATGTCACAAAACTAAGGAGGACTCAGCTGACAAGAGTTCTCAGACCACACTGCAGGATGCCTGTGGAGCCTTTAATGAAATTAAAAACTATGTTTAATCAGCTTCAGGCAGGTATACAGTGACTAGATGGGAAAATGGACAATGACCTGTAAAGTACATGCAAGTTCGCTTAGATAAACATGCGGATAGGTTGGATGTGGTGGAAGGGAGGGTCTCTACAGTGGAGGATGAATCCTCCACTACAGCACAAGAGCTTGTTCAAGTGAAAAGAGCATTGAAGGAATTTGTAGATAAGGAGGATCTCGAGTCGAGGTCTAGGAGGAATAACCTGTGGTTAGTAGGTGGTTATTAACCTGTGGTTGGTAGATATCCCAGAGCCTTGGGAGGTGAAGACTTCTCAGCAGATTTTTTAGCTGAGAGGGTACATCGAATGCCTAGTGGGCGGAAACGGATTCCCGGAGCTCTGGCCCGTCCCATCATAGCCCAGATGTTGAACTAGTGAGAAAGGGATCTTGCTCTCCCGAAGGATGGGAAACAACGAGCCAACAGGAGGGCGGGGGGGATCCCCATGATATGCTACGATACGTGAAAAGTAGATGATCAATACTGGGCGGTACAAGCTGGAGGTAGATTTGTTAGGGTGTGTGGGGTGGCTGGGAGACAGACTGTCCTCATGCGGAAGCCTGTGTTGGTGAGGGGGCAGGCGGGGAGTGGAGGTATTGACTGGCAGGCTGGGGTTGCCGGTGGGGGTGGGAATCGGGCGGGCTGGCTTGTTGGAGGGGGCAGTGGTTTGGGGCGTCACCCCTGGATGGTTCTGGGGTATTCTATTTTCTGTGTCAATGGAGAATTAGAGGGTGGCGGATGGCCAACCCATGTGTGGAGGTGGTAGGCAATGGGTGAGGCTGTTCCATTGAGGCGGGTAGGAAATCTTTGGGATGTACAAGATGGACCTGTTGGGCTATGTCTAGACTCTAGAGGGTTAAAATGCATGAGCTGGAATATTAAGGGGTTGAACTGCCCGTATAGGGCACGTAAAGTGTTATTTTACATGCAGCATCATCATGTTTATGTAGTGTTTTTACAAAATACACATCTTACCTCAGCTGGGGAAACACGATTTGGACAGAGATGGGAATACCATCACCATTTCTTTTATTCTTCCTACTCCACGGGGGTTTGTGCTTTGATAAATGTCTCAGCGGACTTTCGCCAGACAAAGGTGGTTAAAGGACAAGAGGGAAGTGAGCTCTTAGTCATGGGAGTCCTACATGGGCAGGTTGTCGCAATGATGATTAATTACTACGGTCCGAATCAGGATGAGGTGCGCACATTGGAATGGATTTCTTATCCGCTCAATCTGAACGCTTCTGGGGTGCTGGTGTGGGCTGGGGATTTCAACGCGGTGCTGGAACCAGAGGGTCTCCACTAAAATCAACTGCTAAGCTGCTAAACCTGTCCTGGATGTGGAAATTGAAATTGAGTGATATTTGGAGGTCTAAACACAGGGAATCAGAAAGGCTATACTTAATGCTCCATGGTTCACAATCGGCCTCTCGGTTCGATTATTTTTTCATATCTGATAAAATGAATGGATGGGTAGTGGAGATAGTGGTCTGATCACGCACCAGTGATGGTACACATTCCAGCGGGTGTGGGTACGTCCGGCCTGGGTGTTTAAAAGTGTGAGGTTATTGGATGCAGTGTTCTCTAAGGAGATTGCACAGGTTATCGATAGCTTCTTTGTGTATAATTTAGGCTTGGTTACCTCATACTCAGTGCTATGGGAAACCTTTAAGTGCCCTATTGGGGGGCGGGGGTGTATCTTGCAAGAATCTGGAATCCTGAGACTGGTAATAGGGGAGTTGGCGGCTAGTGAGGCAACCATTCAGTGCTTGCTAGCTGCACCAGGCTTTGAGAAGGATGTTGCAAAGCACAAGGCAGTTGGAGAGGAATTGCAAAGGTTCCGCAGCGGTGAAGTTCCTCTGGAGGAAAACAGCAGTTGGGCAATATAGAGAAGGGCAACGACCGGGCCGGCTACTTGCAAGGGTGGCTCATGCTGGCAATTCCATATCGTATATTACATCCATTAGGGATGGGCAGGGAAATAGGGAAATTGTTTGGGAATTTGAGCCTTTTTATTCTTATCTTTAGTCTACGCACAGGAAGTATTAAATGTTTATTTGGACCAGGTGGTGCTCTACAGGTGTGATGAGGAGGAGCTTGAATGGTAATGTAGACCCATTAGGGAGCAAGAAATTCTTCAAGTCATAAAGGCACTGTCGTCCGGGAAGGCCCCCGGCCCAGATGGCTTTACTTTTGAGACATTTTTTGGTTTGCGATTGGCTCCTCATCTGTGGAGGTGTATCAGGAGAATGGGAAATTGCTGCCCACTACGAGGGAGACAGAGGTTACTATTTTATTGAAGCCCAGGAAGGCAGCAGATGAATGCTCATCTTATCACCCTATTTCGCTGATTAACTAGGATAATAACACATTAGCAAAGCTGCTAGTTAGGAGATTGGTGCCCCTTATGCATAAGTGCGTAAAGGCGGATCAATCAGGATTTATACTGTTGCGATCTACATCTTATGGGCTGTCTTACACGTTTGGTCTGATGTCAGTGCTATGCTCGTCTGATTCTGTTGATAATCTGGCGCCGATTTTGATGGTTATATTGGAGTATGGCGAGTTCTCTGGATTGAAAATAAAGACAACCAAGTTTATGCTCTTTCCACTCACAGACGCTAATTTTCCCCGCTGCAGAATTTCTTTTGCGATTGCAGTTTGCGTTCCGCAAGGCCTTGTGCGTCTGACTGGAAGAAAACTGGTGGCACACGTTCTGGGAAAAAACTATAACTGAGGCTATGGGCGTCGTGCGTCCTACTTATCACATCGGGTGACGTCGGCCGTCGGAGGAGGTCCTCGGGGACGGCGCATCGACGCAGACGCCAAAAAAAAGTTTGCCGACAGGTTTACGTTTCAGCGGCTATTGGATTACACCAACAAGTATTTGGGGATTGAGTTGGCTAGAGCGCCTGAGATTTTATATTCATGCGATTATGAAAAGGTGTTGGAACAGCCTAGAGCAGTCTTGGGTACATAGACAGGGCTGCCCCTCAATCTATATCGGAGGATTTCATTGGTGAAAATGGTTTCACTTCCCTCATTCTTTTATGTATTTTTGAACGTACCACTGGCAGTGCCCAAGTCTTATTTTATAGGGGTAGAATCGATGAGATTGCGGTTTGTATGGGTGGGTAAACAAGCGCTTATGGTTTGGCAGAAATTGGTTGCTTCCTTGGGTCTGGTGTTGCCGGATTATGGAGGCATACTACATGGCGGCCCAGGTGGGTTTTTGATATAGAGATGGGGTAGATAGGAGACATGTTGAGGTAGAGAGGGCTCTTGCGGCGCCATGCCTGCTGCACACTATTATACGATCAGCTCCTGGTAGGTCACCTAGGCCAAGAAATATGGTGGATTGGACCTGTAGAGCATGGGTAGATTTTGAAGGGGAAAGGAGTGGTGGGATAGTGTACTCTCCCAAATTACCCGTTATTCACATCCCATGTATATCACATACCAGAGAAATGCGATATGTACGCTGTGCGGAAAAGCTGGGCATTTCAGGTTTCCGAGATCAGTTTATGAATGGACAGTTTCTCACTATAGAGGGAGGAACAGTTTCCCACTATAGAGGGATGGAAAGGTAAGAAGAAGGTTACTCCTCTGGATGTGTTCTTGTGCTTTCGACTGCAGGATACTCTGAAGGGGTAATTCCCAACATTCCCGGTGGAGCTGGCCCCTATATTGGATACAATGATAGGATTGGGGGAATAGTAGGATGGTGTCTAAACTCTATAGTAAATTATTGGAGACGCAGGAGAGATTGGTGGCCTGGTCTCAGGGGCAGTGGGAGGAGACGCTGGGGGTGGTGCGGTCTGAGGAGACGTGGTGATACTGTTGTATGTAGACCAAAAAATAGCTTGTAATAGTCGGTATAAACTAATACATTTAACATTTGTACATCAGTTTTACTATACTCCAACACTTCATCGGTTCTTTCCTGACACCCCGGATGTGTGTGCTTGATGTAGTACTACAACTGCAGATTTCCTCCATGGGGCGTGGAGTTCTCACCCAATATTCCACTTCTGGGAGGAGGTATTTGTAACACTGAGTAATATTTTTGGGGTGGGGGTGGATCCCACGCCACTTGTTGCTTTTAATGGGATATACTAAAAATATTTTGAGACTGGCAGGGTTGTTGCTGTTCGCAAGGGCAGTGTTGCAAAGATGTGGGGGGGGGGGGGCGCAATGTCCCACGAAGGCTCGATGGAAAGAGGACATACTTTATTGTAATGAGATGGAAACTGAATATGGGCAGGTTGTTCACCTTTGTGCTAAACCCAAGGACATATGGGATCCATATAAACAGTATATAACTGTAATCTGGATTGGCGGAACAGAACCCAAGGGAGGGTGTACCTAAGACTGGAACAAGGGTGGACTGATTGGTAGGAGGATGACAACCAGAGGTATATGGAGAGAGGGTGCCAAGAAAATGTGTTTGATTGCAGTAGAGATGCTGTTCTAATTCTTTTGGAATGTTGAAATTAATATGTATAATGCAAACTGTGAAATGGACTGGGGGGGGGACTCGGTGAAGCACTGTTGGTCTCTGTATTGTGTGTAGTTGAAAACAATAAAAAGATTAAAAAAAAAACAGACTCCACAAAAGATGGGTAGAGGTGGTGATCTGGAGAAATACATTTGAACAAACTGAATTGTACAAATGGATTTATAATTGTATAAACACTCCTGCTTTGCCAGAAATCCCCACACAACACTAACATAAAGGGCTCCACAAGGCCCATCTAGTTGAGGAGCACATGGTTATTCAAGTGCTGCAGGAATTGGGTTGTCGGCTTTACTGGACAACAAATTTACTTTTTCCTGCTTTTCCTCTTATAACCTTTACTGTGTTAAAGTCCTATGCTTTGTTGAGGAAGGAGACTAGTGTATTTTTATCAAAAACAGTCATGCGAAGGCGTGCAGCGATGTGCGTTTAGGGAATAGCTTTAGGGGGTTTAGCTCAGCCTACAACCAAAAGGCTAGCTAGCCCCAATACACGACAGTCCTGACATTAAAGTAGCCCTGGATCTTTTCCAGGCCTAGCAAGACCCCTGCTTATACGGTAAGCCATAATGATGCCCATTTTCTTTTTTGAATTGGCTTTTTTTTTTTTTTTTTTAACATGTTACTATGTTAGTCTGTATAGCGTTTACACCACACAATTAGATGTTTTTTTTTCAATGGGGCAACAACGATTTTAAAACTATGCTATGAACCAGCAGATCAGAACGCCAATTTCTGAAATGACAGACCGATTATTGGGGTTTGATGTTGCTGTAAATGATAAGTTAACTGATCTGTTGACATCTTAAGTTTGGTTGTTTAAACAAAAACAAAGATGGCTTGAATAAGATGTCGTGAATACAGTCTCTATGAGAATATCAAAATCAAAATGCACCTCCCTCTCTCAGTAATCACTTGCTCAGTGCATGAGCTCAGTTTTATCTCGCGATGCTGCCATCTTCCGTTTACTTCGGGGGTTAGGAGGCTAGGGGATGAGTTTAAGTCAGCACGAAATCAATATCTTACATAGGTTCGCTGGTCAAATCGACTGAGGAACTATTAGTACTTTTTCCTTCATGTTAATAAAATACAGCTTTTCATGTTCAGACATAATTGTTTGTATTGTTTTAAAGAAAAGTTTATTTTTGCTAAACTCGTCGAAAAAATTCACGAGATGTTATTTGTAGGATGTTAATCATGATTAGACCTTAAGGTAAAGATGAACATGTGTATATATATATATATATATATATATATATATATATATATATATATATATATATATATATATATATATATATATATATAAAAAAAAAATGTTTATCGTTTTCAGATTTACTTTTTCACAAATATGTAAAGTGGTTTAAGTTGGTTACACTATCAAGTACTCAAGATGAAAGATGGGGTAGGCCGGATCGGTCTGTCCAATACCCACAATGTCGAAACAAGTAAATGGGACAGTCCGATTGTACCACATAAACCTACATGCATTTGACAGAAGTTACTTTAAAATCTGTTCAGAAGGCTGAACAAGATAAAGAATTCCCCCTGATTTGGTCATCTTTAAAACTTTATAAGTGGACAATATTTTATCTGTTTATAAATCATGCATTCATACATTAATTTGTCACAGTTTCTGTAGTAAAGATGAGATATCAAGTGCGTCATCCTTCAGAGGCAGCCCAGCCCTGAACCACTCTCTCATATCTAATCCATGAAGACCATTACATTAACCTTCAGTGATAGCTACATTCATTTAGGAAAGTTCCTCGTGCTTCATCGCCTAGCAGAGTTGAGGCTCCACTGGTACAGAACCCATTGTGCCACCACCGTTTCACTGCTGATGGGCTGAAGTCACCCATTCTAATCATCAGAGGGTGGCTAAGGAGCTAACCCAAACTCTAACCTGCTAGCTATGTAGCACTATTGCAATACCATCAGGCCATTGAGTGTAATCACCATTTGTTTATTATGTACAGCAAATTTAAATTGAATAGTTGCCCTGAGTTCACGTGCACATTAAGTTCCTTAGCAACTGGCAAATTGGATTATTAATACAGTAAAGGCTGCTACAACCCAAGGCTGGTATATTCCAGATTACACCAACCCAGAGGGCTACATACTCTGAGCCAGAGGTGGTATAACCTCGGTCAGGCAAAAATCATTGAGAGGGGAGAAAACAAACAAAAACTGAGAAAGATGGCAGAGTTATAGAGCATGAAGTTCTTTCAGAGAGCCTACACAGATTTTTAGCTAGGAGTTCTGTTGGAGACCCTCAGCTAAGAGGCTAGCACGCAGGTCTAGTGGCACAAAATTTCAATGAGTAAAGTGAGAACTTTAGTGAAGAGTTTTTTTTTTGCACCCGTCCAGGAGCTTTAGTTTCCTTTCGTGCTGGACACCTTGCTGTGGTAGGCTGGCAGGGGATGTTGGCATCACAGAACCACCTTTTGTGGCCATGACCTCCACCTATCTTTGGTGAGTTCCTTCAATAATGTATCCTTTTATGCAGAGCAAGTACTGTAAAAAGCACAAGATTAAGGCACAATGCAGTTTTTTTTTTAAATCCAGTGGAGTGTTCCAAATGGGTTCTACTGGATTCAGATGCTCTCAGATGGGTCTTTGTACATCCACTGAATTCTTATCAAGTAAAGGATGATTACATTTTATCTGGCAGAATCCATTATTAAAACTTTAAACCTACAAATTGGATCTGGTAGAAACCAGTGTTTATATGCATTTTGTAAGTTTCTTTAGCAAGTTTCTCTAGCATGGGCTACTGAGAGTTAATATGGTACCACTTGCATTATTCACTCTTACCGTTAACAGCCTAGGCCGCCTCAGGTTGTTTTAAGGCAGTGTGTCTGGTTGGAAACTATTCCATTTCCAAATAGTTTCTGGTGGATCCAGTTCCTGTTATATGGGTTATCCAATTTCCAAATGGTTTCTGGTGGATCCAGTTGCTGACATACGCATTTGTTACACTTCTTGAACGTCTGTACAGGGAAGGGGGGGGGTCTAGTAGCGATTTTTATCCCACCTTGCGCACAGCACCAACTCCCTTTGCCTTGCAATGGCTTCTGCCTATGGAATATATCTAAAGTCTAACGCTTGATTCTTTCTATAGACAAATGTCCCAGAAATAATAAAACAATTACAAGGTGGTCCCACAATTTTCAATGTTGAAGAATGTTTTGGGACATCTGCCTACCTTGGTCATTTTGCCCCATTTCTATGTAATAGATGAGATATGCAATGCCTCCTTCCCCTATTAAAGTTTAAAAAAACCCAACAAAGTACCCTATCCTGATCCGCCCCCACCCATAACAAAAATAAAACCCAGTGAAACTGCCTCAACCAAGTGGGCAGGTACCCCACAATATTCCACATACAGGAAGCTGCTTTCCTACAGAATAATGCAACCCTGCTTGATAATTATTCCACCAGTTCATTTTCACAATAGACACAAACATCCATGTGCATGAAAGCAAATCTGAAAAACTATTTTAGACAAAACAAAGAATAAAACTAAAAAAAGACCAAACAACAGTACATGTTTCTTCTAAATAAACATACAAATGGTTGTTAGATTCAAATAAACAGAGCCACACTTACAATAAAGTTCACAAATATACAATTCACTTCTTTCTGAAACCATTAACAAGTGTGTGCATAAATACTGACTTTCCTTTTTTTAGGGCTGGCTAAACTCTAAAACGTTGCACACAGTTGGTTTCTAGCCTACTCATTAATACAAGAATGTTTGGCAGGGTTAACTTGCTTACACCAATTCTTAGATTCATGGTAGATGCTTATATTCAGGAGAGCAAAATATTTGGATGCAAACATTTTTCACAAAAGCCTGCGATTATAAAACTGAAATAGAAATCTTATCAACTTAATTTTAATTGCTGTTAGGAGTTCACCTAAGGCAGAATCCTATTGCTGCACTATGTTATTTGGAAAGAAAACATTTGGATTATATAAATTACATTTTCTTGGGGATTTAGGGGAGAGACTAACCTTCGAGGAGTAGAAAAAAACAGATTTTTCTTTTAGGTAACCTATGCTGTTCACAGGTCAAGAAGTCCATCAATCACTGAAAATCGGATGCAACATCCGATTACATCTGTTCCTGTGAAAACCCAGGGAATTCATAATTTTCTGTATCAAAGTCGAACATGCGCTGCAAAGCTATAGATTCTAATATGCTCCAACAAAGTTTCATGTACAGCCCAGTACGCCTTCAGTAAAATAGCTTGTAAACACAGTTCCCCCAAAACACTTTCTATCACTGGGATTTAAATAATTATTGGGACATTAGTTTAAATTCTCTGGGGTCATTTTATTTTGTCATGCCCTTCAAAGGACCAGGAAAGGGAGGGACATCAACAGCCCAAGGCAACTAAACCAGATAAGCTCTTCCTTTCAGTCTGTCCACCCACATCCACCCCAGGCAATCGGTCTGTCTTGGGAAAGGCTTCTGTATTCAGCTACTCCTGGGAAAGGCATTCAAAAGGAGGTGTTCATCAGCTATACCCAATCAGCTTTTCTCCTGTCGGACATGCTCTCTGCCTTTGCTTCTTTCTCAAAAACTTTCTTCCTATGCATTTAACTTTAAAATACCCTACAAACTCCACCCATGCAGCATCATTTGACAGCCATTTTGGATTGGACAGAGCCTGCGATAGGCTCCTTTCACTTACCCAGACCCAGTAGGATGCTTCGCTTTGCTTTGATTGGCCAAATACATTTGACTATGTCATAAGGGGGTGGGGTGGGGGCCAGAGGGATTTATTTAGCTGAACATTGGCCATCCCCAAGGACCAGTAATAAAATTGTACTGAAATATGTGTCCTTCCCCTTATAATGTCTTGTATGCAACTGTGCCATTAATAGTGGCTATATATGCAGGATCACACAAAACAACTGCATGGGTTTGGGTTTCTGTACTGTAAACAAAGGCATAAAGTATGCAAATGCACCAATAATGCATACATTTTAATATATCCTTATATAGATTTGATGGTACCGCTCTGCTGAATTCTACCAGATTCAGTTTTCGAAGTGCCCCAAGTGTTCAGAAATTGCACCCAAAATGTCCTCATCTGTAATTTTTAAAAGGCATTTCTTTGGTGTACATTTTACTGTACAATTTGCTGTTAGAGTACAAGTATCAGAGACATCAGTTATCTTCAAAGTAAAATACTGTTTAACGGGCAACTATGCATTTTACAAGAAAGCTTGTTTCCCCCATGGCAAGTTTCAGGGTTTGTGCATATATTGGTTCCTCTGAAATTGCCATTAATGGCTTACCAGACTTCTGAACTTTTTGGCCTGGACCTCTTTAAAAAATGTTTTTTAAAACTACGTAGGTCCACCAAAGTGAGACTATTCCAATATGTTGCATGCACTCATCTCTTTTTCGTGTTGTTTTAAAACAAGGCATTTGTCCTAGGTGCACAAAGCTGTCTATTCTTTTCCAAAGGATAAACCACTGATTTATAATGAGGCCTGTTTGACAGAAGCAGCCATGTTCCTCCCTTGTCTCAATATAGCTGAGCCCTGTATTAAAATATCTTGGGTTTAACCAGCATTCCAACCAAATGGACCATTTCATGTTTACCCATAAAAAATAAATGCTCTGTAATTCTTAAATGGTAGACAATTTAATGAAGTGCAGGCCTATCAACACATTTAACTAAATCTATATAAATAATATGCATTCTTTTCATCTCCGCGCAGAATGTTAAAATATAATTTTTATAAGTTTGCATGTTTTTCATGCAACAAGACTGCATAAACGCAAACTTTCTGAATTCGCCAAATTTGTTTTTGAAACACCACTTATTCTTGTGTCGAACATTAGCCAACATGATATTATGTGCCTCATTCATCACAAGACTTAAGATGATGCAGGTCTACAGAAAGGTGCTTTCTGTCTTTTATTCAGCATCTTTGTAAGACTAACAATAGACAGCCACAACCTTCCTTTCTTAAACAGCTCTCATTCACTTCCCCATTTATAGACTCCATAACACTTTATTACACTTACCTAGAAAGCAGAGCCTGTTAAACACAACACATCCACCTCCAATCAAAAATGCATCTATTCCAATCAAGGATCCTTCACTTTTGCTATCCTATCTAAAATCCACCAGCATCCCCGACTTGTCACAACACTGGTTGTAGTAACTTTGGACACCTGAACTGGTTTGCAAAACCTGGACTCACTGTTATGCATTGCATAAGTCAATTTGATCTTTACTATGCCATCTTCTCTGACCCCCAACATATCCTGCCCCCTTTTTCTTGGCATACATTTCCTTCATCTTATCTTTCTTCCTTTCCATTACACTTACATCAACACTAACGTTCACAGCATTTCCCTTCTGCCCTAGTACACTTCCAAACCATTTGGGGCACCTTGCATCCTTATGAAACCTTCCCTTCATCATCTTCCTGTACTGGGAAGCTTCCTCACTCTGTAAGCAAACAGCATTGCGCTGAACTCTACATCCAGCTCCAATCTTGAACCTCTACACACCTATACCTTATTTTTTAACCACAAAGACATTAGCTTGTGGATGAAATGGAGATTCTCCTTCAAATACAGCAACATACTTACTGACACAAACCGCTCCATTGTCAGTGTCGTGGAAAAAATTGCATTGCTACCTCCGTAATGATCTTCCTCACAAATTGCAATGCACGTTAATGACTTTAAAAATAAATCAATACCTATTAATTCCTCTTCTCTGCTCTCAGTCCATGAAACACTTGTGTACAGGCATGTTATAAATGCCATATCATATCAAATGGTCCTATTATATCCATGGCAATCCTCACCCAAGGCTCTGCCTGTACCATGAGGGAACCAATGGTGGTTTCCTAGTGATTGATAGAGGCCAACCCACTACAACTGGCCTACACATCCTCTTGTATTGTCATGCCATTACTCTGGGCTTTTATCATCTCACACTCTCTCCCTCTCTCAGCCAGCCAGCCAGTATACATTTGCAATTGCGACTGCATCAGCCATCATCATCTCTTCTTTTTGCAACTCTAAAACTGTTTTCTCACGATTCAGCAAGTTTGTTATGGTGTCATTCCCCAAGTTCCACTCTGTAGTTGTATTCAATTTATCTTGAGGCTATTCTAATCATCTGGAAGATCTCCACTCAGTACCTTAAGAAATGGTTTATGTTCAGTACACAAGATAAACAGAGCTCTCAAATTAATGGTCTGTATTGTTGTACTCCCCAGTGTGAGGGGTCCGAAATGACAGCCTAACACAAGATTGCCATGTTTTTGTCAAAGATATTTATTAAATGAAAAAGGGTTAGAAGAATGCCTCTCTGACCCTGTGTCTCAAAGAGGAGTTTCTCTACCTATAAATTAAAACTAAGGTTCTGTCTGTGTCATGATGTCAATAACTGAAAAGCCGTCCTTGTGGCCAAAACATCCTATCCCGATCCTCAAACTACAAAAAAAACAATAAGAATGTGTAAAGAAATATCTTCAACTTGATACTGGCAAAAAGTGTTCACAACTGAAGTAAGAATAGTTCCAACAAAAATATTATTCAGGGTGGAAGCCCATGGATCCAGAGGGTGGACCCCTCCCCTGTATTCTTAAGTAGGAAGTCAATGGCAACAGTTCCTTTGTGTCTTGCTCTAAAGCGGAGGCAGGCGTGGAAGCGGAGTGTGGGATATTTTTACCCATGCCAATGCGCCCCACTACATCCCTTTTCCAATGTTGGAAAGAAACTGCCAAAAATGGATGCGCTAACCCCAGTGTGTGCCAAATCTGCAAAACTGTGCATAGTTCATAAATCACAAAAGGCTGCACACCCCTGCCACACACAGTCAAATTTGGTGTCCAACCAGGACTCACTGCAGGAGAATGCCAGTGGGTGCTGTACCTGTCACATCAAGCTGTTACGCTCACCTGGTATCCACAGGGACGCCACCCAGCCGGGTTACTCACTGGTATGCTTCTCAGCTTTGCCCTGATGTGGTCTGCGGGGAAGGTTCTGCATGAAAATACAGGAAGACTATGTTCAAGACTGACCGACTGGGAGTATCCTCCCTCCACCCCCGTATGATTTCAGTCCCTCTGGCGCCCTCTCCTCACCCTCTTCTCCTGTGGTAGAATTAGACATGCTCTCCGTCCTGCCTTCTTTGCAGGGGCGCGTTGTCTTTCATGGGCGAGTGCGGTCCAGTTACTTCACTGACGCGGCCCGTTTGATACTTTTCAGGTAGGTCTTATTGCTGTTCTTTAGTTTTGTTGCTATCCTGCATGCCTTTCTTTGTTTAAAATGTCTCTTTTCTACCTTAGGTATGCAGAGCTTCAGCGCGGCGAACTGGCTTGGTTGAGCCCCGCTGGTAAATGATGGCGCATTAAGAGCGCTATGATGCAGTAAGTAAGCGATATGCGCAGCGCTGCAAAGTCTTGCCTATGCTAACCTGCATTTTCCTTCCTTGTGGGTTGCAGTGTTCTTCAGCGCGAGTGGAATGTCCGGAGTGGGGCCAGCCGAGAGGCGACCAGCCAGGTAAGCCTTTTGAGCAGTTCGTAATTTGTAAAGGTCTACTGCTTTCTTTAATGTTGCCTCTATCTTCCTGTTTGAG